>NC_140946.1:146139667-146472167 GCF_014529385.1 Adiantum capillus-veneris
AGTTCGATTGTGTTATTTCACTTCATTTGTCAAAGTCCGTTTGCGTTTTTGAAGTACTCGTCACTTTTGAAGACTATTGCATTTCTAAAGTGTGTTTGTGGTTTTTCTACCATTTGCTGCTAGCTCTAACAACCTTACATTCTCTAGCCATGCCCGATCTGCACACACCTCGGTCTAGAGATGCATGGAAATAAGGACCATCGGCTAATAAGCTCTTCTTTATTGGTCAATGCCTATATATTAGGGTTTGACATAAGTTTGTTTTTGTAATCTGTTTGCGTTTTTTAAGTATGTGTGCATTATTGAAGTCTGATTGCATTGTTTTACTTCGTTTGTCAACGTCCGTTTGCGGCTAACATTGAGCGGTAAACACTAAATGGCTAGCCCGAAGCGTATAGCCTTCAAGGGCCTAAAAATGGAGTAGTCCGGCTTGAGCAGTAAGCGACTAAATACCTAAGCGATATGTAAGGTCTCCACCTTTCTAGCTGCTGGGAATGAACTCAAAGCTTAAGGAGAAAGCATTGGTCATAAAAACAGGTAAAAACACTATCTCAAAAACAAGGAAAAATGGTATTTTTGGAATCTTAAGCACAACAAACTCAGGGCTATAAATTTTTAGAATCAAGTTCGGACAAAAACTGACCCCGCTAGTCCCTCTGGAAGATTCAATGTAAATTAATTTGATAAGAAAAACTGGATGGTTGCACTAATCATTTTAGCATAGACTTTTACTAAGGCCTGCCAGATGTACATTCATTTGTACCAGATTGTGCAATCATAAGTTGTAACATTTAGGAGGCGCTCGCTACTGCTATTTCCCCCCCCTCCTCCCCTTCTTTTTTCCTGCATATTGGCTCGTGTAGCATTTGTCCTTTTGGGCAAGTGCTTGGCGCTTATCTGTGACCTTCTCCACCGTTCGTTCGTTTCACCGTAGTAGTAGACACAGATGGAGGCTCCAGCTTCGCCCTAGACTCGCCCGAAGCCTCCTCGCCCGACCCTGCTGAGCCCACCATCCGACTTGCTCTTTTGCCGATAGAGCAAGCGAGCCTTGCCACAGAGGTAGAGCGATTGTAGGCGACTTTTGTCATCTGCAAGATCCTCGGCACCCGACCTAGCAGAGGAGAGTTGCGTGACCTTCTCCAAGCCCGCCTTCTTGCAGAGGTGGGCAAGATCCTGGACGTGCAGATACTCAGATGAGGCTACTACCAGATCGAGTTTGAGATCTCTGAGATGGCGTCCAAGGTCATCGCCATGAGTACACTGACCATCCAAGCAGCACGTGCCCACTTTTGACAGTGGAGACATGGTTTCGACCCTACTTCGGATGTTCTAGTAGAGGAGGCAGACATCCCCATCTCGGTCTGCTTTCCGGGTTTGCGGAGGGAGTACTTACCACTTCTTTCCAAGATTGGCTCAGCCATTGGGACTGTCCTAGAGACACCTCGTACGGCAGCATCAGTAGCTGCCAAGGTGGCTGGCATTCCCTGAGTTCGAGTTTTGGTCAGAGACACTCACACGCTCCCGAAGGTTATTCTTTTGCCTCGGGTGAGTGGGGGTTGGTTTAGACAGATTGTGGAGTATTCGGGCCTCCCAAACTAGTGCTTCATTTGTTGACAGATGGGCCATCTAGCGAAGGCCTATCCTCGGAGGAGGCCTCGGCCACACAGACAGACATAGCGCACACATGCAGAGCCACCCTCCGAGCCTGGGGCTCCAGCGAAGGAGGGATGGTAGCAGGCCCGTGGTAGACGATGACATGGGCCACAACGTCAGCCTGGCACTCAGAGTGGCCCTCAGGCACCTACTCAGCAGCAGTGGGTTCCCACGGGGAACCGCTTTGGTCCTCTTGAGCAGGAGGAGGTCCCTGCTCTAGCCCCCACCCCAGCTTCACCCTCGACAGCCTCTCCCTCCCCAGAGTTCCCCCCCTCTTCCTCATCCTCCCCCTTGCCTTCTGCTCCTGCCGCCTCTTCACCTCGCCCCTCTACCTCTGTCGCCCCCTCCCCTCCCTCTTCTCCACCGCTTCCCCCAACTCCTTCTCCCCCCCCTCCTACTCTAGTTCCACAGTCGACCTAGGGGGTAGGGCCTTCTTCGACGGCTAGGAGATCTCTTGGCAGCACCTTTGCCATGAGTTGCCTACCGAGAGAGGGTCAGCCTTTCCTATGGCCCCCTCTGCAGGTACAAACATCTTCCCTTGCAGCTATCCCTCGTGGTTTGACGAGCATTGACATCTGGCGCCGCTGGGACTTCTTCGACTACGGCTTCACTCGTTTTCTCGGCAATCCCTCAGCAGACCATGAGGCAGCCTGCTTCAGGGTCCATGCTCTGTTCCTTGCCGCTAGGGGGACAAAGGCCTTGGACTCAGCAGTTGGTTTCTCCTTCCCCCTTTGTGGCACGGCCCATACAGAGTGGACTCTTGACTCAGTTTTGGGATGATTGCATACACAGGTCCTAGAGTTATCTCACCACATGGGAGAACTAGGAGTTACAGACATGCTACAGACTTTGTGGCCATTGTCCAAGTGTGCGGTGACACCCCCAGACTCAACAGGATGTAGGCACATTGTGGTTTACTTCTTTGCTGATACACAGTGTTTGCCATGCTATGTATACATTCATGAGGACTCTTGGACAAAGGAGGCTGCTTTACGCATGGCTCACTGTGCTTGGGCTTGGGCTAGGTACTCATTGCAATGATGCCTATATAGAGGACGCTCGGATACGGATTACTCCCCATCCAAGCCAGCCTCGAAGATAGCCCCTCTAGTTGCTGCGGCAGCATCTGTTCTCTCTCGCTCCCCATGAGGATCGTCTCATGGAACGTGCAGGGACTAGGTGGGCCCCAATTTCAGCGTCAGCGGGGCCGATTGCATCAGGAGCTTCAACGTTGCCTTGTGGGAGGAGAGATTGATCTTCTTATGCTTTAGGAGAACCATCTGTGTGAAAGCTGCACTCGGCGATGTGGTCATCTTTTGTGTGGACGATATGATACCTTTTGGTCAGCTGCTTTTGGACCCAGGGTGGGGTATGTATGACTATTGCGGACTCATTGAGCAAGCCATTGTGGGCAGAGGGATTATTGTGCCAGGCAGGGCTGAGTGGATTACTATGCAGGTTTAGGGTGGCCTAGTGGGTTTCCTGAACATCTATGCGCCCAATGTGGCGAGTGCTAGTGTAGAGTTTTGGTCACATATTGTTGAGTCTCTGCCCGCAGGCAGATCATTGGTGCATAGGAGGGGACTTCAACATGTTGGAGGACCCTTCTGACAGGATTGGTGGCAGCCATGCTACTATGCATAGAGTCGAGTTGGCAGCTTGGGAGAGGTTTTGTATGACTCTGAGGGTCTGGGATACATGGCAGCACTCTGGTTTTGTGAGGCCCCCAGACAGTCTTGCCTTCTCTCGATCGGACCGCAGAGTGGGAGGAGTGAATCTATCGCGGATAGATTGCTTTTATACTAGTGACATCTTCAGTGACTTGGGAGGGTCAGTTGGCATCCTGGCAGGGACCTCCTTCTCGGATCATGCACCAGTGATCCTCACAACGGCAGACAGGCAGAGGAGTGGGAGCACGATGCTTTGCATCCCCGAAGGGTGTTGTTGGACTTAACACTCAGAGAGAGGGTAGAGGCTCTCTGGACAAAGGGCATGGACAAGCTGGATTCTCCTGCTGACACAGTGGCCTCAGGCCTAGCTCATATTAGCCATTTTTTCCTTCACGAGTCTCTGGCTCGCCGGGCTGGAGTGAGAGAGGCGGAGCTGCGTCGCAGACGGGGCATTGCTTCATTACAGAGGATGCAGGATTAGCATCCAGACAGTCCTTGGTTGGAGGAGCAGTTATAGCAGGCTCGACAGGAGCTTGCTATCACAGAGGAGAGGCGACATGAGTTTGCTTTCCACCGACAGGCATCTCAGTGGATTCGGGTGGGCGACAGAGTGACTGGTTCTTTCTTTGAGACAGTGGGACCTTCACACTCGCATGCCAAGGTCAGTCAGTTGAGGAGGCCTGACGGGTCAGTTTCTTGTGAGCCCGAGGATATGCGTGCAGTTGCTATTGACTTCTACCGTGAGTTACTGTCTGCAGAGCCCCAGTCAGAGCGGCAGGATGCATGCAGGGAGCAAGTTTAGGCACATATGCCTTGTCTTGTGAATGAGGAGATGCGTCAGAGGCTAGAGATGCCACTTCAGCTTGAGGAGCTGCACACGACTCTTAGGGCCCTCCGCCGCGGTAGCTGTCCAGGCGAGGATGGGTTGACTCCCAGCTTTTTCTTGGAGTACTAGGACCTGCTTGGCCCAGATCTCTGTAGTGCTTTTCAGTACATTTTGCACACAAGAGTGATGCCTGTCAGCATGAGTGAGGGCCTGATCTACCTCATTCCCAAGGAGGGTGGCTCCTTGGATGAGATTCGACAGTGGCACCCCATAACCATCCTCAATTCAGCCTACAAAATTCTTGCCAAGGCTCTGAGTTTGAGGATTCAGCCACTTTTAGATAGCCTTATACATGGGACCCAGACAGGTTTTGTCAAGGAACGCAGTATCCTTGACAACATCTTTACTTTTTGGGAGGCTTCTGCCCTAGCACGGCTCTATGGTGAGGAACTCATGATTCTTCTTCTCGATTTTGAGAATGCATACGACAGAGTTGACTGGGACTTTCTAGAGGGCACTCTACGCAGGATGGGCTTCTCAGATGCTTGGATCAGAGGGGTGTCAGCCTTGTACAAATAGGCTCACAGTCAGGTACTTTTGGTAGGAGGAGGTGAGCGCTTCATGCTTACATGCTCGGTCAGACAGGGCTGTCCTCTTGCCCCCTTCCTCTTTCTGTTCTATGCAGAGGCGATGAGCAGGTTTTTAGTGTTACAACAGTTTGGTCTACGGGGCTTAGCACTACCTATTCGGGGAGATGAGCTACTGGACGCTGAGTTTGCCGACGACTCAGCCTTGTACTTAGATGGCCAGGAGGCCAACCTTCACAGATGTGAGCAGACTTTGGAGACCTTCTGTTGTGCATCGGGCGCACTGATCAACTGGAGAAAGATAGTGGCTTTCTTGGTTGGTAGTGCTTCTGTGCCAGATTGGATGTGTTGGAGCCCCATTTGTCCAACTGTTGTAATGAGCCCATCTTGTAAAGCATATCAAATTCCCATTTTATGTCAAAGACGTCTTATCATTTTGATCCATTCGTCTGGGTTATGTAAAGATTAATCAGTTAGTCAGGACTCAGATTTGTTCACACTTTGTAATAATGAGTAAGAAAACCCCATGTACATTTTTGAGCTAAGGTGACTAAAGTATAAAAGTCACCTTAGAACCATTTTTGAACAACATTTCGAATATTAATTCTGTGTCGTACGAGCTAGAGAGAGGGGGAGAGAGAGAGTGAATGTGTCTTATCCTCTTCGATACGCGCTTCTCCTCACCGGATTTACGACGTGACTACACCATCGCGGTAGTCTCTCCGAGAGCTACGCACCCACGCCACGCATTCACACTTTCGAGCTGTTCGCGATCGATCCTTCCTCGAGCTTGTTTTGCTTGTAAGTAGCACAAACAGTGTCTGTTTTCAACAATCAGGTGCTTTATGGAATGAGAAAGAGATTAGCTACACATAGATACTCATAAACTTAAGTTTTTCCCACTTTTGGATTATGACCTGTTAGTCTATTGCGACTGTATTCGAGATAACTAGGGTTCAAATCTGGTGAGATTAGACTTATAGGTAAGTATATCCTAGTGAGAGGATGGTACCTAGTAAGTTTGATGCGATTCCGAGTTCATTGGAAGTGTAAATGGTGTTATGAGCGTTTAGGGATAGAGTGGGTTGCATTCTACCAGAGTTAATGATTGATGCATCATAAAAGTGCGTATGTGTAGATTGGTCTTAGCCTGACAAGCTAACGAGATTGCCTACGTGTACCTATGGGTTAGTCGTGTCATCGGATGATAAGTATGTTGTCTGTGTCGTGCTCGTGAGTATGAACAGGGGAGTAGTCAAGCCCTAAAACATTGGCGCCGCTGCCGGGGACACAAGACCTTAAGTAGGGATATCTACGTCACTCGTGTGATGGTTAGCTTACTTTAGTTTTGACTAGAGAGAGCTTAAACTTTTAGAACAAGATCCGAGAGGTCTAGTGGGTAGCCAGGAAGCCTGTGTCTTGCCAAGGGTCTGCGACTAGTTAGATTTAGTTAAGTAGGATAATGTGGAGTTATGGTTTTTGGTTTTGAGTGCTTGTTATACTTGTGAAGAAATAGAGTAGAAAAACGCTGTAAAAACGCAAAAAACAAACAAAAAAGAAGAAACAATAAGGCTGTTTGCTTTCCTTGAAAGCAAAACCCACCCCATATACCCTTGAAGGGGGTGAAAAGAGTCGACATTGAAATTTATGATCCAACACTCGAGAAAACATAAAAATTGCGACCAAAACCAACAAAAAAGAAACAGGTGATTGTCATAAGGAAACACTAAGTGAACCTAAGGAGGCCAAGAAGAGATATAACCATTAGCCTAGGGTAAACTGACTGTGTCATGAGGTACGACTGATGTTCACAAGTTTAAGATGAAGTGTCATCAAATTTGCATCACTTCAAGTGCAATGGAGTTGTGAATTGTCAAAGAAAAGTGAAATTTGTGAAGTGCTTGAGTTTAAGGTCAAAATAAGTCCAAACTTCATAAAACTTGGGGAATAGACTTATATGGGCACAGGGAACAAGACTATGCAAAAACAGACAAGAAATTAAATCCCCATTGCTCTCTGCCTAGTCTATCGCGATAAACTGATGAAGGTGGTGATTGACTAGCAACAAGGAAAAAACCTTTATACCACAGGTTTAACACATCAATACAAGGGTACTCACAAAAATTGAGTGAAATTGAACACCATCTTGACCACAAAACTTCAAAACTGGTGTTTAGAGTCTAAATTCAGAGACAAGGGCAAGAAGTCTTTGACCAAATGTCCAAACAGTGCCAAAATTGGTCAATGCACCACACAAGGGGAGGTTGAACCAATTGTGGAGAAAACTTGAGAAAAATGCTAAAAATGGAGAAAATGCCAAGTCTATCGCGATAGACCAGGGAAACTGATGCTGGGGAACTTTTCTTTCAAATTTCCCCTAGGGAGAGCTTTATTAGGGCCTATATAGCAGACACACCAAAATTCAAGGCATTTAGATCACTGAAGGTCAATCTGAGGTTCAGATAGAGAATCAAGCTCTAACTGAAATACTAAAATGGGACCAAAACCCAACCCAAGTGTCCAAACTTCATAAAACTTGAGGGATAGGCTATAGAGGGTAACTGGAACCCAAGGGTAAAGTCACAATTTTGAATTGACTTGTGCTGAGCAAATTGTCAGTCTATCGCGATAGACTAAGAAAGTAGTGATTCATACACATTTTGCAATTCGTGACTATACTGCTAGGACATACTCTCTATATAGATCCCAACCATCATTTCATATTTGTGTACCACCAGAAGACTGACTAAGTGGTTGCTGTATATACTTGAAAGATTTTTTGGTAATTCAGGGAAAACCCTTGTGAACAGACTAACTATCCTTGTGTAGATCCCAGAAGGAGATCATCACAAAGCCACACAGGAAGAAGGAGTCAAGGTAAGCTTTAAGTTTGCAACCCAACTTTCATTCTGATGTATTTAAGGTCAGGAGCCTTTGTTAAGTCAAAGTGTCAAAAGTCAAGTAAGCACCGCGTCCACCGAAGAGAGTGTAATTCAGACGAGACTAGACCCATTAGGACCAATCATTGAAGAGGGTAGTGATACTGACACTTTGTCGGAAAAGTCCTTCTTCATGATGGGGAGTCAACAGCCAGGAAGTTTCAATGGTGAAGGACCAATGCCAGGGGGGAGCACCTCCCTACATCCTTTAAACGAAACCAAGTTCACTATAATCTTCTTGGAAGGAACTAACTCAAGGGGAGCCTTAGTTTATTCTGACTATCGGGGACGCAAGTGTATTTGTATTGAAGAAAGACCGGCTCAGAGACTAGAGATAATTCGAGTCTATGATGACGGAGACAGATTCCGAGACGAAAAGGGAAACCACTATCTGATAGTGAGCAACCCTGAGGATTACAACAGATATCGGGATAACGTGGCAAAAGGGAAAATGGTTTCAGAAACCCAAGAACCACCTCCTAACATTGATCGACCTGGAGCGCTTTTTATGTATGATAAGAAAATAAACGGGGTCCCAACATATAATGAGAATGTAGGGATTTACAAGCATGAAAGCGAGGGAATAGTCTCTTACTTTTGATGCAAGGAACCCTACCCAAACGAATTAAGCAAAGACAAGGTTCTTTACTTATTTTCTTATGAAACTGCTATGGGGAAGGATATTTTTTTGGTTGACAGATACGGGCGAGAATACAAACGTATTCTCCCAGAAGAGGTTGAAAAGGCAACAGTTCCGGGAGCATCGACCTATGGCCCCGACGAAGTACCAAGAACCACCTACACCCCTAGCAAGTCGACAAATCTCTTTTCAGAAGAGTATGACGCTACCTCACATTCTAACCGACAACCGACGTCTAACAACAAGGATCAACCAGCTACTCATCCATCATTGCAGGCATGGCTTCGACAGAGTGCTACATTAGAACAAGACCGAACCCGAGAGGGTTATCAAACCACACGAGGGTTAAGGGATTTACAAGAACCACCACTCTATGCACAGTATCAAGGAGAGAGTAAGCCAAAGACTCAGGGGTCAACTGAGCCTGGAAGAACACCCCGAGAACGAGTTTGGAGAGATGAACCATCTCTCGCGAGAACTGTTAGAAATTATGGATTAGGAGCACCATTGGGAGAGGAACCTGGCCACTACAGAAGACCAGAGAAGGTATATCGACTAGGACGGGGAGATCCCATGATGAGATTTGTAGACCATCGTAGAATTAGACCTTCTCAAGTGCAAAAATGGGTAAACAAGAAATATACGGAAAGCAGGGATCCGAGAGATCATGTAGCAGCCTTTGTGTGTGTAATTAGAGCTGAAGAGGTGTTAGACTTTCCTACCCAATTTGCAGGATTCGGTTTAACCTTAGAGGATGATGCTGCTACATGGTTTGACTCGGTGGAGCGAAGGGACTTTGAGTCTATGGAGGAAGTGTTTGACGATTTTATCGAGGAATTCTCACAAAGGGGAATAGCTCATAATACAGTCTCACAAATCCATAAATTCAAACAGAAAGATGGAGAGTCTGTGCGAAAGGCAGCCCTACGATTAAAAAGATATGTTAAGTTCTGCCCCGTGGAAGAACTGCCAACTCAGTCCAGACTTATGCTTATATTTATTCAAGGACTAAGGAATGCAGATCTTCAAAAGGACTTACATATGAAAAGGAGCACGACGTTGAATGATTTAACCAAGGAAGCTCTATACCTTGTGAACAATTGTGCGGTCTACAAAGAGGGTGAGTTCAAGGATCTTGACGATGATTCTTCCTCGCAACAAAGCGGAAGCAAGTCTGCTAAGACAACACTGAAAGGAAAAGTAGCGGTAAGCCAAGAGCAGCTTATAGATGAAGTTCTTAAAAAGATTAACTTGTATTCCAAACCACAAGTGTTGACCGCTGGGTCAACAACACAACATAACTCAAGTTTCGTACCAAAGTCTTATCTTTTGCGAGTTATGAAATGCTGCGGATTATGGCTATAAACATCATTTGTAATGAGTAGTTATTCTAGTTTCAGAAGCCGGGGTGCAATGGCACTTCCAGATTGTAAATACAAAGCCATTTGACCCTTTCAACCCCATTTTTGGTTAAACCTAAGGTAGCCTTAGTATATAAGGTACCTAGGTCATTTTGTAAAGGAGACTTTCATCATAATCAAACTTAGCGCTGCTGTCTACTGTGTGTGAGAGAGAAAGAGAGTGAGTGTTAGCTTCATCCTCTCGCTACGTCCGGCTCGCTCAACGCATTGGAGATCCGATTGCACCATTGCTGTAGTCTCGAGGAGAGCTACGCGACAACGCCAAGCATTCCACGTGAGACGAAGCGCACATGCCGACGCATCTACGAGCTATTTGTGGCCGTAAGTGTATCAAAAGATGTCTGTTTTCTGCGTGCTAGTAGTCTATAGAATCGTGGCGACATAAGCTATGCATAGGTACTCGTAAATTTCAGTTTCGGACACTTTCAAAATTCTGCTCTGTCATCCTACGCGTTTTTCGCAGACGGGTTTAGAGTGAGGGTTTTGAGTGTAGAAGCTTAGGGACAGGTGTATCCTAGTGAGGGGATGGTGTTCCTTAAGTTTCGTATGAATCTGGCACAATTAGGTGAGTTACCTTCCGTATGTGTGTATGTGGTTAGGTGGTGTAGTTGAGAGCAGTGAGGTTCTTGATTGTGGTTTAGTTGGCCTTCCAGAGTGTTGTATGTGTAGGATGGTCTCAGCCTGACAAGCTTGAGAGATTTCCTCCGTGTGCCTATCGTGTCATCTGTGTCCTCGATTGACATTATGTTGATCTAGGTAGTGTTTACATGCACTTCATGGGTGTGTGAGTAGCTTCCCGTCCAACATTGGCGCCGCTGCCGGGGACACAAGGACCTAAGTAGGTTTCCTACAAACACTCGTGTGATGGTTGCTTGATTTAGTTTCGGCTAAAGAAAGCGTTTTTCTTAAGTGGATCCGGAAGAGGATATTCCGCGATCAAGTGGATAGCCAGGAAGCGTGTGTCTTGCCGAGGGTCTGCGACTAGATAGGTTTAGTTAGGATCGGTGGATTAGGGTAGTTGTTGGTGGTCAAGTGATTTGTGAGGTGATAAAAGCGTTTACTAGTCCGTGTGTGGCAGTGAAGCGTTTTTCTACTCATAGATGCAAAACCCCATATGATTTGTAGGAGTAGCTTTAGGTAAGTGATCCGATTCTGATCTAGAGCTATTCAACACTTAATTATTTGCTAAAGTGCTTGATTGCATTTGAAATCACGGAAAAGTGTGCTTTTGAGGGTAAAAATGCATTAAACAAACTTTTGTGGATATTTTTGTATGACTGACTGATGCTGTGCATATAAAAGAGCATTTGCAAGGGTTCTGTGAAGAAAACCTGCAATTCTGAAAACATAGACATCCTACGCATAGGATGTCTCAAGGGGGTTCTGGAGACCAAATTTTGAAATTCTGAGTTGACCAGTGTGTTCAGAAGGGGGGGTTTACCCTAAGTATACATTGAAACTAGAGTTTTGACCAACTCATGACACCCAAAAGACAAAAGATGGAGTGTCAAAAACGCGAAAACAAGAAACTTAAGATTCTGAGCACAATTTTGCATAAAAACTGTTAGGAATGCTTGAAAAGTAGTGTTCAAGACTTGGGGAGACCTGTGGATGAATTCTGGCAAAAATTTCATCAGTAGACATCCTACGCGTAGGATGTCTCCAGGGAACTTTTGGTAAGGAATTTGGGAAAACTGAGGTTACCAGTGGGTTCAGAGGGTAGTTTTACCCTAGTAACATATTGACTTGGATGTTTTTCCCTATTTTTGTTGACCAAAAGCCAAAAGGCAGAGTCAGAGAACGTAAAATTTCAGCAAAGGCTTAATTGAGTGATTTTTGCATGTTTTTGCAATTGTGAAGCATACTTGCACTTGCTGAGAGCATAAGGAAGCATCAGGGACACTTCAGTCTCAAAAAATCAGCAGTAGACATCCTACGCGTAGGATGTCTACAGGGTGATCTGGTGGAAATTTTGAAAATCTGAGGTTACCAGTGTGTTTAGAAGGTAGGTTTTACCCTATTTTCACCTGGAAAGTGAAAATTTGACCAAATTTTGACAGATCAAAGCCAAAAGACGAGAATTGCCAGACATCCTACCCAAATTGTGCCCAAGGCATAATTTTGAGACCAAAGCATAGGCTGACGTCATGTGCATGTTATACATGATGTTTTGAGTGCATGTGATAAATTTCATCTCATTTGGGTCAGTAAAAGGAAGATTGAACGGACTTTAGCATTTTTTAATGAAAAAGGAAAGAACAGCTAAAATTTGGGACTTTTGAAATCCAAACCAAAATCTGAGCATACCACTGGGTTGCTGACATCAAGGGGAAGCTTTGGGTCAAGTCTGGGGTCAAACAGGCCAAAAAGACATCCTACGCATAGGATGTCATATGTGTGATTTTGCACTCTAAACTTAATTTTGAGCATACCACAGTGATCAACACCTTAAGGAAAGTCTGTGGTTCGAATTTGGGGCAATTCTGAGCATTTAGACATCCTACGCGTAGGATGTCTAAGGCATGATTTAGAGGCCAAATTCAAAATGTGGACATAGCAGGGTGTTGTATAGCCTTAGGCAAGCCTCCTAGTCAAATTTGGTCCAATTGGAGTTGATTTAACTTGGGAATTCATCAGAACAGACATCAGGCTTTTGGAACAGATTCTTGATCATTTGACCAACCTATAGGTGTCAGAATCAAAAAGTAAAAATAGCTGTGAGTTTAGCACATCAAGGGGAAGCTACAGTGCAAGTTTGAGCTGAAACAGAGCAGTTAGACATCCTACGCGTAGGATATCTTCAGCTTGATTTAGGACTCCAAACCAACCTATGAGCACACCACTGTGATTAGCACATCAAGGAGAAGCTGGGGTGAAAATTTCAAGTCATTCTGAGCAAAAAGACATCCTACGCGTAGGATGTATCAAGGCCATTTTTAAATCCAAATGAAAATCTGAGCATACCATTGTGTGGCTGGACTCAAGGGGAGTCTATGGACCAAATTTTGTTAAATTCTGAGCATATAGACATCTTACGCGTAGGATGTCTCCAGGCCATTTTTAGGGTCCAACTGTACTTTTTGACCATACAGAACTGTTCACAGTGTCACAGAGATCCCAAATCTTCTTCCATTCTAAACTGCATTTCACTGTTTTGGCCATAACTTTCACAAACGGTATCGGATCGGAAAAGTTTTTATATCAAAACGTAGCCTGAGAGCGGCTCTATAGATCTTAGAGCAAAACTTGAACTAAATGTACGGCAACGGCAACCATTTAGTTCAATTTTGAAAAAAACATCGTTTGAGGCCTCAAAATTCATCCGGAATTCAGGGGTGTCTAGAAGCGGCAATTTGCGAGAATTGTGACGAAACGGTTGCGGTTTTGGACATAGTTTCGACTTTTCCCAAACCAAAGCACTTGAACATAGTGGACTAAGTCTACTTGTATTAAGCAAAAGCTCTTAAACCCAGAAATCATGTCTACCCTAGATTCAAACGCAGCTTACACAAGCTTGGAGATCCCGACGATAGAGGAATATCCTCCCACAATGGAGCTTCCAAACTTGCAATTGATAAAGATCCATCGTGTTGAGAGAGTTTGGGTGATTGGTCATGAGAGTGAAGGACTATATAGATACATTGACGACGATGAGGTCAATCTTTATAAGTGCTCAGATCCATACCTAGAAGAGATAACGGATTACAAGATCTTATATGTCTACACATACGGAGTCGACTGTCAATGGAGATCTATAGTTGTCGACAAGTATGGACGAGAATACAGAGTTGTAGAAAGCACACATCCACAGACTGTACTAGAAAGAGGTGGATATTTGGTCAATGAAGGACCACGAATACCTCCACCAAACATGAGAATTCCTATAGGAATTCCAAGAAGAGAGCCACCAGGATTCCCTTCAAGAGCGATAACGAGAGAAGGATTGGGAGAGTCTCTGGTTAGACTTGTAGACAATCCACGAGTTAGACCATCCCAAGTCCAGAAATGGGTAAACAGAAAATACCCCGGAGATAAAGATCCGAGAGATCACGTAGCGGCTTTTAGAAGAGTGATTAGAGCAGAGGAAGTTTCAGATTTTGCGACACAGTTTGCGGGATTTGGATTGACTCTAGAAGATGATGCAGCTACATGGTTCGACTCGGTGGAAAAATGGGATTTTGAGACACTAGAAGAGGTGTTTGAGGAGTTTATTGAAGAATTCTCGCCAAAAGGCATTGCTCACAACACGGTCTCGCAAATCCATAGATTCAAACAGAAAGAGAATGAATCAGTACGCAAAGCATCATTACGACTCAAGAGATATGTTAGGCTCTGTCCGAGAGCGGAGTTACCTACACAAGCACGATTGATGCTGATCTTTACCCAGGGAATGATACATGCGGGCCTTCAGAAGGATCTGCATATGATAAGGAGGATGACGCTAAACGAGTTGATCAAAGAAGCTCTTTATCTAGTGGATAACTGTGAGGAATACAAAGAAAAGGACTTAAAGAGTCAAGGAGATGACACATCCTCTAAGCACAGTGTTTCACAGATAAGTGAGTCCATTGGCAAGCCAACGACACGTATTGATCAAGAAAAGCTTATCGATGACTTGGTCAAGGGGTTGATTCCTCTTGTAAGGTCTGATTCGGGAGAGCCGAAGTGGTGTGAAATTGAGAGAAAATGGACGAACCATACGGGGGAAGAGTGCTATTATAGCATGGAAAATGCTAGGGAGAGGTATGTACAACCTGTTCCAGAAGCACCTACTCCACGATACATTACGGGGAATGCGCCAGGACTAATAGGAGTTTTAAGGCCACAGCTTGTCTTAGGACAACAACCTCCGCTGCCAGGTGCTAGAATGCATGTAGACATGAGATACATGCCAATGATGAAAGCATCAAATAAACCAACGCCAGTACCAACTACAATGTGGTATAGCAACCAAAGTGAGTACTACCCTTCGGAGCAACAAAATGTGAGAGAAACACATGGAGTGGTGAGGCCGGTACAACCTCCACCTCCTGAGTTTTAGTCAAAAGAAAGAAGGTATGAAATGGACGAAAGGACATTGCGATTCATTGCAAATAATGGCTTATCTAGGTCAAAGCTTACTTATAGCCAAGAGGAAATGCTAAAAGAATCTCCTCAACCAGAGACAGATTGTCACAAAAGTCATGACAACCACTTGGTCAAACAATGTCCTCATTCGGAGATCACTGAAGTAAATGCCTATTTTCTTGAGTGTGGCATCGCTCACTTGATCCCTGATTGCCCGAAAAAACCAAACCAAATCAGGAAAAGCACGACAAATGTATTAGGGATTGTTCAGCTACCTAGTAGCTCAGAAAATGAAAATGTCGTACCAGTTCAAGTGGTTACGAGAGCACAAGCCCAAAAGAAAGCTAATGAGAATCTAGAGACAAAGAACAAGGAAAGTGACATGAGTCCAAAGACAGATGATGGACCAAAGACAGACGCACCTAGTCAGAAAACCAAGAGCAAACGAAATAGTTGGACAGCTAGAAAGACTAGGATGAAAGCACGCAGGGAACGAGAGCAAAAATCCCTAGTTGAGAAGCTTACCGAAGCTGAGGAGAAGATAAAACAACATGAGGAAAAGGAGGCACCTTCTCTTACGCAGATGGTTAAACCTCTAGAAGAACCATCCACGGATGAGAAACCGAGAAGTGCTAGTTCAGGAGGATTTGTGTTGGTAGAGAAGGTTAATGAGACATTAGATGCCCTCTTGGAAGCCTATGATGCGAGGCTCAAAAACAACCAAACCCAAGAACAGAGGTGGATGACATATCCCTATGCGGAATTAGAAAAGCAAGGTTGGAAATGTGCAGGAAAATGATTCAAACAGCCCAATCTTTACTAGAACCACCAGTTGCAAAACCCGAGGATGTGATCCGCGTCATGCTTACACAAGTAATCCCACCAAACCAGGAACTAAAAGAGCCAGATTCTAGTCATGAGCACATACCAAACCTCAAAGACCCAACATTAGAACCAAGGATAGTACTGAATACCACGGATAACTCTTCTGAGGGATTTCACCAAGCTATACCTGAGGATTCTAAAGAGATAGATGGTCTTGACGAATTGTGGAAACAAGTCAGAGAGGCCAATGAAGCCGATGACCTAAGAAGACGAGTAGACAAGACTGGTGATGAACGAGGAGTGTTTCTACCACCAATAGAGGAATTTGAGACTGGATCTCAAATGAATCTAGACGTGCGATCGTATTGGGGCGACAAAGGATCTGTACAATCTATGGATAGTCAACCCCATTCGCTAAGAACACTACCGTCCTACATGGGAGAGTACGAGCCAAGTCAGATGTGGTTGCAGTCCCATCAAAGAGACTGTCTCCCAACAAGGCCATCGATTCAAAGGGGCTAGTAGATATTCTATCTACCCCAGTCATCTGTACAATAATGTTAGCCGAGCTGCTCAGAATAAGACCAAACATGTGGGCTAATGTGGGTAAATGTCTAGAGAAATTTGGTGTAAAAACCCCAATGACTCGAATCGAGGAAGGCATCAAAGAGCTTGAAATGCCTCAACTAAATACTAGGCCAGTGCCATTAAACAAGGTAGGCGAGTATTACGAGGGAGAAGATGGAAACACCACCCTTCCTGTGGAATCAATGGTATAAAAACCATGGCAATACTTGACAGTGGAGCTGGTGTGGCCATTGCAACCAAAGAGGTTTGGAAAAAATGGGGAAAACCTGCCTTGAGATCCACACGAATGACCCTGCAGCTTGCAGACGGACACAAGGAAAAGCCCCTAGGACTGCTAGAAAAAGTAATTGTTACTTCTTGTGGCATTGAATATGAACACACTTTTGCTGTTGTTGACTTTGGCAAGAAGAACAACTATGACATCATTCTGGGAAGACCATTCATGCGACAATTGAAAATGGTCCAAGATTGGGGTTATGACCATATATACCTGAGACATATGGAAACCATAACAAAGGTAAACTTGAGGGACCATAGCTATAGGGATGTGATGAGAACACCGGTTGAGGAGTTTGATTCCGCCACAGTAGCAGGATCAGAACTTCCAGCTTGGTTGGGTAAGCCTAAAGAACTGTGGATGTGTGGAGCTTCACAATGTGGTAGCTTGAAACGTGAGGAATGTATCCTAGAACGGGTTATAGAGGATATGGACTATATCCCAGAACCATTTCCTGAAGAAGAGTTAAAGCCTTTTGGATGGGAACACATCTTGGCTACTCTGGACGTGTGCGCCGTGGAGGATGCTCCCACAACAAAGTTTTGTGATGAAAATGGCTATGATGTCATTCCTTATTTTGCAGTGAGTGTAATCCAGGAAAACGAAGAGAACCAGACATCAACAAGCTCTCGAAATCAGGAACAAACAAAGAAATGTGGAGAATCAAAAGATGAAGAAGACGACGAGTTCTATGACTCTGTATACCACTTCAAGCTTCAAGAAGATCAATGACCCGGGAATCAATGTCATCGCTACACGAATAAAGTGCATCAAAAGTGGATTCCAAAGTCCTCGATGAAGACACAGCCACCACAAGCATTCTCATACATGGGTCCTAATAAGGATGCAAAGACTCAGCTAGGAGGAATACGACCAGAGCAACGAGCTAACAATGCTCTAATCAATGGGCTAGAAAAGTCCTTCAAGAAACTACCACCCACGAGCAAACAAACAGTAACTTTCCACTACCAGCCAAAAAATCAAGGGAAAGTACAAGAAGTCAACCTTGCTGAGGATAGTAGCGATAGTGATGAATCTTACGACATCCCCTATCATCAACTCAGGCCATCACTATCACCAACCCCTTCAGCAACAACCATGACATGTCAAAAGAACAGGACAACAAGTCAAAGCCAAAAATCTCGACAAATCTGGATACCAAAAAGCCAGATCGACCGAAAACAGATATGGATCAAGAAGACAAAGATCTCTAATGACAAATCACAAGATCCAACACCAAAACAAAAACAAGGAAAGCGTGCACGAACGGGTAAGAATATCACAAAGTCGCAAGATTTCACAACTCAGGTTTGGGCTCCAAAGAAGTTGACTCAAGCACAAAAAAGTCAGGAATTCATTTGGATTCCAAAACAACCACAGTATCAACTTTCAAAGCCTGAATCCCGTCACCAACCAAGCGTACAAGGGCTGAAGCAAAGACCACTGTTGACTCACACAACAAAAAGGTGGGTCCCAAAGAAGTCTCTTCAAACACAAATGAAGCATGGGCAAGTATGGGTTCCCAAACAAGTGTCAGCAACAAAACACCCAATAGTCGCAAAGAAATGGGTCCCAAAGAAGAACAACAAAACTGCTGTCAGTGCATCACCGCTTGAATTCTTACAATTCTTCCTACGATTACAGTACAGTTAGAAGAGAGCAAGTCGCTTCAATCAAGCAACGATACAGGAGCTTCAAAGACCATTACATTGCTTAGAATAGGAAGCCTCGCCAACAAATGCCAATAAGCAAATTTCTTATACCCACATCTTGCATAGCATAAATCTTTTCCATGCATTGACTGTGTATGCATAATAGGGCTACATTACAAGGCTTGCATAGGCACAACTTTTAATTGCCCACGCACAACACATACCCTTTGCAATACCCTGTCATAAAGGATGACTCCAAATAGGAAGAGGGGAGGCATTCTGAATGTGGACCTAACATTATGACTATTAGAGGGCAATGTTTTGTGAGATGCATTTTATTGTGATAATTTTTTGACGAAATTTAGACTATATGCCCTCATAGTAGTGTTACAGAGGAGTATGGAGACGAAATCCATATATGAGCCCCTAGGGACATGTGTATAGTGTACATAGCATTTAGATTTCTATTTGAATTATTTTTCTTTTGTTTAGTTGTTTAAGATTTTCTTTGTTTATTATTAAGAAAAAATAAAAAAATCCCATAATCCAAATGAAGAACACACTGACGAGAGGCCTGAGCACTACAAAGAGAAGAAGGTACCAGAAAATGATGAAACTTCACGAAGTATGTCTCAGCAGCCACTACAACAGCCGAAGAACTTGTCACAAAGCAGTGTCAACATGCAACCGACAAGTCATACAAGTCAGAATCGAGTAGCTAAGCCACAAAAGGAGTGAGGTGTTAGTCCCAAAGCTTCAAGTAATATTCTCTGTGGTCTAAGCGTCTTAGCTATTCTAGGTACCGCTCAAGCTGAAAGAGTTGAGCATATTTACGTTGTGTCGCTCATGCTGGTATAGGTGAGCAAAAGAGTCGAAGTCTAAGTACTTAAGTCCGGGGAAGTGAAGGAGAAGGTCCAAAAGACACTCACGTACTGGGCACAGTGAGATACGAGTTGAGAAACTTCTACATCGAAAACCCTTCTTGGAAAGGTGGAAGCTATTGAGACATCTTTTGATGTCACATGTGCTACATTTATTCCTCGAAACACCCATCATCTCCTTCTTTCACACTGCATGCTTTTGTTGACACATTTCTCATATGCATATAGAGTGTCCCATAATTGGTACTTGCATCAGGAACTCTTTCCGTGTTTCACCCAAGCACTCACCTTTCATGAACATGTACTTCACGTTCAACTGCTCAACTCCAATAAGAGCGCATACCAAAGGCATTTTTTTCCCACTGGGTTTTTTCCCTTTGGTCATCCAGGTTTTAGACCCTAATCTAAAGACATCTATCACCATCCTCTTGTACATATTCCTTCTACATCAACAATAATGAAATACTACTCAAATGAATTGACAAATGAATTGGAGCACCAATTTGAGATCATAGCAGACTTCTCCTCAAGGGAGAGTCGAAAAATGGCCTACAATGACAAAGCTGCAGACAACACTAACAACATGATTGCACAGAAACAAAGAAGTCACCAATGAAGAAGAGCAGACATAAAAGTAATTAGAGGATCTCAAAAGCTTGTCCTTGATAATGCGCATCGAATGCTCGGCAGGGTTTTGAACCTCAAATTCGAATAATTAAGTCGTGGATTCGGCCTTACAGACAGACTTTGCATTGGAGTGCAACTTGGCCTAAAGAAGTTAAGGGTTTAGCCATACAATTTCTACAAAAACCTTACAAAGTTGTCATTGGCTCACAAGATTAGAAAGCCAATCACTCAATTCTACAGATTGTAGAAGTTGTTTCGGAGAATCACAAATACTCCGAATTGACAGATTTGCTGGAGCAAGTGATGAATGGGGCTTTCTCTATCCATGATGATAAGAGTCAAGTTAAACGACATTGGGTTCTTTTGAATTTAGATCTGGCAGTAGACCTATAATGACAGAAACAGATGCTGCAGCTCGGAGCGTGGATGTGAAAGACATAAAGTTCGTCATCAATTATGATTTTCCTGAATCATGTGAAGACTATGTACATTGGATTGGACGAACAAGACAAGCTACTGCAAAGGCTATAGTCTATACATTCTTTCCAACAACAAAACGACAGCAAAGACTACATCGCCATCGACAATCAGGTCATGTTGGGGACGACATGAACGCGGAAGGGTGGAATGTTGACCGCTGGGTCAACAACACAACATAACTCAAGTTTCGTACCAAATTCTTATCATTTGCGAGTTATGAAATGCTGCGGATTACGGCTATAAACATCATTTGTAATGAGGAGTTATTCTAGTTTCAAAAGCCGGGGTGCAATGGCACTTCCAGATTGTAAATACAAAGCCATTTGACCCTTTCAACCCCATTTTTGGTTAAACCTAAGGTAGCCTTCGTATATAAGGTACCTAGGTCATTTTGTAAAGGAGACTTTCATCATAATCAAACTTATCACTACTGTCTACTGTGTGTGAGAGAGGAAGAGCTTGAGTGTGAGCTTCATCCTCTCGCTACGTCCGGCTCGAGGAGAGCTATGCGACAACGCCAAGCATTCCACGTGAGACGAAGCGCACATGCCGACGCATCTACGAGCTATTTGTGGCCGTAAGTGTATCAAACAATGTCTATTTTCTGCGTGCTAGTAGTCTATAGAATCGTGGCGACATAAGCTACACATAGGTACTCATAAATTTCAGTTTCGGACACTTTCGAAATTCTGCTCTGTCATCCTATGGGTTTTCCGCAGACGGGTTTAGAGTGAGGGTTTTGAGTGTAGAAGCTTAGGGATAGGTGTATCCTAGTGAGGGGATGGTGTTCCTTCAGTTTCGTATGAATCTGGCATGATAAGGTGAGTTACCTTCCGTATGTGTGTATGTGGTTAGGTGGTGTAGTTGAGAGAAATGAGGTTCTTGATTGTGGTTTAGTTGGCCTTCCAGAGTGTTGTATGTGTAGGATGGTCTCAGCCTGACAAGCTTGAGAGATTTCCTCCGTGTGCCTATCGTGTCATCTGTGTCCTCGATTGACATTATGTTGATCTAGGTAGTGTTTACATGCACTTCATGGGTGTAGCTTCCCGTCCAACATTCACAAGCTAAACAACCAAAATGGTGTGCGATTGAACAAAAATGGACAAACCATGGGACGGAGGAGTGTTATTATAACAAGGGATATGTGAGAGAATGACCATATGCCCCGCAAGCTCAGGCGACATCCCCTCAAATCCCACCGATGCCTAGATATCAGACAGGCAACCTACCTGGACCTGTAGGTGTAGAAAGACCACAACCAGTGTTGGGACAACAACCACCCCTACCAGGATTACGACCAGTCGGCATAAGATACACACCCATAGTAACTGAGTCAGATTAGAAGGCTTTGGTACCTATGCATGCATACTACGACGAGCCCAATGGATATGCATATCCACCGGAAGAACCCTCTACAGTAGAACCATGGAGCATGATAGGAAATACAGGACCACCAACTGCTGCACAGGCAGCGGGAGAAGGACGATATAGCCTGGATGAAAGAACACTGTTGTTCATAGCCAACGGAGGCATGAGAGGGCAAAGAATTGCACACCAACAAAGAGGAGCTCTAGGAGCACCTTAACAGCCTAAAGGACCATGCTACAAGTGTGGTGGAGACCATTGGCTGAGGGACTGCCCTCATTATGAAATCATTAGGGTCAACGCATATTGCACGGAGTGTGGAATTACTCACTTGATCCCTGATTTCCCTAAAAACCCGAGCAAAGGAGCAAAAACTACCTTGACTATGCTGGGAGCGCTGCCTTCCAGTGGAGGGTCAGAAAAGAATTATACTACCACTGAAAGAGAAGGATTGGGTATGATATATGCGGTAAAGAAATTTCGGCATTACTTACTCGCTAACAAATTCACATTCTTTGTGGATCATCAGGCACTCTTGTACTTAGTAAACAAACCTTGTAACACAGGACGAATTGTAAGATGATTCATTGTGTTGCTGGAGTTTGATTTTACGGTAGTAGTTAAGAAAGGAAAAACTCATCAAAGAGCAGACCACCTTTCTCGATTACTACATGGCGAAAAAGCTACCGGGTTAGATGATGATCTCCCAGACGCATACCTGTGTAATATAGAGATGGTACCGAAATGGTCAGAGCAAATTATTCCGTTGCTGACATATGGAATGAATCTTGATGACAAACACACGGTGGAAGACGTTAGACAAGCACGAAATTACACAATGCTTGCGAGAAGAATGTACCATCATGGAAACGATGAAATTCTAAGGTTGTGTATAGGCCCAGAGGAGTACGAGGCGTATCTAGAGGAGGCCCATACACAAACAGGGGGATTCCATAGAGGAAATCAAATGATGTATGAACAATTAAGAAGACTTGGAGTGTATTGGCCAGGAATGGCAGGTGATGTAGCTAATTACATCAAGAAATGCGACTTTTGCACATCCAATACCACTGTGGATTATGCCACATTATACCAAGTGACAGTAGCACCCGCATGGAATCATGCTATTGTGGAATATTTGACTAATAAGGAGCTGCCAGGAGATCGGTCTAAAGCCAGACAAAAGGCTTTACAAATCGAAGCAAATAGGTATACCCTCATTAGTGACCAATTGTATAAAAGAGGAACTGATGACCAGCTGAGGTTAGTTCCTCATGAAAATGACTACTTTCCATTATTGGAACAAGCTCATGCAGGCATAGCAGGAGGTCATTTTTCAGCAAAGAGAACCGTAAAAATCATTATGGTTGCAGGTATATGGTGGCCGACCATGATTCAAGATGCAGTAGAATTCGTGAAAAGGTGTAATGAATGTCAACGCACTAAGGTACCAGTTAAAAGAGACGAAATGCCTTTAAGACCAATGATGAGTGCTCGAGCATTTGCTAAATGGGGATTGGACTTTGTTGGTCCTATCACTCCACCAGCGTATCGTTCACAAGCACAATATATCATAGTGGCCACGGATTACATGACCAAATGGGTGGAAGCAAAAGCCACAACAAAAGCAGACGCTAGAACCACGGCACCATTCTTATATGAATATGTGTTTACACATTATGGCCTTCCAATCGAGCTGGTGAGTGATAGAGGGACACACTTTGTAAATGAAGTTATCCAACATCTCTTAAATGAGTTTATGGTAATTCATCGCAAATCTGCATCCTATCATCCACAAGCCAATGGCGAAGCGGAAGCGACCAACAAAATATTGTGCACAATTCTTACAAAACTAGTTAGTGAAACAAGAACATATTGGGATCAGATGCTCTATTCGGCATTGTGGGCTTATCGAGTTGCATATAAAACATCACTCAATGCTACACCATTTAATATGGTATATGGGTTAAATGCAATATTGCGTATTGACTTTCTGATCCCCACACTAAGGGTAGCCACACAATTGGACTGGATGGGGCATGAACTTTCAGAACGGTTAGAGGACCTTGAAAAATTAGATGAGTTACGACTCAATGCTGTAGTGGCCATATATGCAAAAAAAAGACAACAGAAAGAGTTTTTTGACAAACATGTCAAGAAAAAGGACTTTAAAACGGGCGACTATGTCTTAGTATACACCCTTAAACAGCATGCCAAAAAGCTAAAGAAAAGGGGAATGGGGCCTTATTTGATCCAAGAAATATCGTCCAGCGGAGCAGTAAAACTATCGACACTAGATGGAAAAGAAATGCCGAACTGGATCAGTGGGTGTCGTTTAAAAAAATATCATATACCTTTAACACCGGAAATGTTGTTTCAACTGCATTATGGAAAAACCTATAGACAAGAACAACAAAGAATTCAGGACCAGGCATAGCAAGAAGCAAAGGAACGGATTGCTAAACGAAAGCAGTTTCTCAGGACAATAAACATGGTCACCCCAATGATGACTGTCGAATATCCTCTTTCAACATCCCAAACAATCGAAGCGGATATACAAAGCGACGAATTAGAAAAGACCATGACAGACCTTAGGGCTCACGACGATAGCATCATTGACAACTTGGGAGATATGTGGTGTAGTCCTTACATAAAAGCTTATGCAGGCACAAAACAAGTTGAAATCTATGCATTGCTTGACACTGGAGCAAAAATGAGTGTCATCAGCTTTGAGCTCTTTCAGAAACTTGGACCAATGAGGACAAAACCAGAGACACACCGGTTGAAAGTAGCATCGAGTGATGAGGTGACCACGTTGTGGTCTATTATAATACCAATCATAGTGCAGGCACACCCGTACACTACAAAATTCCATGTACTGCCACCAAGTAGATCAGCAACGTCGTGTATCTTAGCAGATATGACAATATCGACTTCAAAGAAACCACATACGCCAATTCAAAACCAGTGGAAAACAATCAAACAAAGAGCGGCAGATTTACAACTACTCCTTGCAAAGAAAATCTGCCAGCCAACTCAAGCTACCACAAGAAGCCTCAACGACAAATGCCAATAAGCGAATCGCTTATACCTTCCTCTTACACTCCATAAATTCTTTCTACATGCATTGACTGCACATGCATATAGGGCTATATTACAAGGCCTGCATTAGCACGAGTTCACACCCATGCACAACACATACCCTTGACGATACCGTGTCGTCCGGGAGGACTCCAACTAGGAGGGGGGGAGGCATTCTAAATGCGGACTCATGTCATATATTAGAGGGCAATGTTTGTGAGCAATTTTTCAACCATTTTTGCATTTTATTGTGTGATTTTGGGAAAAAGAATATGCCCTCGTAATTAATCAGAATTGGGGACTAAATCATCATTCATGAGCCCCTAGGGATGTGTATAGACTATAAAGAGAGTCAAATCTGGCCAAGAAATGTCTAAAAACAGCAAAAAAATAGGCCAAGGTTGACGATAATGAGCGAGAATGTACAAAGACGAGAGAAAAGTGAGATACAAAGTGTTTTACTTTTCATTGGTATTTTTATAGGTTAGAATTGCTATTTTTGGGTTATTTTGGGATTTATTTGCTTTATTTTAACCATTTTCTAGCAAAAATTATAGAAAAAAATCCGTAATCCATATGGAAACACAAAAGAAGAGACTCTTGATCAGAGCAAGGTAAAGAAGACACATAAAAAATAGGGACTACAAGGTGACAGGGAAAAATGACCACCGTCATGAAGGGACCTCCAACAGGAGAAATCTACAAAAATGGTAAAACTGGAGTAACCGAAGTCCAAATCAGGAAATTTGCGAGCCTAAACTGCATCTCGCAAAAAGTTATGGCCACAGGTAAAAGATGGGAGAATTTGGTGTCGGAGTCTCGATCACATATAGAGAGGCTAGGCTAGAAATCTCTCATTTGAGTCATTTTCCATAGTGAGAGAGAGAGCTCCCTACAGCAGTTGAGACTTCCAGAAGCTCATCCATCGCGCATGGTCACCAGATTGTTCAACATGATGCAAGAGAGCTTCCCACTAAGTTTGAGCCCAAAACAACACAAAATGAAGGAGATAGACCAACATCTCCTTAGAAGGAATCTGGAAAAATGGGAGTTGAACCAAAAAGGGGTCACTTGACATTCATTTGAGGTGAAAATGGGATCAGATCATGTGCAAGGTATGAGAAACCAATTGGTGGAGGCACAACTGCAAAGTAGGAGCCTTGTAAAAAAAAAGGCAAGTCTATCGCGATAGACAGAGAAAAAGTTACAAATGAACAGATTTTCAGTTTGGGCTTAAAGAGTGACCTTACATGCCCTGTGAACATACACCACACAAAATTTCAAGGCATTTGGACTTGTTCTCCTTCACCAACAACATTAATTTGAAGCCGCCAGAGTCGCACAATGGAAGAGCTTGTCTATCTGCTAACATTTTACCTTAACTAATCTTGGGACTAAGAAGGCTCATCTAGATGCATGATTAAGTGGTAATCAATTTAGAAGAGTAGTACTATGTTTGTGCATTAACTGTTAATTGTGAAGACAGGATCCATGGATGCTTCCCGGGAAAAAGAAAAGGCAAGAACCTGGCAACGGAAGGTGCAGTACCCTATGCACTTCTACCCAATTCCCTAAAGCCAGCAGCCGCCTGGATACCTGCAGACGTGCAACAGGCAGCAACCTTTCAGATCTATCAAGGTTCATATGTGGATGACAAAAGAAATTTAGTGGATACAGTGATGATCCCTAAGGAGCCAGAAAATTACTTGAAAAGATCACCGCAAAGGTCATGGCTCAAAAAAGTTGGCTTGTGGAACTTTGTATCACTACCACCAGTAGGGATAGATTTCAAAAGGGTACAACATTTCATTGAGACTATCCAAGAAGATGGAACTTGCAGAGTGGCAGGCATGGATAATGAAGTGATTTAGATCTAGATCACTAAAGAGATCATCAAAGAGGCATTGAAATTGTCCGATCAAGGAGCCAACATGAGAGAAAGAAGGAAAAACCTCACAGTCTATTTGCAAAAGTCCAAACTACCTTCTTTCAAACTCATAGCAAACCCGGAAGTAAGAGAACTGACACAGATCTACAGTCAGTGTTTGTTGAGCTACAACAAAAGACCGCCAAGATACACTACACCACACGGGAGCATCTCAACCACACGAACATGGGCTATGAGAATGACCCATGAGTTCTATATAGATCATGCGTCATATCTGTTTGAAGAAATGACAAAGCTAAGGTAGGACAGACCAAATTACATTGCAAGAGGAGAAGTCCTAACCAGAGTAATATACCAGGCCATAGGCGCGGCAGATCAGTTTCCACCTGCCCCTCATCAGAACGACTGGCTGGTATTAAGAGAGAATATTGAAGACAGATCACAAGGGAAAGTACCGGCCTCTATTAACACCATTGGAGGATGCAGGCTGTAAAGAGTAACAAGAAGTACACAAGAAAAGATGGAAGAAGAAAGAAGAACTAAAGAGGAAGATGCCTGACTAAAGAAGCGGAAAGCGGATATGGAAAACAACACCAGGTTACAGAAGATAGCAAAAATGGAAAGGATGCTAGAAGGATTTTCTATAGAGAGATCTCTACGAGGCTATGTAGGCGCCACTTGGAAACCTTCTAGTAGCACTTACACACTGAGAACGAAGAATAGAAACAACCCAGCTTTTGAGTTGGACTGGTTCGAGAGGTACATCCAAGAAAGAAATGCTAGGGACGAACCAGAATTGCTACTAGAAGAGGAGGATCTCCAAACTTTGAGAGATCAGTTGAGGCCAACTTCACGAGATCAGGAAACACCACCGCCATCTCCAAGGCCATACACACGTGAGACACAATCTACTCCACCTGCTGACTCTACTTCGCATTCAGAAAGCTCACATAGTGATGAGAGAATTCATACACCACCCAGTGAAGAAGAAGAAGAAGACGAAGAAGAAGAAAGAACAGATGGTCACCCAAACACTGGAACCATATCACAAAGTGATAAAGGCAAGCAAAAGGTAGTGGAACAGACAAAAGATAAAGCTTCCTCCTCTCAAGAAATTGAGCTGGAAGCTACTATAGATGAAGATTTGCAGTCAATGGAGACAATACTAAACCGAACAAGACTGCACAGTCAATGGCTAGCTGATCAGAACAGGTCCAACAAAATGAGGCTACAAAAAACCCATGGAGAAGTTCAAAGAATGCAGGAGCAAAGGGAGGAAACTCTAAAGCTGATCAGCATCAGAGATGCTGGGATAGATGAAGAAAAGAGAGAGGAGAGAAGTGGAGGTGATAGGACTTTTCATACTAGGTTAGTGTTAGTAAATTAGTAGAGTTAGTATTTTTATTGATTTACAAATGGAATTGGATATTTACAATGGGAGTATCCATGTAGGATACAAATAAGGAAGAAAAAACCCTTAATAGGTAAGAAAACATGGATTTCTTACAATGTTGATGCTCCAAGTGTCTTGAGTAGGGTCAATTTTGACGCTTGTTGACGGTCCATTAGCTTTGATGGTACGTTTTTTCTCCACTCTTGACCTTCCTTGAGAGCCAAGGTAATTGAATATGAGTAATCAATCAACATGGTGCTGTCTTTCATGAGAGTAGGCTGAATTTTGTGGTTTTTTTTATAGATATGAGTAATATAGAAGAGGAAAAATGAGACTAGGTGGTCAATTTTGGAATGGAAGTGTGTGTAGGAGACATGAGTTCACCATGGTTTCTCTTATTCTTCAAGGTTGAGAAGAAGGTGAGTAGGGTGCAGAGAGGAGTGGTGAGAGAGGTGGGGATGATGAGTGGAGAAGTGTGTGAAAGAGGGAAATGATAAAGTGGAAGAGGGAGTGTGGCAGCATGGCATGGGCAAACTGGGGTCCACCAATAAAATCATAGCTCACAGCTCGTAGCTCCAAAAAATATGAAAAAATTTGAGGCAAAATTTCAGCCCACCAGCTACAACTTTTGTTTGTATTACCTTTTCAAATTTGGAGAGCAAGTGACCTTTAAAAATTCAGCAAAACCGACTGTCTTTTCCCACTGCACAAAGTCCTTGTGGGGTCCTTCTTTGGATAATTCTTTTGAATGCCTCCAAGAGTGAGCCCTCCATGGTGCATGCATGCATGCCACATAACCTTGACCTTATTTGGTAGGTCTATAATTGAAGATATTGTTGAGATCATGATATAAATGAATAGTACAACTAAGGAAATCAAATATTGAGGGGTCTAAAAAAATATGTACATGTCAAACATGAATAATATAGGTGGAAAAAATATAAAGGGGTCAAAATAAATCTCTCTCATTATAAGTCTACCATAAAAAGATGAATATTTTTGGTGTTCTAATTTATGAGAGTAATAGAGAATAGATGTAGGAAGGAAAAAAATCACAATAGTGAAAAAATATACACATAAATAAAACTAGTTTTTTTTGGGTTTTTGTTGGGATGGAGTTACACCAAAAATAAGAGAAGCTTGCATGAAATTATTTCTTTATGGAATATAGAGTATGGTAATAAAAATTGTGGTAATGGTGAGTCAATGTACATAGCATAAATAACACACACCTAAGTATAAATATTTAAATAAATACCAAAATACTTATGAAAAATCCTTATATTTAGGCCCTATATACAATGAAATATTTACACACAAAGAGGCCATAATATACATTTATTTAATTTTTTTTGGCTCAACTAGCCCAGTGACTAGCTAATTGAGGGTTTTTAAGAAAATATGGAGAAAGTCCCCTAACTCACACACGCCTATGTACAGTGAAATGGTAGGGATAACCAAAATGTTTGATTTATTTGATAGGGTGAGGTAGCTTACTATGGCAATTATGGAAAGCCAAAAAACGGCTATCAATAGCATGGACTGACACTCAAATCACTCATTACATGGTAAATTCAAAGCATGGATTGGTTGCAGGATAATCTTAGCAAGTTTAAATAGAACATTCAGCTATACTGAAAAAATCCTTCAAGATAGCATGGACTGACACTCAAATCACTCATTACATGGTAAATTCAAAGCACCTTAGATAGTCTTAGTACTAAGCTTGTGGTTAAATTTCTAAATGAATTTCTTGTTTTGTAGCACATTATTTTTAATCATTTTCCATACTTCATCCAAAAGTATGGGAATCTAGGTATATAGAACACCCAGGGCTTGGAGAAGTCTCATTACATGGCTAGGAATGCCTACTTCACTCACACACAGCAAGGAGGCTCTCAAAATAAGGCAAACAGTCTGAAGAAGTTATTTCATTGGTTTTATCGCAGAATTATTCATCGCATGCAACAAAAGCAAGTATTGGCCTCTTCTGCAACCGTACAAGCAATCAGACATTTGCAACTTCAGAAAAGAAGGTGAGCAGATGCATTCAACAACTCAAGTGCTCTTGAAAGTCAAATGAGGTGGAGGGAGACAATGCAATATGCCAATCATCGGTGGAACAAAAGAATTAGAGTTGAAATGATCGGATGTACCACAAAATGCCTTTTGAATCAAATTCAATATGTACCACAACTATTTCCAACTTTTGATGATTTGCAAATATCATTTGGAACCTCGCCCTTGTATCTGATCATTAAATGTTTGCCATACTCTAAGAGTTCAGTAGGGTTTTCTTTCCCTAAAGATAATGACATTGCTGTGCATGCGTAGTAATATGCTGCACGGGCCCCAATATATCTTGGTGAGTAACCAAAACATTCTCTCCCAAAAACCTTGTCGACGAGGATAACTTTGTCTACATTTTGTGGTAGCATTGGACCACCTAAGAAGCGAGATAATGTCTTGAAATCATAGGTTGCAATATTCCCCTCTTGTGACTTTCTATTGTGGAAGATTAGGATGGGTGCCTCACATAGACTAGGAAGATATTGTCTTAGAGCTGCATCCCTCCCACGGAATTGTCTTCTTCGACGACGAAGAAAGTTGTCCTTTTCAGCAATCCATGACTGTAAACAAAACAATGTGTGTGTGTGTGTGAGAGAGAGAGACAAAGATTGGGGGGGGGGGGGGGGGGGGCGGGGGCGGGGAATGTTATACCATGAAACTATCATCTTGCAAAAAAATCTCATTCTTCCATAGGTTGACTGATGTGGTTTACTCCTGTGCTGGTCGCTTAACCAATCCTCCATATCTTGATTACTATTTGATGTCTTGCGATTATTTCGAATAGTTTGAAATGTGGCTTCATAAGGAAGGCTTTCTTTATACTTTTTTGCCTTTTCAAAGTAGAGTTTAAGGCAGTCCAGTGGGTTATTGGAGATCTCCATTTCCAAGTCAGCACTACTGTCATTTGAAACAAATCCATTCCTCTCCTCCTGATACTTAGAGATAGTGGCCAGTGCAAAGTCCTCCCGCAAACAAGAAATACTTTGTATATCATGAAGGAAAATGTATGACCTATCTCTAATTTTAAACGCTGGCACTCCCGATAGCATTAAGGTGGCTTGTCGCTCATTGAAACCTGACACATCTAGAGGTAGCTTGATATATGAGGTTTTCACTAAGAGAAGATTGCTTCGTTTCACCTCTTTTGCTTCTTCTTCAAAATCAATGGACTCCTCTATCTTCGTCACTTCAATATATTCCTCATCCATTTCCTCTTTTTCATATGCTGGTAAATCATGTTCCTCCATGACCTCCTTAGGATCTTTCATAAGACTTGTAAATGATCCAATTTAAAAATATTAGAAATCCAAAGGATTCTTAAACTAGCTTGCACTCCCATTCATGTAAGCTGCACTAATGGGGTCTGTACATAAGAGGCAGCTGATTGTACTTCTTGTAAGACTGTCTTTTAGGATCACAGTCTTTTAATTGAACTACCACCATTTCACCAACATTAACCCTGCCCTCTTGAGTGTGAAGCTCAATGTCAGACGGGTGTCAAACCTCACTCCTATCTTATTGCAGATTTAGCAAGAACCACGATTAAATTGTCAATCCATGGGACGAAGCTGACTCGAGTAGTGCATAAAGGCTACAAGAGGTTTTCAATATCTTGAAAAACAACACACAACTCGCATCTAACTCAGGCTACACTCAAGTGATTGAAATCACCAAAAGCCAATCGCTCATCGGCAAACAAATCACATCCGTTACAACATCAAATGACATCCAAACATAACAAAACTTCTAGGAAATGTTTATAAGATGTAAGCACACATGCTTATGGTCTCAAATCCTCCTTTAGGTCAAGTGCCAAAATATTTGACCTAGTTGTTTTCGACCCAGAATGCACCTAAATGCTTAGCAATGATGCCCCAATATCCCACCTATGCTTAACTTTTGATTTTGAAGTGTAAATTCCTACTTATGATGAAATTAGGCCACGGGTTAGCGATGCCAAAAGCTACAATATACTGTGATGTATTTATGTCAATGCGTAGATCTCTTACCTGCGGTTGCAATGCAACAAACACGACTATAATGTGACAATCGGAGAGGGAGTATGAGGCGTGAGAAGGAGAGAAGTGAGCATCGTTAGCTCACACTTTGTATTTCATTATCCAAAACCTCCTAATAACGTACAAAAATTGGCTTTTATATCTTAGCCAATGTTTTTGGTGGTCAAAACTAATAATCTAGGAGCTCTAACTAAAGATAGATACTAACAAGTTGATAGAATTTGGAAGCTTGTAGCCCCGACTCATCTATTACAAAGATTTATCCGTAAAATAGGAGTTGCAATATTCCCAATTTATCGAAATAATAAGTGCTTTTACAATGAGAGCTTTGAAAAATGGTATCTGAGTTAGCTTGCTGCTTACATTTCCCCCCTCTTTGCCTGTGTTGTCCCTTGACATAGCTTTATGGGCTGAAATAGTCCTTCGGGTTGACGGTTGGCGAGGTGGTCTTTAAGCGCATTTAGGTCCTTTTCATATCTAATATTTATCTCTTTATCTGGCACGTGCAAAAACTGCATACTCTATTTTAAAGCTCCACTATTGAGTAGCCTACAAATCTCGAAGTCAGGTTGCTAATCACTGGCCCAAATATCTTCGTTCGCCAACTGAAGAACCCTGTGTAGAATGCTTCCTCAAACGCCAACATATTATGTGATGGTAATAACATGCACCGGGCGTAGAAGCCATAGAGGACTTCCTTGGAAGGGTGACCATTGAGATCATAGCATAATCCTTTATCACCCTCGAGGAATGACATCCACGGGGCGCCTGCTTGCTCTGGCTCATGGAAAACTTTGACATAGGTGAGCAACATTCGGCAGATTTTATATAGCCTTGCACATGATAGATCTGGTAGACGTTTCACCATGTATTCTTCTGTTGGCGGTCCCTTTTCTGGAGCAGGCAATCTTGGGTAGTTCAACCAGGCTGGCTGCTTCTTTGTTATTGCCACATGTGCTTGCCAGGTCCTTACTCTTGGTACATGACAGAAAGTAGGATCCTTCTGAAGTGCTGCAGATGCTCTTATGAACAGAATTAAATACCTTGGATTCTTGTTTAACCAGCTCAGTCTCCACTTTGGGTGGTCTTGATCTGCACCTTTTGCATGCATGTCTTTGTAAAGACTCTCTTTGACTTGGGGCAACTCCACCTTTATCAAAGGATATGGCAGGGATTGTTGATGCCATTGAGCATTGATTTGATTGGGAGTGAGTTGTGTAACGTTGACGGAGTGAAGGACTCTCAACTCCCAATTTATTGCTGCTTTCCACCATTGCTCATCCACTCTAGTGTAATCTTTTCTTTTAGTGCATCTTCCTCAGCTTTTGAAAGCTGGACCATTGGCATTGTATCAGTTTCTGTTATTTGTACCTGGAATTCATCCTTGCCACCTAGACCTTCTATTGGCTGTGTCTCCATCTCAACGAAAGAAACTGAGGGGATATCTATCTGTGGTTGTTCCAAAGTTCCTACTTCTTCTTGAGTTTCTGGCAGGACATCTCTCAGTAGTTGGTTGACTCTTTTAAGCTCAGCTATTTCTTTTAGCAGCTCTTCTTCTCGTTGCACCCGCATTAAATCCAGGTCTGTGCATTGAGACAACTCTCGTTTAAGCTTTAGCTTGAGGTCCTTGTTCTTTTTCTCTAATGCTTTGTAGACCTCGTCTATTCCTATGATCGAGGCTACTGCGGGATTTTCTCATATTTGCTGCAAGAAAGTTGCCTGATTATTTATTCTCTGCTTTGAGTATTGCAAGGAGGCGTTCACTATGTCTAACTGTACCTGAATCTTTTGAATTGACAAGGTTGTAGTTAGAATTTTGTTGATAACTTCTGTTAGCTGTTCATCTTTTGCTTTGCAAGCATCTGACAACTTCGTAAGTAGGTCATCGAGCTCCTCCATTTCTTTTGCTGTTTATCCCTTGCTAGCTGATGTTGTTCAGCTTCAGTTTTCAATTCTTTCTCTTGCCTTTGTAGATCAATGATGATGACATTTAATCTGTCTTTTAACTCTGCTTGGAGAGAGTCAATCACCATATCTAGTTCTTTAGCCTTTGCGCTGCGGCTAAGTGCTGCTGATCGGAGTCTTTTCATCATGTCCTGCATTTGCTTTGCATATTAATTGACTTGCAGGATTACCTCATCATTTGATTGCCAATCTTCATTTCTTGCTAGCTGCCTAGATGTCTCGGCAGTCTCTTGTGTCTCTCTCGACTGTGTCATGGTGGCTGGTTGTCCTTCCCTTGAAGATGTGGCTAATCTTCTTCCGCTTTGTTATCCTGAGACTTTGTGGATGCCTTGGCCTTTTCTTGCTGTGTAGAGGTAGAAGGTGTTTCCTCGGAATCTTGTTGTCTTATTTGTTCAAACTTTGTTGTGTCCTCCTCTGGTGCAGGACTTGCTGCCCTTTCCGGCTCTGGCTCTTGCTCTTGCTCTTTGTGTTGCTCTTGTGTTAGCTGCTTGTTGTGCAGATTCAACTGCTTCTCTTTGTTCATGCTCCGTCTCCTTTGTGGGCTCAGTTTTTGTGGCTTTATCTGTTGGTGATGGTGGTGGATTGGCATGGGGTGATCATGCTGTTTTGAAGTAGGTGAAGAAGGTCGGGGAGACATGTCACCTCATTCATGCTATGATTCTCCTTATCAGCCGCTTCCTCTGCTTTCTTTTGCTGCTCCATCGCCTCTTTAGCTTTTCGGTCCGCTTCTTGGGCTTCTTTCAGCTTCAAAGCTTTTGATTCGTGATACATTTTTTCCAGTAACTTGGTGGAATCTTTTTCCTTTTTCCTGGCATGGTGCTTTGTTCTTGGTCCTTTCAATTTAATGGGTACCCACTTTGCCGGGTCCTTGCCTTGTGCTTCGCAGCTGCATTTGTAGGAGTGCTTTTCTCTTTCAAACCTGGCTTGTTTTTGTTGCAGCTCCTCCTGATGTGTTTCCACGGCTTTTCTTTTCATCTCTTTCCTTCGTGCTCTTTTTTCCTCATTATTGGAGCTTTCACTACTATGCCGTTCAAGCAAGCTCTCAACAGACTCTTCATCAGACTTTTATGTTCTCTTGGTAGATCTTGTGGCTCGAGGGGAAGGTTGTGCTGACACTATCCAAGTGTTATGATCTGGGGTAGGCGGCAATTTGTCGGCCATGCTGATAGCATGGTAGGCAATTCTGGTTAGAACCTCTGGTGTTCCCAGATATGTTATTTTTGCCTCTTTCTTTGTCCCTTTCAATATGGACAACACATACTATGCATGGTCAATTGGTTGCCTGGTTGTTGATTTGAGAACTTGTGTAAAGGTTGTGGCAACCGCATGATTGGGTGTTGTATACCTTGGCGGTCTCTTGGCAAGGAAGTGAAAGTGTTGATGATACAATATTGCAGGTTCCTCCACCTATTTCTCAATGAGATTGGCAAATGTGGCAGCGGCGGTTTCCTTGGTGAAAGTTCATGTCGTCTTTCTATCTCTTGCCCTCATTGTCATTCCTTCTTTTGGCAGTTTTAGAGCTTCTACCACTATCTCTTTTGTTATCACCACTTCGACTTTGTTCCCTTGCTGGTCAGAGATTTGAGGCGTTCCATCTTCTTTGATCGTGGAAAAGAGCTCATAAGCCTTTTGGAAATCCAATCCACAGGGCTCTTGTTCGTAAAAATCTCTCAGCCCCAGCGTTCTGTTGGCTTCCTTAATCTCAGGCTTTGCTGCGACATCATATACTTCTTTTGCCGTAGAAGTTGCACTTCTACCTGATGTCCATCTTCGCTTTTAGATCTACATGTGAACACTGTGGTGTTATTCTCTTCCAACTATTCTCTTGATAGATAGGTAGCTTTGGCAGTTTTAATTGAACTGGGGTCCAGTTGATATGGTGGTAGCTCTTGCAGCTTCTCCTTTTGCGAGCGCTTCTTTTCGACTTTCTTTGCAACTTGCATGGCTCCTGTTAAGTGAATAGAGTGTCAAAGTTAGCAAATTTGGTAGATTTTTCTCTGAAATGTCCTTCAGTCTGAAATGCTGACAAATTGAGTCCAATTTTCTTTAAATAAATTTTTGAACATGCATAGTTGCATAAAAACATGTAAAGATCAAAATTATGAAGTCAAAACAAAAATTTGCAACAAAAGTAAATAATTGCAATTATTTACAACAACTGAGTAATTTTTTCAACTTTTTGCAATTTTGACATTATAGGCTTGAAGTATATATTAAATACATACTCTGAGTAAAATATAGGCTCATTTGAGTGCATAGGATGAAAATGGTGCCAGATTTAGGCTTTGGGTCTCTGAAACAGCAGATGTAAAGGAATTTTGAGATTTTGAGCTCCAAATTTGTTCAAACTTGGCTTGTGGGCTTATGACATCAGGTATAGACATTGTGTTTATGATATGAGGTGATTTGGATCAAAAACTGTAGCTCATAACTCAGAAATTGGCTTGCAAGGACTTCTTTGCGTTTTTGGACACTTTCCCAAGTTATAGTTGATCATTTTGGCTCATACTTGAAATTTGGCATGTAATAGGTGTGCACAAGTGATAGGTGAGGTGATGATTCAATTTTCAAGCCAAAATATTACAAAAGTAAATAATCGCTATTATTTACAACAGTCAACATTTTCTTGCAAAACTTGAAAATTTTGACCTAAACACATTCTATACACCTAAAACAAGTCCTAAATTGAATTTGATAAAGATTGGTCTTGCCAGCATCACTTTGTGCTTTGTCGACTCTCTGAAATCACTGATTTTTGTGACTACATGGCCTATAGGGTTGGTTAGTCACTATTGAGGCTATGAACTTGTCCGCAACATAATCGAGAAGCAACTCATCCACTTTTGGTCCATTTGGAGTCAGTTTGACCTCGTATGTTGATTTTGATGCTTTGTAGCCTTCGAACTGTTTTTTGCTTTTCGAGGGCTTTGCTTGATTGATTTTATGAAACCAATCATACACATTGTGTATAGACCTTGTATGCAAGTTTCCTGTGGAGTCAGAATGCAATTCTGGCATCTGTCAAAAACCTAGCTTTTCTACTTGGGACCCCCTCGGCCCTTGCCGAATGGCCAACTGGTGATATAGAAGTGTTCTATTATGTTGGGACATGCTACAGTTCAAATCTCATCCAATTTGGTTGAGCTGACAGGCCGCTATGGTCAATTTTTGGTCGTAGGTCTTCGTGCACTGCTCGGATTCTAGGGTTTTTCCCACGGGTTTAGACTAGCTACCGGCCGTACAAAATGGATCATTGATAAGTATAGAACTTACCCCTTATGTCTCGTGTGAGACGGCGCTGAAAACATGTGACTGTGGACTCCGGAAAATACGCGCGAAGACGGTTGAAAGCTCTCTCTCCAAAGGCAACAAGTGGAAATGAGGTGATTTTAGTTTACTTTGGATATCTATACCCAGACTTCCCGAACCATTTTTACCCAGATTCCCTGGTTAGTCCTACTAGACCATGAAATCTATGTTATACTCAGAAATTTCCCCAATCAGATTCTTGTCGCTCATTTTGCAAAAGTAGGTCTGACCACCTAATTTAGGCTTCCCGCTTTCATCTGCCGATTTGATTGAAATTTTTTGTGCTTGTCCGCCTTGTCTTTTTTTATCACCATTGTGTCTTCAGTATTTCCATCTAAGCTCCTTTGCTATTTTTTAATTAATTTTTGATATGTTTATTGAAAAAATCAAAGAAAATAATAAAATGCACTAAAAAAGCAAAGTGAAAATCCAATAATTAAGGCAATCCATTAAAAATACAGCTTTATTGTTTTTTGTTGGACTTCTCCATTTTTAAGTCTCAATATCAAGAAAAATGATGAAAAATAACCAAAAGACCTATTTTTTGACGATTTTATGATAGTATATACACTATTCACACTCGTTGGGGAGATATCATCAGTTAAATTTCCCTTGTTGATGAATTATAAGGGAATTATTAGGTAATTTTGTAAAAAATCACACATTAGCATCAAACTTTTTCCAAACATTGCCCTTAATTACTTAGTACTCTTCCACTCCTCCTAGATGGCGTACTCTGGGACGACTGTGTGCATGGGTTGAACAATCGTGTCTATGCATAGCCTTGGTTGGCTCTACCATGCTTTGAAGATCAATGCAGTTCAAACCATTATGATGTGCAAGAGTTGGGTCTTGAGTAATTAACTCAAGGGTTTTTGATGTCGGGGATTTCAGATGCTGTCTTTCAAAGAGCAAATTTTGTAGCTTGTGTGCTCTTTGCTTGATTGTGCCATCAGGATGCTTTAGCATGCTGATTTCCTGAGATTTTGGTATCAACAATGACTATTGTTGAGCTTTTACCCACCATTGATATCTTGGTTTGTCTTGGTCAGAATGGTGTGGTTGAAGTTTCTAAGACTTAACTCTCCATTGCTTGATTGGTTTTCCAGATTACGGAGAAGATAAGTGCTCTTTTTTATTCCAAATCCATTTCGTATTAGGTTCCTTTCTCGGAGATTCTCGTCTCTCTGTCTTGACCTTTGGAACCGTCTTTGGTATTGTCGATGATGTTTTGGGCACCCAGATTTGAATCGGCTTGTCCTTAAGCTATGCTTTCGATACCCAAATTTGCCTGACTCCTTGCATGCTACTTGTAGAATTTTTTTGTTTGTCGATAGGATGGAGAGGATTGATTACTTTGTGGTTTGTTCTATTGATTTCTTTTCCACTCCTCCTTGCTGGTCGCAATTGGAACAATGAGTTGTCCCCCTTTAGGTGATAGATTGAGATGATTTGTATCCCAATCTAGTACTGCTTTGTACGTCCGCATCCATGGAATTCCATGAATCATTGTCTCATTCATGTGTTCATCTGGTAAGCATACAAATTGATGAGGACATGAACATACATGTACTATCACATTCAAGTTGACTACTCTCAATGTTGGTGTTGGGTTCTTTTTGCATCCTTTGATAGTGCTATTCCTACTGTCAAAGAATGACTTGTTGCTTTCTTGTACATGGAATAACTGACTGCATTTACTCGAGCTCTTGTGTCGACCAATGCATTTGTGCTATGATAATTGAGATGTACTTTGATGCGAAGGTCCATTCCATCTAACCATTGTTACGGCAGAAGCCACACATTGCGGTCCTGTGGTCTTGCGGATGTCTAGACATTGCGGACTAGGAGTCATGCGGCTTTGGGACAGTTCTTCATGGGATATCATGAGACAGGACAGGGTTTTGCACCGTTCTCGATCTGCGCTGGAGTAGAGGTTGTATATGGGGGGCATACCAGTATTTGAGGATATCTCTATCTCATGTCATCAATATATTTCTCTCTTGTAATTCTGTGTTCTGTTACATATCAATGAAGAAGATGGTGTTCTGTTTTTGTGACTTGTCTTCTATTCTGCCTTCATGTGTTTTAATGTTCATATAATGTAAGGCAGTGTGAGAGTATTTATTCCCGTAATGCTTATTGCTCCTCTACGGGAAATAGACATTAATCCTAGTGACCACGATGCGTGATGGGTGACCTGCTGTGAACATGCATGCGCACTAGGTCGCAGGGTCCTCCTGACCCTATGGTGCCAATTGTGGGGAGACGACGAAGGAGAGGTGGTTTGGATGGATTCATTTTTTCTACACCGCAGGCTAAGGAACATGTGTCTCCGTCGCCAAGTCCGATGCGTGGTAGGCGTATTCGGCATGCGCGGCGTACTCCACATAGTCAGTCATGTCCTTGTGCCATGCGTTCACCCTCACCCACTCATGTTGCTCCACCACCATCTCCGGTAAGCATGCTGTCCTGGATTTTCACCGCCATTGTCCCCACCTCCTAGTGTTCGAGAACTTTTTCTAGGAGGGGGTACAGTTGGGCAAGGGACTATGGCACAACCAGTGGCCGGTGGTTAGATTAAGTATAGCCACTTTCGAGGTCTTTCAAAGGAAGACCCTGATGCACATTTGCACAATTTAATAAAGTGTATGGATTGAATCATCTTGGAGTGGTGATTCCTCTTCATCAACAATCAGTGTTTGAATCTACACTTTCAGGGAAAGCTTCCAAATGGCTGCCAAAATACCATGATGATCACTTTCAGACGTATGTCAAAGGGTCCAGAGCGTTCTTGCAACAATTTAGAATGAAAAAGACGGTCCCTCAACATTTGTAAAAGCTTCGGACGCTACGCCAAAAGTCATTGCCAGTGGAGGATTATGCTGCGAAATTCCGGATGCTTTTGTAGTGGGTACCTCAGGCACAACAACTAGCATCTGAGGTTGTGAATGATTATTTTCTACGAGGACTCAATAAGGATCTCATAACTGCTATGGAAATAGTGGATAAGGTAACTACTCCACTGGATAATGTAATTGCAAGGGCTGTTGTAGCAGGAGAAGCTTTAGAGGATACGGAATCCCCAAAGAAGTCAAAGAAAAAAGATCAAAAGAAAAAAGAAGTCAAAGAAAAAAGATCAAAAGAAATCTCATCGTAAGTCTCAGGGAAGTGGTAGTGATAGTTTGGAGTCGGAGACTGCAAACTCAGATTCCTCAGACTCAGGCAGCAACGATTCGGGGAAAGAATCGGAGGAGGCAGGCTGGAGAAAATCCCAGCATCAAGGGAAAGGTGTTCCATCCGGATCATTAGAATCTTCTGTGGTGGTTAAAAGTCTGAAGGACCGTGGTGTACAGTGCCGAAATACTGGGACATGCCGCTCAAGAGTGTGCAATGAATCAGAAATGGTGTGCGATTTGCACGGCCAACACTCATAATACAGTGGAATGTTATTTCAATGGTCGGGGTCGTAGGAGTCGGGATTCTTCTACATGGCACTCACCACAATCAGGGCAGGGACAAGAGCCTGCAGTGTTGATGGTTCACGCTCATACAACAGAGGTGCCCTTTCAAGGACAAGCAGGTGGACGGAGTCAAGGAGGGGGTTACGGTCGAGGAAGAGGTGACCGAGATCCTAATCAACCCAAGACCTGCCTTTTATGTTTAGGGGATGGGCACTGGCGGTCCGAGTGTTGAGAGGCTATGGAATATGATCGAAAGAAATGGGGACGTGCTGTTGGAAAGCAGCCGAGTGTGGCTATGGTTTAGATTGAAGGGTTGGAGGAATCAGACCTGGTGGTTTTGCTCATTATGCGTTCTGGTAAAAATGTGGTTCCAACAGCCGATGTTAAGCTTCCAATTGGGTGACTCAAGAAGATGTATGAAACAAGACTGTGGTTACATCAAGCCAGGGTAAAGCATAATTGGGAGGCAAATATGCTTACAATTAAAAAGGGGTTGCAAGAAAGTTCGGGTGATGTTGGGAACATGCAGGCAACCAGTTCAGGCAACATGGCATGTGATAGCTGAGACAATAAATATGGTGGAAGTATTAGAAGAGGATGAAGAGGAGCAATTCCTGAAGGCTAACCCGGATTTAGTTTCTTTGTATTTTGAAAACATTTCTATGATTTCTAAGGGGAAATCTTTAGGGGTTTCAGGAATTTCACCAGAATAGGAGGAACAACAACCGGAACCTATGACACGGAGGGGCTAGAGCTGTGGGTTCGCGCAATCCACCGTGCATGCCAGGTGTTACGACATAAGCCGTACATTGCAATCCTGCGGTCTTGTAGATGTCTGGACATTGAGGAGTAGGAGTCATGCGGCTTTGGGACAGTTCTTCATGGGATATCATGAGACAGGACGGGGTTTTGCACCATTCTTGATCTGTGCTGGAGCAGCGGTTGTATATGGGGGGCATATCAATCTTTGGGGATATCTCTATCTCATGTCATCAATTTATTTCTCTCTTGTGAGTCTGTGTTCTGTTACATAGCAATGAAGAAGACGGTGTTCTGTTTTTGTGACGTCTTCTATTTTGCCTTCATGTGTTTTAATGTTCATATAATGTAAGGCAGTGTGAGGGTATTCATTCCGGTAATGCTTATTGCTCCTCTATGGGCAATAGACATTACAACCATTTATCATCTCTTGACACTGCATCTTTCTGCAATTCCCATTGTCGGTCATCTATTTCCAGGGTGTTGATGGGAATTAGGTATTTGTTGATTCTTGAGAGCAGCTTTTCTTTTGAGTACCCAAAGCCGAATATTTGGTTAGTGGAAAATTGTACTTCTTTAAACAACATCCATTGATCCAATTAGCCATTGGTTCACCATCTAGGGTGGACAACTTAACTGTTCCACTTGGAGATACATCTTCAATGATAAACGGTCCATTTTCTTTTTTTCTTAAACTTGGTTATGTGTTGCTTAAGGGAATAGACTAGAACTAAGTCCCCTTTTTTGAAGATTTTTGTAATTAAATGGGAATCAAAAAATTGTTTTTGTTGCCGCTTTGTGCATATATGTGAGCGACAGCTGTTAGCCTTTGCTCATCCAGCTTCTCTAAATCTTCATGTCTTTCTGACAATTCATGTCAAGTCCACTCAAGATCCTTTGCTACCCTTAGTGTCGGAAATAGAAATTCTATTGGTAGTATGGCATCAAGACCATAAACAAGGTTAAAGGGTGTGACATTTTAAGCTATTTTGAATGAAACTCGATAAACCCATAGAGCAGCATGGAGATTCCTTTCCTAGTTTGTCCTTCCTGAACTAACCACTTTAGTCAATACCGAGCTAAGAATTTTATTCGTATGCTCAGCTTGTCCATTTGCTTGTGGATGATAGGGAGCTGATTTCTTATGGATGACCATAAATTTATTAAGCACATACTCAATTACCTCATTGAGGAAACGAGTTCCCCTATCTTTGACAATTTCCATCGGTAGTCCATATCTTGTGAATACATACTCATATAAGAATGCGGCAGTGGTTCTGGCATCGTTCTTTTGAGTTGTTTTATCCTTGGCCCACTTAGTCAAATAGTCCATAGCTACAATGATATATTGATCTTGGGTTCTATAAGCAGGTGGCTGTATTGGCCCAACAAAGTCTATACCCCATTTTGCGAAAGCTCTAGCTCCCATCATTGGTCTTAAGGGCATGCTATCTACACGTGTTGGCATTTTTTCTCATTGACAAGCATCACACCTTCAAACATATTCTTTGTCATTTGCAAAAAGTGTTGGCCACCATATGCCTGCCATTAAGATTGCTTTTGTGGTGGTCTCACTAGAAAAGTGACCTCCAGCTAATCCAACATATGCTTGTTCTATAATTGGAATATAATCATCTTCATTTGCACAGAGACACAAATGTTGATCCTTACCTCTCCGATACAATTGGTTTCCAATAAGAGCATAGTATCTTGATTCAGTTTCAATTTCTCTTTGACGGTGTTTACTCACATCCTTAGGAAATGTTCGGCTCGATAAGTAAGTAACGAGATAGTTACTCCAGTTAGGAACAGGTGACATTTGGAACAATGTTACATGAGGTATGTGTGCTTGTTTTTGACATTGAGGACAATCCTTTACAAGAGAGAAAACATCACTCCTCATAGTTGGCCGAAATAATCCAAGTCTCAAGATCCTTTGCATAGTTTGGTCTTCCGCAAAGTGAAGTCCTACTATGGTAATATGTGCTTGACTTAGGTATTCAATTTTTTCTTCAGGATTAATGAATAAGAGCAATATTCCATCTCGATTTCTTTTGTATAGCTTGCCAACTAGTAATTGATACATAGCCGATTGCTCAATTAATCCGATTATAATAGGAAGTGGTAATTTGCGAACCCACTTGAGCTATGGTCATCAATGATACCATATTTTTTGACCATCGAGGTTCATTTCCACGGAGAACAAATAGGCTTTTGGTACATCATCGTCTACTCCTTTAAGTGATTCTCCTGAAAGAATCCTTGACAAATGATCTGCTCTTTGATGAGTAGTGCCCTTTTTTACAACCACAATGAAACCAAATTCTAGAAGAATGATGACCTATCTCACTATTCTTCCTGTGCTGCATGGCTTGTTGACCACCATGAATGTGCACTTTTCAGGATTTAAGCAAATCCTATAAAGTCTACATTTTTTGAATACCTTTTTGAGATGTTCAAAATTATCAGCCCGGATTGATGAATGTACGCATAGATCATCCATATATACTTCCAAGATATTATTTGAAAGCATGGCTCATCAATCTTTGAAAGGTGGCATGAGCATTAGTTAACCCAAAAGACATAACAGGATAGGCAAAAATATCCCATTCCGTTGCAAAAGCAGTTTTATGATGATCTTTTGGGTCAACCAAAAGTTGATTGTATCCCGAAAAGCCATCTAAGAAGCTGTAGGCTTCTTTTCTTGCAACTCATTCTAACACATGCTCACTGATTGGAAGAGAAAAGTTGTCTCTAATGGTAGCTGCATTTACTTTCTTGAGATTGACACACACTCGTAGTTTTCCATTCTTCTTGGGTACTACCACAATTGGAGACACCCAATCTGTGTGTTCAATTTTATAAATGAATTCGGCTTCCTTTAGTTTTTCAATCTCTTCTTTAATCTTCTGAGAAAATGTTTCATTGTATGTGTATGGCCTTTGTCTACTTGGTTTTGCATCATCTCTTATGGGTATAGTATGTTGATAGATTTCTGGATCAACACCCTTGAGATCCTTGTAAGACCAAGCAAAGATATATCGGTATTCTTTTAGTAAGCTTATCAAAATCTCTTCTTCTTCTTTTGTTGGGTCATTTGCAATGTAGGCAGGCCTATGCTCTTCTCCTCGTTCAACCAAATCTATCTTTTTTGTGTTTTCATGCCCTTCGTAGGACTTGCCCTGTTTTTGTAGTTCTTTAACAGTTTGTTCGACTATGATTTTTTGATCTTGGAGAGTATATATTTCTTGTAATGGGATGGAACACTCATTACATCTTTACTATCCTCTTTTGTGGTTTCCTCTTCGGTCGTATATATCTTCTTTAGATCTTTTTTCAACTCTTGATACTTCTTTTTCCGCTCAACCATGTCATGGTTGACTCCTTTTCCTGTTTTTTGGTTTTGCTTGAGTATCCTTCCTCAATTCTCTCGATGTTTTCCACATTTTTGGATTCCCAAAGTCTACTATGTCAAAAGTGTGTTGATATTCAATCCCACAGGAATTAACTATCACTTTTTCAAGCAATCCTAATGGTCTTTCAATGTGTCCATTAGTCAATTGCAATTTCATTCGAGTTAGTCTTATGGCTGACTGTCCCCAGGATTCCCATATTGCTTGCATGGCTATGGCTATGCCTACCCCACTATCCAGTATTGCCATGGTTTCAATGTCATTATATTTCACTCGAAGGGTTGTGTTTCCTTCTTCCCCTTCGTAATTGTTAACCCTCACGGCTCACGGACACCCATCATCTACGATGGACGCGTCTTATGTATTTGGTAGAGTCAGGTACCGGGCTTGTCGGACCAATAGGGAAAGGTAGAGTGATCGCCGATGAGAGGCGCACTTTAACTTGGACATTCAAGGGATTAGTTGGCTAAGCATGAGCGCCCAAGTGTGAATGGGGTGAGCTCCTATAAAAGCCAACTAAACCTAATTTTTACTCATTCTCTCATTTGTGCAATTGAAGAGTGCTCTTGCTCCATCTCCATCTTCTTCTTCTTCACCTCCTTGTGTGTGTGTGTGAGAGAGAGAGAGAGAGGGAGAGTGTGTGTGCGATCGAGCATTACGAAGGCACGGCGGCGGCGAGGCGGTTGAGCGCGGCACGACTGCAGCTTCTTCTTCATCGTGGCGAGGAATCGACCACGAAGGCGAGCGTAGAGCGGTGAGTGACACACCCTTTGTTTCCTTGAGCTTGCTAGTTTAGGCTTGTTGTGTGCTTGGAGCCGTTTGTGGCTCGCACACGGTGTATTGGCAAGTCCCTTGCTTCGACAGTGCGGCAAGGAGCGCACATTTTTGGCGCCGCTGCCGGGGATATGCCCTACACTAAGCTCGGTTAGCACTTTACGCTTCCTTGTGGTGCAATTTCTATCATAGGAAAGGCAGGGAAGGAGTGTGTGGAGATTTCTGTTTTTTGCGTTTTCTGCATTTGCTGTCAAGTTTCAATTTCTGTTATTGTCTGCGTTTTTTCAATTTCTGCAATTTTTGCATTTTCAAGTTCGGCGTTTTCAATTTCTGCAATTTTCTGCATTTCTGCGTTTTTTTAGTTTTCTGCAATTTCTGCAATTTCTGCATTTCTGCAATTTTCTGCAATTTCTGCATTTTTCTGCAATTTCTGCAATTTCTGCATTTTTCAATTTTCTGCATATCTGCGTTTTCAATTTCTGTATTTCCTGCACCGAAAAGGGGAAAAAAATTAATTCTGGAAAAAAAAAATATCTTCAAAAAAAAAGAAAAAATCGGAAATTAAAAACACGAGTGAGCGGGCGGGCGAAATTTTTCGAAAATAAAAAACGTGACTCTTAAAACGGACGGGTTGGTTTGTATAAAAGATAGATCGGAATCATTTTCCCAAGCCCAGGCCCAGGCCCAGGCCCAGGCCCAGGCCCAGGCCCAGGCCTCAGTCCTCAGTCTTATGATATATACTAGACTCACTCTTATATATATACCCTACTCCTCAAGAGAGAATGAGAGCATGTGGGACAAGTCCTCCACTCTCCTCCTTTCTCTTCCCACTTGCACCCTTAGACTTTCTAGTTTGGGCCTACTTCCCTACTGGAAATTGACAGTTTTAGGGATTCCGAGGGCATAGAGTGACCAAACGGAGGGCTGTAAAGCACGGCACGACCCTCTGACCGATACGCTCGTTTTGAGCTATCACACGGCCCATTCCACGACACGCTCTAAAAAATCTAGCAAAAAAACAAACAAAAAACACGCTAAAAACTAGTCACAAGGCCTCCTAGAGCAGCTTTTTGACACCTTAGGGTATCAAAAGCACATGCACTTACGCTTTGGGCGAGTGTTAGAACACGAGCATATTGAGGGTGCCTCTGTTCATACGGACACCCATTACCCATCCACGATAAGCTCTAGACCCTCAGTGGGGACACAAGGTAGCACCACCCAAGACCCTAAAATAGCCGCTAGTGATTCCTCCTCCGACTCAAAAATCATGGAAGCATACCCTACCCAAAACACTGAGAGAGAAGGCCATGCACCTCCCGAAGCTCCACAGCCTAGTACTAGTATGTTTAGCCGTTTCATGGAAACATTAGGTAGAGCTACTCGCTCGGAACCTGATGCAAATGAAGCACACGAAGGGGGTGGGAAGTGGACTCTCCTTTCACATCGCACGTGGACCCCACACCCCCAAAGAGTGTCCATGTGGATATCCTGCCAACTTCTTACCAAGAAGGCCCTGTTGAGCTGCCTCCTTCAGAAGTTCCCTCTAGAGTACCGTTGGTGACAAGTAAAACCACGGGGAGCAACATTGCTTCTACCTCACAAGAAACCATTAACACGTCGACTCTAGAAGGATTGTTCATTAATGATCATTGGACATACGACCTCCACACTGAGGTGTTGACGGATCTACACTCTGGCCACGCCTACCATGTAGGATGGATAGAGATTGTACAATCCACCTCTAGTGCCACGAGCATCGAAGATCAACAGAAAATGATGTGTAATGTTATCCATGGCATTATTCAATTAGAAAGGCAAAACCGAGGGGTAAATATACTCTCAACTGGCCCCATGAGATTTCTGGATACGAGCAAGGCTCAACAGCCTACTCTATCACAAATGGAGACTCCTCTAATGAGCCCCATGGACCCATCTTACGTCATTTCACCTGGGGTCTCTATGCAATCTGAGCCTCCGAGCGAAAACTTTAGCTTCCCTAACTTGGCTCAACCCTCTATTAAGGAAAACACAGTGCTCACTCCAGGGATAAGCCTAACAGAGAATGTACCGATGACATCTACGGTTAGCGCAGTGCCACTACCTAGTGTTGTAGTACCTAATATGGGGCCTCGACCCTATGTGCCTCTAGCCCCTTATGCACACATGGCCCCCACACCTCCAATTGTACCACTTGCTTATGCTCCTCGAGTGCCGCTCCCTAGCTCTTATCCGAGTGGACCTATGCCCGGTTATGTTCCATATCCTGCATCATCTACACATATGCCAAGACCGGTACCCGTTCCTCTCCCACATATGATTCCAAGAGTACCTCCACCGGCCCTACCTCCTCACATAGGTGACTTGGCAGCGTTTGCTCAAACCATAGGTCGATCTATCGCGGAAAATATGCATCACGCATCTGATAGAGAGCCTAGAAGTAAGGCAGTACAAATTGCCAAACTCACGCAAAAATTCAATGGGGACGAAGATGCTAGAAAACACATTGAAGTGTTTGAACAAGTATGTGATTCCTTAGGGGAACGCAACGAACTACATAAGTGCAATGCCTTAAGCTTGACATTAAGTGGAAAGGCTGGAGATTGGTATAGGACCCTAAGGGTGGATGAGAAAACAATCTACCCTACCCTTCGAAGGTTGTTTCTAAAGGAGTACATACGAGAAGGTGTGCTTTGGGGTGTAGCATCTCAGCTACAGAAGGCCGAACGTAAGGAAGGAGAGTCAGTAAGGGACTTCATTAGTCGTCTAAAGCACTTCAACTCTCGTTGCCCTGTAAATGAGCGCTTCAACAATAACCAACTGCTTGATCGATTCATTCGAGGGTTGAGGAATGAAGGAATCTATAATGGACTAGTGATTAGAGGTATCACAACCTGGGAAGATGTCACTGCCAATGCAATCCAATTAGAGGACAACTTGATGATAGCAGGCATGAGGGTGTCTACCGACACGAGATCCACCAGCTCACAAGCCATTGAGTATGAACCCATGACTGCAAAGCCCATTGCCAATGAGCCAAAGGTATTTGAGACATTCTTGACAGACCTCACCAAGGCAATCCAAGAGTCTCTTAAGGATAATCGACCCCCTCAAAATAGTCACATGTATCCAAGAAGGGAGCAACAATGGTGTTCCATTTGCTTAGGTCCACATAGCACTAGTGAGTGCCCTACGTTTAGAGTAAAATTTAATGGAACTTGCAACGCATGTGGTAGGTATGGTCACCAAGCTAAGGATTGTTTAATGATCAAACGTATGATGGCAAATAGACCACCTGTAGCCTGGACGGATGCACCTCGAGCTCCTGTATTGATGCCTACTCCACCTGTTGAGCAACTACCGCAACACATGGTCCCTAGATCTCAAAATGTTGTACAAGCTACACCGCTACCACCTCCTGTGCTAGGACCGCAGCCCCCGCATCCAAGAGTCGCCCCTATGAACCAAGTGGGTTGCGAGCCATCAAATGCTTATGCAGATGGCTGTGAGGAGGAAATAGACACTAGTATTGCCTACGGACTTGATACATTGGAAGAGTGTCCTATATACTACATGGAAGATTGTTGGGGGCATGTCAAGCCGGTTTATCAAGCTGCTGCTCTCGCATCCAGAGGTCAAAATATCAACACCCAGGCTAGGAGGCCACCTCTTCAATGCTACGAGTGTGGTGGACCACATCGAGTAGCGGAGTGCCCTATTAGGCTGCAAAAGAATGCTGCACAGATGCAAGTGAATCAAGGGAGCACGTCTGCAATGCCAATACTCACATGTAATCGTTGTGGCATAGATCACTTGATTGCCCAATGCCCCTATAACCCAAATGCGCCTAAAATCACACCCCTAAATTTGGTCAAAATTGCTAGTGTGACATCGCCAATACCACCCGTCGCACCCGCTTATGCGATTACACGGTCCATGCTTCAAGGGCCAGGACATATCCTCGAAGAGAGAGATACCGCGTCAGTTATCCAAGCAAAGAAAAAGAAGACACGAAGGAAGAAGTCGCAGAATACGGAAAATTCAAAGCCAAGTTCCAAAACAAACATAGGAACAGGAGATGACCCCGTGTATATGAATGACCTCGAGGATGATTCAGATTCAGTCGAGACAATGGAGACTAGAACCAATACCACAAAGGGAAAGACCGACAAGGAAAACCGTAACATGGGACCAAATGAAAACCGAATGAGAGAAAACCATAAAGAGCCTCTGAAAACACCACAAGTGTTTCCAAATCCAATCCAAGACCCCCAAGAAAAACCGCAGGGGCAAAAAGGGAAGAATCGTAAAAAGAATATTGGGACGTACCCAAACCCTGTAGACGAGATTGAGCAGGTGAAACATCTAAGAGGTTTAGTGGAGGAGACTCAAAGGAAACTAGAACCAGAACCCATGCAGGTCAAAATTCATGACACAGTGTTTCCCACGCAAGTTCATCCACCCCACATGAACCATAGACCGTTAGCCATATCTAGTATCATCCAAGAAGGGAGTGAGGACAGGACATCAGAAAGTGAGCATACACCCTTCTTGTTGGAAAGGATGTTTAACAAAGGAATACCTGATCCCATTGAGGAATATGAGATTCCATCCTCACCAGTTCCTAGTCAAGGACCTACACCCTGCAAAACACCAATGAATGTTGCCAAACTAGTGGACTTCATGTCTTCTGAGGTCCGAACCACGATCATAGCAAAGCTGTATGGAGATCCTGAGTTATTCCTTGCACTTCGAGCATTCCTTAATGGAGAGCTACGAACGGGATTACCGCAGTTTGCGCAACCAAATAGGCCTGAATCGATTATGATTGATGAGGAAAATCATGTGCAATCACTTGACTTAGATGGACACGAGTCTGTGATCGAGGTACCCATTAACGAATTAGGGCAATATTTTGAAGGCGACGAGTCTAATGCGACCCTACCCATCACTACCAAGGGATTAACTATAAAGGGAATTCTTGATGGTGGTGCGGGAGTTAGCATCGTTACAAAGGATTGTTGGGAATCCATGGGAAAACCCCTCCTCAGTGTTACTAACATTGTGGTAAAGATGGCAAATGGTACCATAGCCAAACCTATGGGGATGCTCAAGGATCTTAAGATAAAAGTTCTAGGACACAAGGTACGACATACGTTCATTGTAATGGATTTCTCTAAACACCTTATGTCATATGAAATGATTTTAGGACGACCATTCATGAGGGAAGCACAAATGGTTCACGATTGGTCTAAAAATCATGTCTATTTGCAATTCCAAGACTCTGTCCTTAGAGTGGATTTGGTGACTGGTAAGGTACACCCCTTAGGGAGTAAAACCATTATTGATCATCGCTCTGACACCACAGTTCACTCGACCCCACTACAATATTGTTACACTTGTAAGAAGGATACAAACATTGGCCAAGATTCTCCTTACATGGATGTGTTACCGGGTATGACGGAATCAGACAATGTGGATTGGGTCCACCTAGCATCAACCATAGACACTTGGGGAAATGAGGGGACGACCTGGGTAACACCTGAGGGGGATGAAATGCCTATACCCTTAAATATACTACAAGCAATGCATATCGCTTCCGACAAGACTCATCCTAATGTAACGAAGAAAACATACAAGTGGGTCCCTAAAACTTCTTTAGTGACCATAGCTAGTGCTAAAAAACAGAAGCCTTGTAAGAAACGTACCACTCGCTCCAAGAAAAATAAGAAAATGTTGCGATGGATCCCTAAACAACTATTGGAAGCCCAAGGCTACTATCAAGGAAATGATCAAATCTGGGTGCCAAAACGTAGATTGTACTCTTACCTATCACCTGACCCAAGTGAGCCCAATCCCGTAGCTCCAAAACGAATCAATGATCGTGGAAAGGAAAAAATCACAGAATGCTACACACCCGCTCCCGAGCTAGTTTGGGTACCAAAGAAAGAACGATTTGTTCCACCTAGCTCAGGAAGGGGGGAGTCCCATGAAGATTCTAGCTCCTCATGTAATACATCCATAGAGGTAAAAGCTTCTACACAGCCTCCATCTATAGTAGTGGACCTCCATGAAGCTACAAAAGAATCCACACCTCCCAGTGTTCAAGAATCACCTAATGAACCACTTCAAGTTCGATCCTGGGAGAGTACCTTACCACCGTTGCAACTTGACAAGGCACCTAGGGTAGTAGAAAACTACTGGCAAAAATCCTCACCTATTACCAACTGGAACAATTGGTTTCAAAGGGTGACAAGCTCATTTCAAACGGTATGATGTACCCAAGGAAGGGGGGAGTGTTTGTGGACATCCATCATTCACTTGCTTCCCTCTCAACCTTTTTCCCTGACCTCTTAATCTCCGATCTTAGGGAATGTATATATATAGCCTTATACTCACAAAAAAACAAAAATAGTAAAGAGCAAGAGCGCCTAGCAATGAGAGAGCACCCTATCAGATCTTACATATAAGTCCAAATTCACCGTGTCAATTCAAGCAACACACAAAAACAACTCTTATGTTTTAAAGGCCTAACCAAATCTATCTGTCTTGTCAGAAATGGCTACTTCACCAGAGGCATGCACTTCTATTTTTGATGAAAGGTACCCCTTGTCTTTTCAACAAGTGTTCTACGTATGCTACCCTATACTTTCTTGCGAATGGGATTTGATAGAGAGCCTTGCATGTGAGAGAAATTTTGAGGAGTTAGAATGGCGTCTATGGCTAACTAGTGATCCCTACCCAGTAGCGAATGTGTCTCCAATGGCACATGCTTATTCTTTTGCACAAGATGAGTATCCACGCATCACGAGGTTCTTGATTAGCATGCTTGCACAAGAGGATGATGAAGAGGAACTAATAGAGACCGAGGAAGACTATGGCCTCACGGACAACGATTTTATTTATCTAGATGATGAGGATAGAGGCCTAGCCTTAGGGTGGCCACCCGCTTTATATAATATCCTCTTTCCTTGATTCTAAAAGGGGTGACAGATAGGTAGGTTAGGGGTCTAGATTGTGTTTTGAGTTTGTTTTTTAGGAGTTTTAATTTTTCCCACTGATGTGCCTCCTGGAGGTATTCCTTTTGTTTCCTAGTGTGTACAGGAGCGTGTTGCTATTGATAGGATTTGGACCTTCATGGAATCTTTATCTCGACTCACTCTTCAAATCAAGCGCGACCATCAACACAAACAGGTGTTTCTTGTCCATTAGCATTGCCCTTATCTTTTTTGCATCTATGTTTGTCTGCTTTGATTGTGATTGGTAGCATAATATTCAGCGCATTGGCTTAGTATCAAACATTTAATTCAATGTAATGTTTTGTCATAATCACTTGTTTAGGTGTAAAAATCAAGCAGTCCGACTAAGCTAGTTTTACCAAGCTAGGTATTAGAAATCTTCTCTTAATACCATGGGAAATGCCTTCCTAATAAGCAATGGTTACTTAGGTTCTTAATCCGATTTAGGCAGCATTGTATGAAATGTACTAGGGCTTTCTAGTGGGCTTAACCCTATCGACCTTTAGCTTAAGTATTATAAAGGGAGTTTACTAATGTGATGAGCCTGGGGAGGATAACAGTGTTATATGACCCCCCAAAGTTACAAAATTTAAATGCTGAAAATGAACAAGCAAAAAATCAAAGTGCCACAATGTAAAATTTTAAGCTGGAAGAGAAATCTCGGCTTGATTTGGTACTTCACTCACATGTATCGCCTATGGTACTAGAGCCCTAGAGGTTCCCAGTGTGGGCGCTTTTCCTTGAAAAGCAGAAAACCCAAGGCATACAAAATAAGCACACACAACAAAACTGAATCAATGTGAAAAGACTTTGGGGGGTCAAAGAAAAAGTAATCAGTCAGGTGATGATTTCATGAGAAATTCCTTTTATGGTAGCTTAACTACAAGGTTTTCTAGATATAGCCTCTAGTCAGCCCTTGAACATGAATACTTGGCTCTCGCGATTAAACAACTTAATTGACCATAGAAAGTTAAGAAGCTTACCCATGGTATTAATATTCGATCTCTAGTGCTTTTCGACCGTCAAATTAGCGACCCCAGACTTGTTTAATTTTTTGCCTTTACATCTGTTTATGCATTTGATTACATTGCAATTTAATGTTCATTGCTACCAAATTGTTTGAAATTCTTTTACCAATCAATTTGTCTACCTAAAACTGCATATGCTTTTTAAGAGAATGCAATTACTGTGGCAATGTTGTTTGATTTTGCAGTGACTGAAGAAGGCTAAGGACATTCATCTCAAATGCTCTTCCACCTCGACGCACCAGCTTCAACTCAATAGCTTCCGAGGACGGAATCTACATCAGGAAGGGGGGCATGTTAACCCTCACGGCTCACGGACACCCATCACCTACGATGGACGCTTCTTATGTATTTGGTAGAGTCAGGTACCGGGCTTGTCGGACCAATAGGGAAAGGTAGAGTGATCGCCGATGAGAGGCGCACTTTAACTTGGACATTCAAGGGATTAGTTGGCTAAGCATGGGCGCCCAAGTGTGAATGGGGTGAGCTCCTATAAAAGCCAACTAAACCTAATTTTTACTCATTCTCTCATTTGTGCAATTGAAGAGTGCTCTTGCTCCATCTCCATCTTCTTCTTCTTCACCTCCTTGTGTGTGTGTGTGTGAGAGAGAGAGAGAGAGAGAGGGAGAGTGTGTGTGCGATCGAGCATTACGAAGGCACGGCGGCGGCGAGGCGGTTGAGCGCGGCACGACTGCAGCTTCTTCTTCATCGCGGCGAGGAATCCACCACGAAGGCGAGCGTAGAGCGGTGAGTGACACACCCTTTGTTTCCTTGAGCTTGCTAGTTTAGGCTTGTTGTGTGCTTGGAGCCGTTTGTGGCTCGCACACGGTGTATTGGCAAGTCCCTTGCTTTGACAGTGCGGCAAGGAGCGCACAATAATATTCTTCGAACTTGTTCATTGAATCAGATTGAATCTCTTTGTTATCCATTTTTGTTTCAATTTTCCCAAATTTTGTACGATAAGCCCTATTATCCCCACCTTCTCTAGGGTTTTATGTAGATAATTCCATAAATATGGTCCGAGTTTAAACAATTCTCCCAAAGTAAGAGTGCCTTAGATGGGTGTAGACATGATTGAATGAATGTTGTCTACTTCTAGGTTCTGTTCCTCTCTTTTGATCTGAGTGGTCTTACACACTATGGATTCATCTTCCTTATCTCCCAAATAAGAGGGTAATCTTCTCAAGGTCAATGATTTAGACATTCCTTAAGCTTCAGATCCGCAATCCCCATACAAGGATGGTACATCCATGTTTATATCAGGAGGTAGGTTGCGTGACCAAACTTCCTCTATAGGAAATAATTTTAGAGTTACGCTCCCATCATTGATCTCTCTAACTTTTTTCCATCAGTGTCCTGGCCAATTTTCCTCTACTAATGGAATTTCATCTAAGGCATCTTTGTTGTCCGGCACTATAAGTTTTGGCTCTTTTGGTTCAATGTGGGGTTCTACCACCACTTTGGGTTTTTCTTAATTGTCTCTTACCACAAGCTCTTCAGGTTTTGCCATACTTTCGAGCTTGGTTTTTATTTTTCCAGCATTTCTTGCGTGATTCTTACCAAATTTTGATAAGCTTCAAGCTTAGCTGCTTCCATGTCTGGAGAAGGATATTTTTTCCATTTGTTTTCCATGTTTTGTCTTGCTTTAAGTTGCACTTGGTAAGCTTCTAAAGCTGCATTAATAGGCTCAAAAATTTTATCAACCAAAATTGATCCTCTAGATTTCACGGTTGTTTCTTTGACTTTTCTTCCAGTTTCTTTCACATTTTCCTGAAATAGCTTCTTTGCTTTCTCCTTGATTTCAGCCTTTTGTTTCTGCCTTCTCATCTCATACCTCTTACTTCTGCTTCTTTTGGTCTTTTGAGAGGCAAGTTTTGTATTCTCCAAATCATCAGAGGAGTTATGTTTCTTTTTTTCGGCCTGGTCTCTGGTGATTACCTTGATTGGAACAATCGGTTCACTCTCAGATAAGCTTCTATGTATCACTTGGACTACGTTTACTATTGTTTTACCCTTGTTTAAAGGATCTTTTGGAAAATCTTCCGAGAAGTGTCCCCCCTTTTTGCAACATTGTATGCAATAAGATTCAACTAGCTTGAGGTTCTTGTCACACTCTGGGCATACATTTTTCCAATGATCATCTGCACCATAGTTATGACAGTTTTTCGTTCTTGGCTTAATCATGGGTCTTACCATAGGAGGTCTAACACCTTGATTAGCCACATAATACATTGGTTCAAGCTCTGGTGGAGCATAAGTCACAGGTTCTTCCATTGGTGGTGGATGTGAATTATACCAATCTCCTTCTACCATTACTATAGATGGACTACGATCAGCATAGGGTATAACACGTACTAGTGCTTGTTCATCTATGACTCCTTCTGAATGCATGTACTTTATAGGCACTGCATTATATCTTGGATATGGAGGTTGTTGAACCAGCACGGGTTGAGATCTTTCCATACCCATCGATGGTCTTTGAGCTGGAGCCATGTTAGGCTGATATTTGTACATGGGTTGTCCTTGTGGCCTCATGGGTACAAATTGAACATTCCCATCATACTTTGGTCGATAGTAGCACTCATTGGTCTCCTGGTTGATCCATTTACCCTCAATTGCACACCATTTCTACGGTCTAATTGGTTGTCCTTATTGAGGTATCCCTTGCCCTGGTCCCCCCATAGGTGTTTTTTTCATGTTATTCATCATGTCATTCATCCTTTTGAGCATGTCTTCTATGGCTGAAAGTGGTGCTGCAGCAACCATTCCCACTTGTGCTGGTTTAGTGGATGCCGTTTTCTCACTTTGGTTATCCTTAGGGACATCTTCTTTGTTGAAAATATCGCAATTGTCTCCTAAGTCAATAGCATCTGACACACTCTCTTCTAGGGTTGTATGCTTCTTGCTATAGAGTATAACATGAAGTTCTTTGTTTAGCAGTCCCTCTAGAAATAATGATACTAGTCGTTCTTCTGCAGGTATCTCTAGCCCTATGCATCTGGCAATGTATTGTGTCATTTGAGTTGCACAATCCCTAACAGACTCACTATGTTTCTGTTTAAAGCTGTAGATTTGAGCTATCGTATTGTGTTTGATCCCCGTTTTGGAACAAGCAGCTACAAATCCTTGAGCTAATGTGTTCAAGTTCATGATTGACCTTGGTGGAATGTTTTGGAACCATGTAATTGCTTTCCCTTCTAATGTCAGTCCAAACCAAATTGAATTGAGTATGAAAATCAAATATGCGTTCTACTCTTAGCACTTGCTTAAAGCTGCTAAGTGGTCATATGGATCCCCTGATCCAGTGTATTTTCTGACACATTTTTGAAAATCAACTGGTCTCACACGTCTATTTGGTTCAACTCCCGGTCTCCTGGCAGTTGGTCTTCTTCCAAGTCCTTCAAACCAGTCTGTTGAAAATAGTGACTCATGTAGCCTTGGACTGGCTTTAGTGTCACCCGGTTTTCTTCGTGGTGATGAGGTTTCTTAACATTACTCTCAGAAGATCTCTCATGGTGATCCCTACTGTGGCCGGTCTGCTAGCTTAACCAATATTTTAGCTTTTTCTCCCCTGGCACTTCCCCATATTAAATGATTAGTTTAACATGAGAAAATCATTTAGGAGAATTAGATATTGATTATTATGACATTACCTCTCTCTTGAAATCATAGTCGTCCTCGACTATGGTGTAGAGAAGATAAAGCATATTCATGAGTCCTTTTCTTAGCGGGTAGAGGATCCCTATGTTACCCTACAACATCATTCCACAATGGATGACTGGTCCATTTGGCGCTTGAGAGCCTGACGCTGCCGCAAGCATGTCTGCACATTAGTCCTATCAATCTTCCTTAGTAGAGTGACAATCTCTACTTGGTGTTTGGAAGACGTCGTCTCCACAAACTTGATTTAATCGTGCATACTACTTTATTTTTGTGCACAATAAAGAAAAAGAGAGTCTTATAAGACAAACTTTGTTCATTTTTAACATTTTGTACATTTGCTTACTCTTTGGAAGCATTGACAAGGTTTTGGTTATCCTTTAATTGTATGCCTTGCATCCATCTAACATCTTCAAAAGGATAATCTTACACTTAATAAGATATCGTCGGATAGTCTTACCGCCTCTTAGTACCTTGTCTTCATGTCAGAGAATGGACTCGGGCTGCAGTACCTCTTCTTGGTCCTCGACCTTCGGTGGGTCTTCAGTAGTTGGTTCTTGAGGTGGGTCTCCTTTGTAAGGCTTTAATAGGCTCACATGGAAAGCATTGTGTATGAGCCAATGATTGGGCAACTTGAGTTGATAGGCCATCTCATTGATTGGTCTAAGAATCTGGAAGGGACCATAGTACCTTTTTGCTAGTTACTTTTGGTGTCCCGTAGGATTCTTGCCCGTGGTGTGCCTTAATCGAGCCTTGGGAAATTTTAATAAGACCCAATCATTTTCTTTAAAGGCTTGGCCTCTTTTGTGCTTGTCAGTAGCAGCCTTTTTCCTTTGTTGTGAGATAGAGATAGCGTCCTTAATCTTTTGAAAAGATTCTTGTAGGTCTCGGCTATACTCATCTGTAGCGAAGATCTTCCCATGTACCTTAAGTAGCAAGGTACTTTTTGATCTTCCCTCAATTACCTCGAAAGGTGCTTTTCCCATGGAAGTATGTACAGTGTTATTGTAAGCATACTCCACTAAGGTTAAGTACTTCTCCCATTGGGATCTTTGATCTACTTCCGTTACATAGGCTTTTAGAAGATCGAGAATTGTTAGGTTAGCTATTTCACTTTGGCCATCTGTTTGTGGATGATAGGCCAAAGAGAAGTTTAGCCTTGTCCCTAAATTCTCAAAGAGACCCTTCCAAAAATTACTGGTCATTCTAGGATCTCTATCCGACACTATGGACATTGGCAAGCCATGGTACTTGAAAATTTGTGAAATGAAGAGGGTTTCCATTTGATGGGATTTGATAGTATTTTTGACAGGTATAAAATGAGCTTGTTTACTGAACCTATCTACTATCGTCCATATTCCTGTATTCCCATGGATAGACTTAGAAAATCCAAAGATAAAATCCATGTATATGCTCTCCCATGGTGAATTAGGGATTGGCAAGGGTTGAAGCAATCCAGGTTGCTTCCCTCTATCAAATTTTGTCTTTTCGCATACCACACATTTAGAAACATACTCTTGTATGTTCACTTGTAGGCGAATAGAAATATGTTTCAATTCCCTTTAGGGTAGACTGAATCCCTCTATGCCCCGCGTAAGGAGGAGAATGAGATTCATACATCACTTTCTCATGTAGTGAGTTAGTAACGCATAGTCTATTGCCATAGAGAAGATAACCATCTTGTAAAGTATATGATTCTTCTTTGTTCCCTAATGCAAGGGATAAAATCACATCTCTAAAATCGGGATCAATAGCATACTCATCTATCATTGAAGATAGATCATTGTGAGTTGCTATGGAAACCTCATTCACTCTCGACTGCCTTGAGAGTGCATCTGCTACTTGATTATGCTTGCGAGCAATGTGAGCAATATGAAAATGAAATTGCAAAAGGAAATTTTCCCACCTCATTTGTTTGTCGGAGAGCTTGGTCTGCGTCATGAAGTACTTAAGACTTTGGTGATCTGTTCGCAGAATGAAAGGAGTCCCCAATAATAGTGCTTCCATGAGTCTAAGGCATGTAGAACTGCAAGGATTTCCTTTTCATATATGCCTAGAACTTGCTCAAACAGGGTCGAGCCTTCGACTTTCATAACCTATGGTGTGCCCTTCTTGAAGCAAAACAGCTCCAAGGAAATCACCACAAGCATCACATTGGACCTCAAATGGTTTTGAGAGATTCGGTAGTGTAAGCACACGTTGAGAGATAAGATTTTCTTTAAGCTTTTCAAAAGCATTGTTCTCCTTAGCAGACCATGTATACCTAACGCTTTTCTTTGTTAGGGCATGTAATGGTCCCGCAATTTGTGAGAACTTTTCTATGAAGCGTCTATAGTATGCACACATACCTATAAAGCTTCTTAGTTCATGAAGATTCTGTGGTTTAGGCCATCCTTTTATTACCTCCAACTTTGGTGGATCCATTTGGATGCCATCCTGAGAGATATTGTGACCTAAATACTGAATCTCTTGCAAGAAAAATTCACTTTTCTTTCGATTAACATAAAGTTTATTCTCTCTTATAACTTGAAATATTACCTCGAGGTGTTGCTTGTGTTCGTCTAATGAATTAGAGTAGATGATAATATCATCAAAGAACACTCCAGTGAAGGTTCGATGAGGCTTGAACAGCTTCTCCATCAAGCGGTTGAATGTGGCTGGTGCATTGGTCAAGCCAAAAGGCATGACAATGTATTCCTAAAGACCAAATGTGGTGCGAAATGTGGTCTTTACAATGTCTTGATCAACTATCCTTATTTGATGATAGCCACTTTTTAGGTCAATCCTACTGAAGTAGGTGGATCCTTGTAGCTTATCAAATAGGTCTCTACCCGTGGAACGGGAAACCTATTCTTGATAGTGATCCTAATTAGTGCTCTATAGTCGACACACATACGATATGTGCCGTCTTTCTTTTGCACTAATAGCACATGTGAGCAAAATGGAGATGAGCTAGGCCTAACCATGCCCTTCTCGACTAACTCATGCACTTTTGCTGCATAATCTCCTCTTGTTGAGCTTGAGAAACTCTATAAGGAGGTTTGTTAGGCGGTGAACTTCCTGGAAGAAGTTCAATTGCATGGCCATCATTACCTCGTTTAGGAGGTAGCTCACAAGGGATGTCGTCAATAAAAACATCTTGAAACCCCTTGAGAAAATTGGATAACTCTAATTCCTTTTGGTTGCTTTTATTTTCTTTTGCTAAAGCATTAGGTTCATTTTGAAAATCTTTAACAAAAATCATGTACATGGAAATAGAGCTCTTTATTGACTTGTTGAAAGCTGGTGTATGTACGATGGGGATAGTGTTACCCATTTCCTTAGCATCTATATACATGTATTTTTCCTTGAACTTAAAGGAGATTCTCCTTTCAGGGAATTTAACATTGGCAGCCAGGCGATCAAACCATGGTGCCCCTAGGATTACACCCTCATGCTTGATAGGAGAGATAAATAAGTCCTCTTTGTCCACATAGCTTTGGACATGGAGCCTCAATTTCCGGATTAAGGGAGTGACTGAAGCTTCTTGTCCCTTGAAAGCATTGTCTGCGGGTAGAACATCTCCCATCTCTTAGGCTTGTATGCCTAGCTTGGTGGCCAACTCTATAGATATAAAATTGTGAGTAGAACCAGGGTCAAAGAGAATAAAAGCATCATGTTCTCTTACCTTTCCCCAAGCATGGCATAGAGGAGATCCTTTGTGGTGAGTTTGGTGATTTCTCCTCCTCTTGGATTTCAACCAAGGTAGCTTTAGGAGGATCATGGCGGATGTTCTTTTGGGGACAAGCGCGGTACGCATGCCCTTGTTCGCCACATTTGAAACACCGGTTATCCTTGTGATAATGCTCAAGCTCTTCAAGAGCGAGTTTGTTTTTACCTTTGTAAACTCCCTTCTCTTTAGCTTTGTGGGAGTTGCCCTTAGGAGAATTTTGGACATTGTCCTTCCCCTTAGGCTCATTGGAAACCTTGTTTTCCATGGGCTTATTATTTCTTTAGCCCCCATTTGGAAATTGATTCGAGAGGCCACCATAGTATGGTGTATTACCGCCGATATGGTACGTGGCCTTTGGGAGTTGACATACTCCGCCATTTCTTCGGTTAAGCTTGCACAAAATTGTTGCTTTTGCTCTCAAAAATCCAACTTTTTGAAGATAGTGTCTTTGAGTTGTAGGTCCCAAAACTTGTCTACATATTTGTGGATGGATTCATAGGGAGAGAGCTTTAAGCTTCGCCATTCGGTGAGTACTTTGTCTTTGGCATCGGTGGCCAAAAACTACTTCATAATGGAAGCTCTTAAAGCTTTCTAGGTTCATGGAGCTTCACCGTTGGCTCGTAGGCTAGACCACCATTGCTTGACGGAGTTTTGAAAGTGCATAGCTACATGGCATAGCTTAGAGGACTCTGTGAAGCCCTCATCTCCGAACGCCGCATCAAATTGTTGGATAAAGACCAAGACTTTGTCCGTAGCACCAAAGGTGCCATCATAGGTAAGGAAAGATATTCTCTTCCCTCCCTCTTTGAACTTCTTCAGCTTGGACGACCTCTTCCATGCGGCATAGGATTTCATATGGCCTCTTCTTTTTGATGGTTCAAAGGTTGCACCATCACTTTCTTCAGAAGGTGAAGAATTTGAGGAAGGTGGAGAAGAGGGTGACCTCTTTCTCGCCTTTTTCTTGTCTTGATCTTCATCGTCTTCACCATCACTTTCATAAGAGGAAGAGGATGAAGAATATGGAGAAGACGGTGTCCTCTTTCTCGCCTTTTTCTTCTCTTGCTTCTTGTCATCCCTCTTTGAATTATGGTGTGGAGAAGGGTGCGATGGCCTTCTCCGTTTTGGAGGTGATGGAGAGTGTTTAGCTTGCCGTCTTCGCGGAGTCATCTCCACCGAGGTGGCGGGAGAATCACTTCTTTCTCGTTCCTTCGGTGGAGGCTCTTGAGTTCTCCTTTGGGAAGGAGATGCATCATCAAGAAGTAAATTCTTGAGCCCTTCGTATGGATTCTCTTCTTCTTCCCGAATCGGAGAGAGACCTCTTTTGGCAGTCTCACAAGGAGGCTTCCTAGGTGTTCTCTCGTCATGGTGGTGAGCTTGGAGAATCCCATGAGCACAGAGATGCCATTGCACTTCACTTTGGAGAGATGGATTTCCCATGGCTTGTTGAATCCTAGAAACAAGATAGTTAACAAGCATCAGGGCATCATTAGTAGCTTGCTCATCAGCAAAATCAAAGTTATCAACATTAATTTCACTCTCTTTACTATTGTTAGCCATTCTAACAACTTTTAGGTGTACACCTTTTTAGGTGTACTTTGGCACTTCAAGCCCTAGTTGCTACTCCTCTTTACCCCTTTGGGTGAAAGCATGTTAACCTGTCGCGCTTTTTGTGCTAGTTAGCAGTTTCAAGTTAGCACATCTTCAAAAAGTTGGGCGTCCGGTAAATTGTTTACAAATAATATCAAAATTTGTCGGAGGTTGTACATTTGGATTCCTTGTTTCAAGTGCTTTCTATTGATATATCATATGTCATAGATCTTGGAGATGTAGCTCAAGTTATTGTACTAGTTAGAATATGTCAAAATTGTGCTAGTTAGCATTTTCCGGGACATGAAAAAGCATGATAGGTTAACATGCTTTCACCCCTTTAGAAAAAGCACTCAAGCTACAGTACCCGTGACTCGAATACCATTAATTGCAAGGAATAGAAGAGAGGGTCATTCAACACCAAAACAACACCAGCTCCTGTCAAGCTTCTAATAGCTCAATAGTGGTTAAGCCGTAGGCAAGCCCCGTAGGACTCCACTATTAAGACCATAGCTCTCGATGGTGATGCCCCGTTAGCTGCACGAAGGTAGGCGCACTGCAAGGCTGAAAAATCCCTATTCTACTTACTCACAGGCAATTAATAATACCAACCATTTATAGCTGGCTTGAGGACCTCCCTTCTTGAGCAAGAAAAGAGAAACCTTGTGCTCTGATACCAATGTAACATTTAAGGGCCTAAAAACTTGTGTGTAGCGGAAATTAGCATGAACATAGTGGGCATTTCATTATAATAGATTCCTAATGAGAATTACAAGAGTGCTTGGGTGGAGAGAGCAACAAAAAGCATAACACCTAGTTAGATAGCATGAATAATACTTTCAAAAGAGAGAGAAATGAAGCTATTGACAATAGTTGAGGACCGGATTTACATGGAGCCGGTCCCCCCTCCAAAAGGCTTTGTATTATGGTTTCTCCCATCAAGAGAGACATTGTACAATACAATTCTTTGTGTTCCTTCAAGACTAGCTAGTGAAATGAAGATGAAAGCTTCATGCACTAAGCAAAACACTTATCAAACACACATCAATTCTCTCCGGTCTCAGACCCAAGACCTCACACACCTTCAAAGATGGCGAGAGCTAGCGGGGTATGAGAGTAGATTGAGAGGAAGAAGGAGTAGTCTTACGAGAAAGATGTACATCTCCTCACATAATCACTCATGTTAGCATAGCTTAGCTTAGTAATTAGCATGGTAGAGGAGATGAGCAGGCATTGAAGCTTGGCTCTTGGTTGGATTTGCATCACAAAGCCAAGAGTTGTTGGTGTAGGCCTCCCTTCTCACAAGCTTGGAGTAGGTGGTAAGCTTTCCATTAAAGCTTGAGAAGGAGAGAGAGTTTTATTTACTTCACACATGAGATTGTGTGAGTGTGTGTGTGATAATGCCTTGCAAAAATAAGCCCCCTCTCTCTCTCTCTCTTGGTCGACCCCTCTTGCTATTTGCTCATGCTCCACTCTCATCGAACCTCCCTAGGGCTAACCAATGATAATTAAGCAGTATATGTGATAGCCTTCTGACATGTGTCCCCCTTTCCCCTTTTGTGAGAGCTTTATGTAATCAATAAATGCAACTAAACTCTTATTGGACCCCTTTTCCTTATGGCCAAAAGGAATCAGGCAAGCCAGTGGGCTGCTGAATGCTCATCGGACCCCTTGGGAATGTGTCCAATAGTCTTCTAGAGAGCTTAATTCTCATTGGTTCTTTTATTAAGTATTTTTAAATTAAATTAAACTAGATTTACTCTAGCCTAATTCTCATTGGTCCACCTCCAAGGCCATCCAATAGGAATTGGGTACACCTTGTGGGCATCTGCGCTAGGGAGCTGACATGTGTCCCTCATTCCCTTTGTGTAAAGGGAGCTTGTGTGTGTGTGTGAGTTAGTTTCTCTCTCATCCCCTAATCCCAAGGCTCGCCCCCTCCTATATAGGGATTGATAAAGACTTTTGGGACACACACAAAGCATCCAATTCCCCCCATGCTTGACCTTTGGACACAACCTTTGCATTTTGGAACCTTAGAATTTTGGAAGTCTTAATGGACTGAACCTTAGGGTCTTTTAAGCCCATTTTTGCACATGGCTCTTTTGCAGATGGCCCCCCCTTTGGATCCCTACTGTGGCCGGTCTGCTAGCTTAACCAATATTCTAGCTTTTTCTCCCCTGGCACTTCCCCATATTAAATGCTCAGTTTAACATCATAAAATCATTTAGGAGAATTAGTTATTGATTATTATGACGTTTCCTCTTTTTCAACCCACTTTTAGGTGTTGATTTTTGTGAGTATAGTGGTACAAATAGGTCTATAGTCACATGCCCTAGGAGTTAGTCATGTTACAATGTAATATTGTGAAGAAGCCCAAATATTCTGATTTTTGGTACTACAAACATTGGTAGAACAACTCTTTCTCTCATCAACTCCTTATGGCCGTTAGTATAGCCCATGGGAATGGATTTTTATGAGCACGCCTTGAACTAGAAGAGAGCGAGAGGAGGCACTCACAATATACAAGAGCTTGATACTTGATTGCAACACTTAATCTTGATTACAAGACTTAATACTTGATTACAAAACTTGGATAACAAATCTTGACTTACAAGATAAGAATTGATCACAAGAACAAGACTCAATATAAAGATAAGAACTAGAAGAGGACTTTACAACTAGTGTTGGCAAGACTAAGGGGCTTGTATCCGAATACCTCTATTTATACTCAAGATTAAGGAGGTTAAGAACCTTCTAGGTGCTTCCTCAAGATTAAGGAGGCTAAGAACCTTCTAGGTGCTTCCTCAAGCTTAAGGACTTTAGGAAGCTTCCAAGTTGTTCCTCAATCTTAAGAGGCTAAGAACCTTCTAGGTGCTTGCTCAAGCTTAAGGAGGTTAAGAACCTTATAGGTTCTTCCTCAAGCCTCTAGAACTTCCTAGGACCTTCTATTTCTTCAAGATTCTATAACTTTCTAGGATTATCTAGATTCTTCTAGAACTTTCTAGGACTTTTTGAGAGCTCACTTCCATGACAATTCCCCCTGCTCTAGCGACAAGTTCCACAAGGAGCAATTGTTCTTCTTGATGTACGGGCAAGATTCGATGGATATTGTTGATGAAACTCACGAACTTTGGTTGTTGCATGATGGAGGTTATAAGCAAGTTCCGATATTTGTTCTCTTGCATCATAGCCTTTCCAATGTACAAGGTACTGAAGTCTTCCACGAGAGATTCTAGAGTCAAGGATTTTCTCGGCCTCAGATTCTTCATGACCATCAATATCTAAGGGCAATGGTGGTTGTGAGAATCTACTAGGAATCTGGCATTGATGAAAAGGCTCCAATACTGAAACATGGAAGACTGGATGAATATTCATGGAATGTGGGAAGTGGAGACAATATGTGATTGAATTATCTTGGCCAATTATCTTAAATGGACCAAGCCTTTGATAGTCCAATTTTTGCGAAGGGCGAGATGAATGTAGATCATGGCGGAGAAGCCACACTTGATCCCCAATCTCATATGGTGGATGTTGCATTCGTTGTTTGTCCACGTTGGCTTTGTACCTCTATTGAGCTCTTCTAATATTCATTGTCAATTCTTTGTGAATGCTTTGTAGATGTGTGGCTAAATCTGTGGCCCTCAGATTCTTCACTCGATGATTTATGTGGAGATCCATTCTTGGGTGCCCACAATTGGCAAACAATGGGGTATGTCAAGTGAAAGCATGAATAGTGTTGTTGTAGGTAAACTCAACATGGCTAGCAATTCTACCCAGTTGTCTTGATGGTAGTTGATTGTGCATTGGAGATCCACTAAGAAATATGTAAGATAGCATGCACAAACAAAATAAGGGATTTATAATTAGGTACATTTACAAAAAAATGTACTTATGCAAAGGGTTTTTTAATTGAGAAGGTGAAAGTTTCCATATACAAGGGCTAGTTGTTTTTACAAAAAATGCATACATAAGGAATACATATAATACTTGAAAATATACAAGTAAGGGATTATTTAAATACCTCTTGTTTGCACATGTTATATGCAATTTTTACATAGTGGACTCCCCGGGGAGTTTCCCACTGAGGAGAATAGACTTAACCTTGTTTGGATCCATTAAAATTCCATTCTCAGAGATGAGATAGCATGAAAAATCCACCTCCGATTGGTGGAAAAAGAATTTCTCTAATTTTTCATATAGGCTTGCCTCTCGTAATTTTTGAAGAATAGTGCAAACATGATTCTCGTGCGTCTTGATTTTTGAAAATATCAAGATATCATCTAGAAATTTTACCATAAATTCATCTAGATAAGTACAAAAAATAGCATTCATCAAGTGATGAGAAAGACTATTGAAGCATTTGTAAGTCCAAATGACATGACAATATACTTGAAGCGGTCATACCTCAAAGGATGCACTATATAATCATGTTAATGTACCACATGAGTTCAACACGAGGCGTTTTAAAATGCAAAAAAGGCAATTTAACGGAGATACATTAAAATAAGGGGTTTTTATATTAAATTTTGGGGAAAAAACCTAAAATAAGGGGTCATTTTATTCATTCAAATATGTTAAAATAGGGGTTTTTAATTACCACACGAATGTATGTTATATGCCCCACATACTTGGTTTGGAAGGCTGTCTTCCATTTGTCTCCTTCCTTTATTCATACAAGGTTATAAGCACCGCAAAGATCAATCTTGGCAAATACCTTAGCTTTTCCAATTGTTCTTTTCAAATACATCCGTGTAATCATGATACTAAGGTGGAAACACTTCCACGTTCCTTTCTATGTGGGAGTCAGCTGGTATTGCATAAATCAAGAATGATGGGTTTCTTTTGGTTGCACGCATGAAGACCCTAGCTCCAACATACAGTGGTTTGACATACTTAGTTTTGTCATGTTGTGACCATATTTTCTCAACCCTTGGTTTTGTCATGCTGTGGCCATCTTTTTTGAACCCTTTAAGACTTCTAATCAACATCTGGATTGTGTAACTCGAGCTAGGATTGGCCAATAAGGATTGGATTTGATGGGCATCATATGACATTAAAAGATATCTTAGACATCTTCTCATTTATTGTCACCTCCAATGGTTGGGTTTCATACCCGACGTTTCTTGAAGCAAGTGGGCGGCCATTAATCACCTCCAATGGTTGGGTTTCATACTTGATGTCTCTTGAATCAAGTGGGTGGCCATCAATCACCTCTACAGATACTGCAATTGTTTTTTTCACAAGTATTTTTGTTTAGAAAATTATTCATTGATGAAGCAAGGGGTGACGCCACTATCCAATAGAGCTTTTACCTCCATTTTTTCTTCTATTATGCAAATCCTTATTGTCTGTTGATATGGTGAAACTGAATGTTGCATCAATAGGTATGAAGAGACCTTGTTGAGGCTCGGTGTGCACATGGTCCAACTGCACGGATGTAATTTTTTAGCGAGCATTTTCCTATGAGCGCATTTTTGGAATCTGACGAGTAGATTCCAAAACTATTCTCTCTCTCTCTCTCTCTCTCTCTCTCTCTCTCTCTCTCTCTCTTAGGTGTGTGTGTGCTATGTCGGTGGGTGTATGTGAGCTAAAAGAAAGAGAAAAATGGTATAACTGTTGGGAGAAAGGGGAGACCGGTTGCTTGGAAAATTCAACAATTCATCACAGACTTCACCAAAAACATGTCACCTTCTCTCCCAAATCCAGTACACACACAAGACGTAGACTAGAAAACACACACACACACACACACACACACACACACACACACACACACACACACACACTTTGTTACTTGTTTTTATGTTTTCAACACATTAATAAGCTATACTACCCCCTAATGATGTCATCCCAGCTATGTATCTCCACTATAGCCTTACATCTTTCCTAGCTACACTAAGTTGATATCCACCGTGGGATGGAACCCCTATAGGGTTATGATGGTTGTAAGACCTTAGCTGGAAACTAATAACATGGTTTCTTACTGGGCCTCACCTACTCTGCCTTGAGGCACAATGGTGGCTCTGCTCTACTGTGCTAGACCACATGAGAGGTGGCTACACGTTTTGGATTCCCCAGATGGAATAGCATGCTCTACTCGGTGCTTGGAATGTTAACGATTCTGCGTGCTACACGCCATGAGTGATGGTGGTCTACCTTCTTCTATTTAAAGAGGTGAGGACGCATTCTGCCCCTCACTTAGCCTTGTGTGTGTTTTACTTGCATAAAGAGTTAGGACTGTGTGTGTTTGTTTACTCTCTGATGTACCAAACATGGAGCTTGCAACTCAACGGATACAGGTTGGACATTGATTACCGAGCTTGATATTATGGTTTTCTTTCCTTTTTGCTTGTCTTAGGATAATGTAAACAACAGGGCGATGGTATCTTGATCACTGTTGCTTAAGCCTGGTAAGGCCCACTGTATGGGCTGGCTATACTTGACAGTATGTGACAAAAGGTTGAATGGTTTAACACTTGTTAGCAAGCTATGGCCCTGAAACTAGGTTTTGGTTCTGAGTAGCTCTACGTAATACGGTTCATTGGTTTGATTAAAGGTGCTCCTTAAATATTGGGGTGTGGCATAATGGTTGTTGCCGCTTGACTTGATAAAAATCTGATTTTTGATTGCTCTACATAAACTGCTCATTGGTTTAAACTAAAACTATTGGCTTATGTTATAGTGATTGCTGCCACTTGGCTTGACAATACAATACTCTGTTGATGGTCACCTCTGACGTAATAATGGTGCATACTGTTCAAAAAAAAATCTTTTGGGATGGGGGGGTATACCCTGGGTGTTTACTGGTTTTGGACTTGTTACTGGTAGTAGTTACAGGTCTCACAAAATACTGGCTAATTGAATATTGGGGTTTGGCCTGGTTGCGTACTAATGTTGGATTTTTTTTAATATAGTTGTTGGGTTTTTTTTTTGGGGTATACCCCGGCTGCATACTGATGTTGGACTTGTTTGTTATTGGTTGTTTTGATGAGATGATACAATACATTTTTTTGCATTCACATGGTTGGGTATAGTTGGAAAAAAAACCCATAATGGCATCTACTCTTTTTACTTCATGGTTTGACATTTGGTCCGGCTGGATACCGCAAGGGTTCTCTGCCACTTGGTTTGCTAAGAGATGTATAATTAATGTATGCGACATATAAACTTGGGAAGGATTGGATTCCATGAACTCTAATGGGCATAAACTATATCTGTCCTAAATAAACAAAAACAAGTTTTTTATTCTTGAACTATTAATGGAATTTTGTTTTGGCTTCATGTGATGGAGTTAGCAAAGAAAAAAAAACTGATAAAGAGTTGATAGGGGGATAAGACACTTGGATTAGAAGGGGTTATGGCCTTCTAATCAGAATAATATTTATGCTAAAATATAAACTTTGGGGTAATAAAACAATTTTTAATATATATGGAACACATAAATACTTTGGACTAAGCTTGTAAGTTAAAAAATTTGTAAGATGGACATGGATAACAAATGGTAGAGTCCATTGATACTTGTAAAACAAATTCAAGGCTAACGTATCTATTGTCTTGTTTGGATGGATGCACACAAGGACTCTATCTTTTTTTTAATAGCAAAACTCACAATTGTGAGTGAATTATATTGAACAGCCCAAAAAAATACAAGGTCTTGTCATGCTCTTGTTGAGCCATGACATCATCCAAGGACTATAATTACATCGGCTATCAGGGCAGCCACCCCCACCACCCCGACGCCTACTCCTCGATACACAACGTCAAAAAACTTGTCCTTATGAAATCTTTTATTTACCGATGGCCAATATTTTCCCCTGTCCTAGGCATTCCATCTGCTGGCTGACAGCAAGGCACAAGTAGTCCTAGACCAATCCTCCGAGTGTTTCTTGCTCCCGAGCGTCCATATTAGCACTTTGATTTCTTGAATAATTTCTGCGAAGCTTGCCACCTCCAAACCTCTTTCAAACACACGGCGGTTCCTTGTCTGCCATACATTATGTAAGGAGAAGTATATGATTTGAATGCTGACGAGGAGGGTAGGAATTCCTGTATTCTTGCCTCCAAGGAACAGGTCAGTCTTAAAGAAACTAATTTTCCATGTTCTTTTGACCCACTTGCATATTTTCCCTGCGAGGCCTTTGATAGTTGGGAAGTCCATGAATAGGTGGGCCAGATCTTCACTAGCCATCCTGCACCAAGCATCGATATGATCCAATCCCTCTCTCCAGAATATTCACTCTCGTCGGTAGAGCACCCCAAATTACCTTCCGGAGAAAGACCTTCATGTGCTATGGAACCTTTGGCTTCCATATGTTCTCCATTATTTTCTCCCACCTTTCCTCTGGCCATTGCTTTTTCCACAGCTTGTTAAGGGCGCTAGACCAATTCTTCTCATGCATCATCGCCTCATATATGCTTTTAGGATGGGGTCTCCATAAGAGACTGCTTCCGGGACATTTTAGGCATTCCAATCAAACTCCGAATCACAGATTGGCATCACTAAATTGTCAAGCTCCTTCATCACTTTGTGGACAAGAAAGACCTCCAAACTATTGAGATGGTACTGGGTAACCAAAAGGTCGATGGTTTTCCAACTCTTGTTGCCACTGTCCTAGAAGTGCCCAAGTCGCTTCAGACCCTTGTTATTCATTTTCTTGGCTGTCTCAATCCAATAGGGAGTTTGTGGCAGATCTACAACTTTGGACAACCAGGGGGACCAATGCAAAATGGAGTTCTTGAAGTATTTGACTTCTTCCCCCCACTTTAGGACTCTATCTTATCTTGGAAGTTTTTTTGGCTTAAAGCATTGTCTACACATGATTACACTTACAACTACTGCGAGGGAAGTACTTCTAATATCTGTATAGAGAAATGAGGCTTCATTCTTATAAACATTGTACAAAGATAATTCTAAGACTAAGTTGTTTTTGTACTTATCATTTTCCTTTCTCTAGTTCCAGTTGTCTTTTGAATATTAAAGTTCAATTATGCCTTATTATATATGTTAAAACAGCCACACACACACACACACACACACACACACACACACACACACACACACACACACACACACACACACACACACACACACAAGAGAATAGATTGACAAGGACAAAGTGTAAGAGATGTAGACATGATTAGAGAGTACACAAAATAACAGAGCATAGCATATGAGAGAGGGAAGGGAAAATTGAGCGCATCTACACAAGAAAGGCTTGAAATCATAGCCCCAAACTCCACAACACCCCCTCTTGTGGATTTTGGTATTTAATTTATTATTTGATTTTTTTGGGTACCAAAATTGGAGGGCCCTCTTTTACAACTAGTCTACTTTAGTGCTTGACTAGAGCACATCACTTATTGCATGTCTCCTAAGGGTGAGTTCTCACTAGAGCTATTTACAACATCCATAGTGGCTTATTAAATGAAAGTCTAAAATATTGTGCAGAGGTAAAATAAACGAGAGGGTTATTATTTGCCGGGCCTCCTTCTTTCATCATCAACTCACTATTAGTAAAATACATAGACAACACATAATTAACCATTAAGCCAACTATCCCAATTGCAATTAACCACATACAATAGGAGGGCGCCCATAATCATAACAATAACCTCTCTATCAATGTGGTAGATGTGAGGATCGGAGATCCCGTGTGGTGAGTGCAAGAGAGGGTAGGAGAAGGGGGAAGGGGATAAGGCACAATACACAACAGGGAGTTTGGGTTAGTGGGGAGGAAAGTGGGAGAGTGACTCAACTGTCTCACTTTATCTCCCTATATTCATTTAGGTAGAAAAAGTTAATATGGGCAGTTTCCCATGGCCACCTGGCCTACACCCAACAACCTTCCACTTGAAGTTCATGGTGGCCAATAGTGGCATTAGTATAGTTAGTCTATACAAAGTTGATGAAGCATCACCGAGGCTTCATCCTACACCCATAAGTTCTATACAATGTGCAACTTGCTCCGAGGCTAGGCTCTTCGTGAGAGCATCTGCGGGGTTGTTGTCAGTGTGAACCTTGACAAGCTCGATGCACTTGACAACCAATGCATCTCGTATGACATGGTATTTGACCTCTATGTGTTTTGACTTTGAGTGAAACACTAGATTCTTTGCCAAAGCAATGGCACTCTGAATATCACCATGCAGTAGTGGAACCTTGTGAATGCTCAAAGAAATGGAATTTTGACTATCACCATGCAGTAGTGGAATGCCCAATTCTCCCACTAGATGAGCCAACCATACCGGCGTCAAACACAACAACATATTCTGTCTCATTGGTAGATGAAGACGTGAAGTCTTGGAGACACGATCTCCAAGAGATAGCTGCTCCATCAAACATGAACACATAGCCAGATGTGGATCTTCTACAATCCATGCAACCCGTATAATCCACATCCGTGTAACCTACAATAGATGCATCACTCTTTTCGAAGCGTAAAACTTGCTAGTTGTACCTTTCAAATATATGAGGATTTTCTTCACTACTTCCCAATGCTTTTTTCTAGGGTTTGCCATGTACCTACTAACCACTCCCACTGCATCTGCAATGTTTGGTCTTGTGGCTACCATAGCGTACATCGAACTGCCAACTGCTGAAGAATTTGGCACTTTTGCCATTTCCTCTTTCTCAACCCCACTGTCTTGGGAGAACCTTCCTTGCTAAGTTTGGAGTATGCTTGCATTGGGGTACTCACTGACTTCCCCCCCTGCATACTAAAATGTTGCAAGACTTTGTGGATGTACTTTTCTTGAGATAATTCAAGAGTTCCACGTTGCATGTTTCTCTTGATGTGCATACCAAGAAAGTGATTGGCATCTCCCAAATCCTTCATGGAAAACTGAGTGCTTAGCATCTTTTTCAAATGATTGATCTCATCAATTGATTTGCCTGCAATAAGCATATCATCTGCATACAAGATCAAGATGATTAAAGAACCATCATTCAATATCTTTGTGTATAAGCAGTGATCCTCTTGACTTCTTATGTAACCCTGAGACTGCATGAATTTGTCGAATTTTTGATACCACTTCCTTGAACCTTGCTTGAGGCCATAGAGTGACTTTTTAATTCTACAAACCAATTCTGCCCTCGTTGGCTTTTGGGTTTCACATACGAAGCCCTCTAGTTGTTTCATGTAGGCATCTTCATCGAGATCCCTGTGAAGAAATGATGTGTTCACGTCCATTTGGACAAGTTCCATGTTCTGGATAGCAACCAAGCCAAGCAAAGTGGGAAGTGTAGTTATCTTGACTACTGTAGAGAAATTCTCATCAAAATCCACACCTTTTTGCTGCTTGAAAACCCTGGCAACTAGAAGAACCTTGTATACCCACTTGCAAGGTAAAGCATTTTTGCCTTTTGGTAATTCAACCAAATCCCATGTCTCATTAGCTACAATCGAATTGTATTCTGATTGCATAGCCTACTCCGGCTTAACGTTATCGTCCATTTGTATAGCTCCTTTGTAGTAGGTTGGCTCTCCACTACCAGTGATCAAAATAAGGTGTATACCCGGCTCAAACCGCTCGGGAACACTTGATACTCTTACAGAGTGTCTCAGTGCCTCACTATTAGACTCTGCTCTCTCCGGAGCAATAGTAGTATCTTGCACTTGAGGATTAGGTGTACCACTACTAAATTGAGTTGGTTCAAGGGCTACATCCTAAGAACGAACGCGGCTATACTCAACTTCTTTAATGGGCTTCTTGTGCATTTTTTATTCATTGAAAATCACATGTGAGCTACAAATGACTGTTGGATTCTTGGTGCCAGAGATGATAGCCCGTCTCTCCATTTGCACCATAGCCGATAAAAATGTATTTGTGTGATCTAGGATCTAACTTTCGATGAAGTTATTTGGGCACATGTGCATATGCCTCACATCCAAATACACGTAAATGCTCATAGCTTGGTGTTTTTCCAATCCATATTTCCTCTGGAATTTTGAAATACAAAGGAGAACTAGGTGACCTGTTATGATGTGCACTGCTGTCAGAATAGCTTCCCCCCAAAACTCTGGAGTAAGCTTTGCCATAGACATCATAGAGACAACTCGCTCTTGAATCGTGTGATTCATTCGTTCAACTATCCCATTTTGTGTAGGTGTGTATGGAGCAGTAAACTGCCGCTGAATGCCTCTTCTATTGCAAAATTCCTTTAACTTCGTGGAGACGTATTCTCCACCATTGTCCGTGCGAAAAGCTGTGAGCTTTTTTCCTGAGTGGTTCTCTACCATGGCGAGGAATTTTTGGAATGTCGAAAAGACCTCTTCCTTACGTTTAAGGAGATACACCCACACCTTTATGGTAGAATCATCTATGAATGTGAGAAAGTAGTTTGCCCTCTCTAGAGTTTTATGTGGCATTGGACCACACAAATCACTGTGAACCAAGTCTAGGGGTTTGCCTAGTTTCTTGTTCAATGGCGAAGATGTCAACCTAGTTTGTTTGTCGTATAGACAATGATCACACAATGGAAAGTCCGTGTAATCTAACACAGGTAAGTAGCCAAAAAGCTGAAGTGTTTTCATTCCCTTTTGGCTAATATGCCTTAGCCGGCTATGCCACAACTCAGCAGACAGCAACTCGACAACATAGATAGAGTGTTCATCGACACTTGAAAAAGACAAAGAGTACAAGGATCCATTTTTAATACCTTTCATTATGATAAGATTGTTCTTGTGGATCATCCAAGAACAATTACCAAAAACTGTAGTGTAGCCAAGATCATTCAATTGCCCTATAGAAAGCAACCTCTTTGTAAGCTTGGATACATGTCTGACATTTTGCAACACAAAAGTAGTGCCATTATGCATTTGAAGTTTCACATCACCAATGCCAATAATGTCAAGCTCATAGGAATCACCAAGCTTGACTATGCCATGCATGGATGCATAAGGGAAAAACCACTCTCTATGCGGTGTGACATGAAAACTTGCACCAGAATCAAGAATCCAATTCTGTGCATAACTCTCATCCTATGAAACCAAAGCATCTAGAGTGAGATCTGAAGTGAAAATGAAAACATATGAGGGATCTACTATCACCTCGGCATGAATCTCTATGGGCATAATGATCATCATTGGAGGAGGAGCATCCTCTCCTGCAGTGGTAGGTATGGGAGACTTAACAACATTGAGCTCCTCAATATTTATCGTACTTTTGCCTTGCCAGAATTATCCTTTTGCATGTTTTTATGATCTCTTAGGAAACTTTGACAATCCTTTGTGTAATGGCCCTTCTTGTGGCAATAGTAACACTCGACATTTCTGGCACTGCGGTCTCTACTTTGGTTCCTGTGTGTGCTAGGACTACGAGGATTTTTCTCTCTACTTTTGCTTTTGTATTTGTTCTTGTCACGACCTCTTGCCTTCGTTGAACTGCTAGCCATATATGCATCTCCATGACTAGCACCATCGAGAGATTTACGTCGAATCTCTTTGGTGAGCAACACATATGTGGACAGAACTGAACTCTAACTTGCTATTTGGACCCGAATTGCTAATGGTTGTGCAAAAGATATCCCATGAACGTGATAGAGAGCATAGCAAGAATATAGACTTGAGTTCTTCATCAAACTCCTTAAAGCCCTGAGATGTCAGCTGACTGAAGAAGGAGTTGAACTCATTTAAGTGACCAAAAACTGTGCTACCTTCATTTATGTTGAGCTTCATAAGCTTTTACATTAGAAAAACTTTGTTCGATGCACTTTTGCTCTCCCATGCTGAACATAAGCTATCCCAAAGTTCCTTGGTTGTTGTCTTTCCTATGATAGTGAAGAACACAGACTCGGTTAGATGTAGACGTATTGTAGCCATGGATTTCACATCCAAAACCTCCCATTGAGCTAGCGTATAGTCATCCTCCTCTGCGCGCTCTTTCAACGGTTCTGAGAGGCCTTTGTTTATCAAAACATCTTTCATACACTCTTTTCACATGGTGAAGTTACTGCCATTGAACTTGCGAATGAAATACTCCTCCTTTTTTGAAGAAGAAGCCATCACTGACAAGAGGGTTTGAGAGGTGCCAAACTATGGTGAGAAGCTGCAAAAAGTTGGGCAGAGTAACCTTTGTATCGAGAGTAAAATCTCAACCGGAATAGGCTCAAAAGTGTCAACAATTAAAGTCACGACTCGCGGGAAGGAAATCCGACAGAGCCTCCTTTGTATGAGAAGTCAAAACTCAACTCAAAATACGCATAAATGTGCCAACTGCACTAACTGGGCATCTATTGCATGAAACCACTGTTGTGTGACCGCCAACTCAACGTCAAAAGCATAAATAACCGTCCAGATACATATCCTATGGCAAGGGTACTGTAAAGGGGAACTCCAGCTACCTGTATCACCAAAAGTGTCTCAACATTGGAGCATACCCCAGCTCAAAGAAAACCTCACGCTATCGACCCTCCAAAGGATAATGCAAACACAAATGGACTAGCCACAGTCTCAGAAAGGGTTGCAACTCAACGTACATGAGTAAAACACGCTCAAATAGGCACCAAGAACTGCTGCATGTAGTAAAAGCGATCCCTACGGGGATATCTCCTCTTAAAAGAGCTCAGTAGCACTAGGTGTGCTCACAAGAAAATGCATCTGTCAACGCATCTGTTCGCAAAGAATCTGCTATCAAAATGACTGCCAAATTGCATGTGAAAGCACTGTGTCTGGTAATCTAGAGAATCTGTGTGTGAAAAGGCTGATAAAACTTGTAACCTGCATGTCTGTGCTGCTATGTGCCAATTTTTACCGCCGGGCAGAGATGCGCTAGTCGAATAGCCACCAAAGGTGTCATAGTCAAAAATCGTGTTGTACAGTGCGATCGGTGCACTCGGTGCCGATGCCGGGTGTCACTCCTCTATGGTAGAGGTACCTCACCCGCGCATTTGGTAAGTACACCTGTCGATCGCGAGAAAAAAATCATCCGCGTGAAACCAATGTCGGGTCGGATATCGAGAAATCCATTACAATGTGTAAGTAATGCCGAGCCGGTGAAAAACACCGAGAAGAAATGCTAAAGCCGAGCCGCTGAAAGTCGTGGAGAAGAAATGTGAGATAAATCGTCGAATCAGTGCCGAAAACAGATGCCGATGCGGAGCAGCAAATCGATGATGTCGGTGTTGTCTCCCGCCACGGGATGGGAGTGGCTAACCGAGTAACCGCAGATGCCTATGCTTGAAGCGGAGAAGGATGCCGATATCAGGCCGATGACGAATAATGCTAGGCTTACTCGCCCGCCCCTGTAGCCAGTGTATCCTTACAGAGTTCACTTTCTCTCTCTCTCTCTCTCTCTCTCTCTCTCACAGCTACAATTTCTCGAAAGGTTGTCTCTCTTTACTCGAGCTCGAGGTATTGCCTGAGAGTGTGCGTGTGTGTGTGTTGCTCTGCACGGTATGCTCGCTAGGCAATTCACGGCTTTTCTCTCCCTGCGCACTCACGGCTCCATCTCATGCAACTGACTGCAAATCAACAATTGATTTCCCTCTTGAATTGCTTGCCAAGCAACTTTGTTGCTTGCCTGAATTCGAATGCTTTTGAGCTTCTCCTGCAAGCTCATCGAAATACACACTCTATTTGTGTGTGTGTGTGTGGCCTTCTTGCTTTGTTCTGCTCGACTGCTCGAGTGCTTCATGACTTCAAATTAAAAGCTTTTTCATTCGATTTCCTGTTGCAAGACTTCAATTTGCTCAGTTGCTACCCATGCTGCCCTGCCTTTGAATGTGCTGCCCGAATGCCTTGCTGCCCCGATTTTGATTCACCTGCAGAACTCCAAACCACCCAAGTGTGCTCGAATCCAAGTGGTTTTTGCCACTGCAGGACGAAGTGCCACACAAGCTTAGCTTCTATTGATAGGCTAAGTGCCCGATTTTCTCTGAGCTCTGATACCAGTTGTGCTCTGAGCTCTGATACCAGTTGTGAAGATCGGAGATCCCGTGCCGTGAGTGCAAGAGAAGGTAGGAGAAGGGGGAAGGAGATGAAGTACAGTACACAACAGGGAGTTTGGGTTAGTGGAGACGCAAGTGAGAGAGTGGGTCAAGTCTCTCACTTTCTCTCCCTATATTCATTTAGGTAGAAAAAGTTAATATGGGCGGTTTCCCACGGCCACCTGGCCTACACCCAACAGTAGATTGGTTATGCCATTTCCCTTTTGAATAACCGGTCTAGAGTTCAATTCTCCTCATCGGATAGATCTTTTACGTCTCTTGTGATAGTTTCCTACGAAATTAAAATTCTCCTCTCTTTTCTTCTTCTTCTTCTTCCTCTCTCTCTCTCTCTCACAGACACACACACACACACACACACACACACACACACACACACACACACACACACGCGCGCGCACGCACGCACGCACGCACGCACACACACACACACACACACACACACACACACACACACACACACACACACACACACACACACTGAATTTATCTTTTGGCGAACACACCTTGATCAAACATCCATCATTTACACATCTCTCTCTTTTTTCTTCCTTTCTTGTGTGCACTCATACAAGCAGATAAATAGACCTGGATCATCTCTCTCTCTCTCTCTCTCTCTCAACATCATAATCTATGTCGATAAAACAAATAACCACCAACTGGAAAATGCTACAACCGAGGCTAGTCACTGTGGTACTCATGTACACTCATATACAAACACAAAAATACACCCAAATCATTGCACACGTAATCTTCTCAAACATCATGATATACATCAAGCAACAAGCTTAACCACCAACTGGACAACGTGGCCTACATCCAATTCATTCAAAACAATCCAATTTTAAGGGTTTACAATCCAAAATAATGCATACAAATTGTTGAGAATGTCATTAGCATGCACATTGTTGACGGGATCAACACAAGGGGGGAGGGACCATGTTGAGAACCATGCTTGCGTTGTGCAGGTGTCCCACACTGATTTCATTGGCTGTGGTTTCCCGTCGGCATGGTAAATATGTGAATGAGACTCGAGAGAAGACTAAAAGAGAAGCTTTTGAGAAAAAAACATAGAGAAACTTGCAAATGAATGAATGAATGAAACTAGTGATTTTTTGGCTATTTATAAAGAACCTTGAGTGACTTTACTTCCAAGATCATTCAAACTATGTCCTCCGTAAGATTTTCAAATAAAATAAAACATTTAAAAACATCTCACTAAAAGATTAAACACCTTTGATTAACTTGCCTTCAAAAATTAAAACATATTCACAAAAAATTAAAACATAGTGACAAGCACATAGTATATGATACTCATCAAAAATTAAAACATAATACGAACAACCAGTTCCAAGTTTTGATGTGCCATTACATAGAGAATAAGTTCATATGAAGTAATCAATACAAATTGGGATTTAGGTCCCTAGTGGACACAATTCTTATTCCAGACATGGAACTAGTAAGCCCCTTTTTTTTGTCTAGATTGGTGATCACCTCAGTTCTTTGGATTGTATTTCTCAAATGAAATCTCTCTCTCTCTCTCTCTCTCTCTCTCTCTCTCTCGCTCTCTCTCTCTCTCTCTCTCTCTCTCTCATAAGAGTGGGTGCACTGAGAAGGGTTTTGTTCCATGGTGTGTTACTTCTAGCTACTATAATCTCTTCAGCTAGAGGGATCATTCTATCATAAAAGCTATAGGTGAAATCTTTCTTTGTGGTGTCTATCTTGGACTTGTCATTGTTGACTGGTGCAATATCAACACTATGTCTAATTTGTATGCCAAAAATAGGTTTCAATTGGATGGCTTTTTGTCAATAGTTTTCATCACAAAAATCCATTCTTGTTTCATGATTTTGTCCTTGGGGAACCAATCCAACAGAGAGGCTTCATTCTTAGTAGATTGTCTATTTGTGTTAATTGCTTTGTTTGCGATCTAAATCAACTCTTTTGGTTCAAAGAACTAGAATTTATCCTCACATTGTAGTTTCCATCCAAGTCTCCTTGCTCCTTTGAGCTAGTGGTGGATTTGAACTTGGCAATTGTTACTCTTTCCGAATCTCTATAATCATGTATTGCAAACTTTAGTATTTCCATGCAACGTGGTTGCCAATTTTGGACTTCCAATATATGTCTCATGAAGCATTATTGTAGGATCCCCTTATAATGAATGTCCTTGCCAAAATCCACAATGGAAATAGTGTGCTCATCCTAGAGGTTGCTCTAGATTACCATTATCAAGCTATAATATTTTTTGTGTTCTAATCAAATTATGCTTTCCCCATATTTTTTGAATGGCATTGGTCACAATGTTCATTCCTTTTCTCGTGTCTACCATAGCTATTACACCATCAGCCCCATTTTCCACAAAAGCATGATGTTTTTCTTGTTATACTCAGTGAACATCAACAATGGTGATTTTTGTTTTGCTATGATTAACAAAAAAATCATGGGAAATGCATTATGCAACCAAAAAGGAAAACACTATTTTTGTGTATGGCAGTGAGGTTGCACCATCCTCATCTAGTTTTTTTTTATGGGAATGTTCCCTACCCCTGTATACCCTTTTCTTCTCTAATGATGAAGGTCATGATATACTTCACTAGTGTTGGAGCGTCATGCTTATTCATTCTCCTTCAATAATTGAGGGTCACTTTTTTTTGGGATCCGCAATGCACAAGGATGAATTCATTATGCTCAAGTTTAAAGTGGCATCAAGATGATCCTATCACACAATGGTAATCATGTAGAGATAATGCATCTTGGGTAGCAAGGGTTGGGGATGTAGGCTTGCTTAATTTGGAAGTACCAAATAAATCCTCATTGTAAGTCACTTACGAGTCAATTATTACATTCTCATAAACTTGGACCCCTAAAATCATTATTCCCATAGTATATTTTTCTCACTCCGTCCCCAATACTTGCCCCTTGCACAATGGTTACTAATATAAGATCTTGCTATCAAGGCATATACACCACCATTTGACCTTAAAACATTACTCTAGCAAAGATTCCATATAAAGCATCATTTGGTGGTTGACGTGACATGTCATACCATAGCCCCTAGCTATCTTTGGTGGTGAAAGCCATCCATGGAGCATGAGTCTGTTTTGCTTGGTGGAATGTCTGCAAACATGAGAGGATAATATTGAAAATCTTTATGAGCATGATGCAAGCAGTATCGAGAATCCTTTTGAGGATGTCAATAGCTTCTATCAAAGTATTGAGCATATCATATTCATGGGGATAGAAAGCAAGGGAAATTTTGGAGAGAGCTTTTGAGGAAGCTCTCTCTAAGATTTTCCCTACAATATCAATATAGCAGGTATATTGATAGCATTAAAATTACATATCAAGAGCAGGAGATGTCAGGAAGACAACTCAATTCCACTTCCTTTTTATGCCGTATGATGGGAGATGAACACACGGAGTAGATCCTCATTTGTTAGCTTGCTTTGATGAATAAACATATTGTGGCTTAAATCCAAGCCAAAGTAACGAAGAAAGATGAAGTAAATATTCTTGTAGGCCATGCAGGGTTTTCTTTGTGCCACTCATTTTGCAAAGTCCCCACATCTACACATCGGGCTACTTGCAATATGAACATCATACCTCTCACCCCGCATTTGTGAAGAGGATGTTTCCACCATGAATTTCTCATGCATGTGCACAATCAAGACTTCAATGATTACTGCCAAGTTAGATAGAGTGGTGTACCTATGAGCTCATCCTCAATCTCTCTAGCAATAATAGTTAGTCATGGTGCTTGGCCCTGTTGTGATACGAGCAAAGTTTTTTTGCAGAAGGTCCAACCCCATGATATCTACCCTCCACAAAAGCAAGCATCTTTGCAATTTGAAGCAAGGCATTTGACAAATCAGACACGCATGTATTGTACAAGTTCAACAATTCTTTGTTTCCCTTGAAAGCAAGCTAGCTTGTGTGCTTTGTTTCAGTAAGGTTTGGAGTAGGAATGTTGACATATCATCCACTTCCTGCAACACAATTTCAGTTTTCAATAACATTTGAACACCAAAAAACAATACATCCTCAAATATTTCATGCAAATTTTTACCCCAACAAAGTGTTTTCTCCATCGAGGGTACCGCACATGCCACCAACTTAGCCAATTGTCCATTTGCAACAAGTTAGTGTCAGAATCTTTTCTTGAATCCCACCAAGGTTGTATAGTCATGTATACAAGCCGGTCACCTCTTCCTTGCTCCTTGCATAGCGTCATAGTTCACACATATGTTTGTGCTCACCTTGGAAATTTTTATGAACGTATTGCATAGAGTGAATGTGAAAGCTCTACTCCCAATGAAACAAGTAGGAGTGCTCTCTTACATTGTCAGGTCCACCATTGAATATCATTTGAATAGCTTTCCAATTTTCTCTAGCCTCATCTAGCATGGATCAGTTGTATGGTGTCCGTTGTCTGGCAATAGTGCATTCATCATTTTCAAGAACATGACTTGTGCATGTGTGTCTTTTTCTTTATCTCACAGATGGAAATTGTTTTCATTTCTTGAATTTTGCAAAGACAAAAGATTAATCAATGTAACAAAGTAACAAAGAGTAGGGTACATGATTACTTGGTAGGCCTTATGAAGGATCGTAGACATGTGCTACCATTGTTTTCCTCCCTGCTACTCGACACATGTGGTTGAATCATACCCAACTTCTTTGCAGGTCCCCATTCCCATCTTGTTGCATTCTATTTACCAATTTGATACCAGATCTAGGTCCATTAATTGATGTTGATGGCCAAACGCAAAAGGAGATTTCCCAACTTTTTGTATCATTATGTTTGAAGCGGAATGACATTTTTGTAATATTTGAGTGCCCAATATTCTTTGTGGGAAAAAGCCTCTAAGGAGGAATTGTATATAAGCCAAATATTTTAAACCTAAGATAACTTTTGAATTAATCAAATCCGAATTTTATTGTGCACTATGTCTGAGTCTGAGAGAGAGAGAGAGAGAGAGAGAGAGAGAGAGAGAGAGAGAGAGAGAGAGAGAGAGAGAGAGAGAGAGAGAGAGAGAGAGAGAGAGAGAGAGAGAGAGAGAGAGAGAGAGAGAGAGAGAGAGAGAGAGATTTCTTCTCTTCCCTACGCACTCTAAGAAACCTCCATTGCAAAAGCGACAGTGCCAACATGTTAGCAAGAGCTAAGGCTTCAATCCAAGGCTAAGTTTGCACGATTTTGGTGTCATCACGAAGCAAGCTCCTACGAGCTTCAGGATGAGTTTTCTTGCAAATCGTGTGTCCGTTTGATGATTTCTTTACACCTGTGGGTTGACGGTGAGTAGAGATATGGTTTAGGATCTTATAAATCGAGAAGTGGAGACCTGTATTTTGTTGCCTGTCTCTATACGCGATTATCTCACGAGGTGGTTTGTTGTAGGATATCAAGTCATAGTCCATAGCTTATTGATCTCTTGATGAGGAGAGCGTGTCATGTGAGTTTTGTGACATTTCAAATCCATTTGGTCTAGTTTTGGATAGCATGAGCATCATAGGTTGAGTTGCTTTCACTTGTGCATAGAAAATTAGATTTGATTACCTCAAATAGAGATTGTCTTAGAAGGTCGAGAAGGTGCTTGACATCCATTCCTTGTTTCCATGCGCCTACGGGGTTAAGCTTCGTCCTTGGCCGCGACATAGAGTTGTTGGTTTTGTTCTCTCTATGCTAGCGTCTGCTCATGGCATATCCACCAACATTGGCACCACTGTCGGGGATCAAGGCCCTAGGTAGGTGACCTTAGACCAATACTATGAGGTGAGAGTCCCTCTGGTTTGCTAGAGTATTCTTTTTCTCTTAGTTTTGCTAGGATCCATAGAGAGGTGCTAGGGAGTAAGTGTCTTGCCTTGGTCACCCATGTAGATGGTTTTTAGTTTAGATTTGTATATTTTTTGGTGTTTGACTGGTTGACGAGGTGATAAAAGCATTAGCTGGTCAGTGTGTGATAGCTAAGTGTTATCTACTCACAATTGCAAAATCCCATTTTTCATGTTTAGGAGTAGCTCTATGGCAATGAGTTGATCTTGATCTAGAGCTATCCATCAATGAAGATTTTCTTGATATGTTTATTTGCATTGAAATCTTGAAAATAATTTGATTCTTATTTGAAACAGTTCAAAAACAAAGTTCACAAAAAGGTTCTGCATGGTTGAGGGTTACTAGGAACTTAAGAAGACATTTGGGAGGGTTCTGCACATAAAAATCTCAAATCTGCAAAATTAGAAATTATACGCGTATAATGTCTCAAGGGCTAAAAGGAGACCAAAATTGTGAAAACTGATTGTACTAGTGTGCTCAAAAGCGTCACTATATCCTAGTGACACCTTTAGTGGGGAATTTTGGCATAGATTTGGGGATCAAAAGCCAAAAGATGAAGTGGTTGTGACTGAAAACAGCAAACACTTATGTTTGTGAACACTTTTGAGCTTTAAATTTTTTTGTAAATACATGTACAGGTTGCTGGTAATAAGGGGAACTTAGAATAGAATTCTGAGATGATAGACGTTGAGGTCCGGGGCGGGCAACAAGAAGAGTGGCCTCTAAGAACTTTTCTAGGCTCCCGTGCTGCTCAATTGGGTTGGGGTTGGAAAAAACAACAAACACACACACAAACCCGCAACCTAACCCTACACAAATTTGGGGCACCACCTAGCTTTGGATACGAACTAGGACGCGTAGAAAGAGAGAGAGAGAGAGAGAGAGAGAGAGAGAGAGAGAGAGAGAGAGAGAGAGAGAGAGAGAGAGAGAGAGAGAGAGAGTGCTCGGGCTGCTTTGAAATGTTCAATAGTGATAAAGCAAACACAATTATATATGTAAGAAAAAGTGGGAAGGGGGAGGGGGTGATTGTTGCACTAATACCTTCTTACAAATCTGTCATGACCAATGAAAGTGAGATTAGTATTTGTTCAACATAGCTTGAGTAAACTACACCACAAAACATCACAAGAAAAGCCACCCCAATCACTGTCCGAAATCCAGGGGAGTCCTCTCCACCCTGTCGCCCTCTTACAGTATGTGGGATTTATGGCTAAATTGATGACAACACCCAGAGACAAGCTATCAAGAACTTAAAAAAAAAACACCAAGACACTTACACATCATTATTGTCCATTACTTTACGTTGGAAGAGAGACAAAGTATCCAAGCTTACTCCAAATCCACCCTCCATGATTCAACAAATGTTGGGCTTATACTAGTAGGAGAAATGATAGATTTCCTACTCTCAATTGAATGATCACTCTCTCTTACAATGGCATAGAGTTCCCTTGCTAATCACCCCTAATACAACACATGCGTATGCATAAGACAATGAGCTTCCGCTGAAGAGATCCTTCTAGAGAGGTTGAGCTTGGATTCTCAAGCTATAGCATAGTGATCTTGCTTATAGCTCCCCCTTTTTGTGCTAGCTACACCCTCCTTTTATAGCAATTTTGAGGGCTAAGGTTACTCCTCTAACCATGGTTGGGTTAGATTTTCAGCACTTATCTAATTTATTTTGCTTGGAATTATCAATAAGTTGGTGTGGATAGATGAAGAAGAGAGAGAGGAGAGAAGTGGAGGTGATAGGACTTTTCATAGTAGGTTAGTGTTAGTAAATTAGTAGAGTTAGTATTTTTATTGATTTACAAATTGAATTGGATATTTACAATGGGAGTATCCATGTAGGATACAAATAAGGAATAAAAAACTCTTAAGGTAAGAAAATATGGATTTCTTACAATGTTGAATCAGTTCCCAGTGTCTTGAGTAGGGTCAATTTTGACACTTGTTGACGGTCCACTAGCTTTGACGGTACGTTTTTTCTCCACTCTTGACCTTCCTTGGGAGCCCAGGTAAGTGAACATGAGTAATCAATCACCATGATGCTATCTTTCAAGAGAAGAGACTGAATGTTGTGGTTTTTTGATAGATATGGGTAATATGGATGAAGAAAAATGAGACTAGGTGGTCAATTTTGGAATGGAAGTGTGTGTAGGAGACATGAGTTTACCATGGTTTCTCTTATTCTTCAAGGTTGAGAAGAAGGTGAGTAGGGTGCAGAGAGGAGTGGTGAGAGAGGTAGGGATGATGAGTGGAGAAGTGTGTGTGAAAGAGGAAAATGATAAAGTGGAAGAGGGAGTGTGGCTGCATAGCATGGGCAAACTGGGGTACATCAATAAAATCATAGCTCACAGCTCGTAGCTCAAAAAAATATGAAAAAAACTGAGGTAAACATTCAGCCCACGAGCTTCAACTTTTGTTTGTATCACCTTTTCAAATTCGGGGAGCATGTGATCTTTAAAAATTCAGCAAAACTGACTGTTTTTTCCATTGCACAAAGTCCTTGTGAGGTCCTTCTTTGGATGATTCTTTTGAATACCTCCAAGAGTGAGCCCCCCATGGTGTATGCATGCATTCCACATACCCTTGACCTTATTTGGTAGGTCTATAATTGAAGATATTGTTGAGATTATGATATAAGTGTTACCATATACATGTGGTAGTGATGTGTGTGAACACACTAGGACCGCCGGGGCATTTTTTCCCTCTTTAGGAGGTTTTTTCCCCCGTGCATTGTATATACGCCCATCACTCTAGGGCTATCTATCTTTCCATTGCACACTAAGTAACACACTCTCTATTGTGTGCCTTGAGCTCCCTTCATCTTCTCCAAGCTGTGTGTGTTTCTCTGCAACCCTAATTCCAACAATCGGTATCAGAGCAGGTCACGTCTTCCCGGGCTTAGTCGCCAGCTGCTCCAGCACACGCCTGCTCACTTTCTCCGATTTCAGTGAGCTTTGGCGAGCGTTCGCAGGTCGACAAATATTTTGGGCGAGCTCAAAGAGCTCGGTCTGCTCAGAATTTTGATTTGGGCTCATTTCGGCCTCCGTTTCCACTACGGGCAGTACTGCACAGGCTATTTCGTCATTTTGTGCAGATTTTCTGTCAGTGCCGTTTTCTGCATAACAGGTGCCTTATAGTCTTCTACGGTTTGTGCTATATAGCACAAGTTGTTCCCGCTCCATTTCTCCTATTTTCGGGCAGTTTTCACATCAGGTGCAACATTTACCATGGCTGACAACAACAACACAGATGTGCTCAAGATGTTTGCTGCTGAGGACAGGTTGGATGGGGACAACTACCCTATGTGGGCTTATATGATGCAGCATGTTCTTGTGTCAAAAGGTGTCTGGAACATTGTGCAGGGCATTGATGTACGTCCTGGTTCTGAAGATGTAGGCGATATTGAGGATGTTGCAGGTCTTGCTGCAAGGATTGCAGCTGTTAGAGTTGTTTTGCCTACGGCAGAACAAGCTCGTTGGGATGTTAAGGATGCGCAGGCTCATGCATTGATTGCGTTGTCTGTGAAGCGCACCATTATTCCTCACATCCGTTCAGCAAAATCTGCAAAACAGGCTTGGGATATTCTAGCAGGTCTTTATGCAAGCCGCAATGAGGCTAAAATTGCTTTGCTGCGTAAAGAGCTAGAGTCGAAGATTATGCATGAGGAAGATGATATGGACACTTTCCTTGCTAGTGTCAAGGATATCAATGAGCAACTCATTTCTGCAGGTGAAGTCATTTCTGACAGTTCCCTTGTGCAGAATGTTCTTGATGCCTTACTAGATTCCTACCAGACTTTTGCTAGTACTTGGAGACTGATGACCCAAGGAAATCCTGAAGTTGTCAAGTTTGATGCATTATGCACATTGCTGTTGCAAGAGTCACTTTCTAGAAAAAACAGGACTAGGCAGCGTGCAGTTGAACAGGCTTTTATTGCTTCTCAAAGAAAGGGTGGTAACAGTAATGCAGCCACTTCTTATGGTTCTGCTGCGAGTGGCAAAAATTCTGTTCCTAATGCTTCTACTGGAAGCACTTCGTCTGGCAATTCTGGTGATAAGGGCAAAAAGAAGATGCGTTGCCATTATTGTAAAGCCAATGATCACTTGATCAAGTCGTGTCCTAAGTTGAAGGCCAAAGAGGCTAAGAAGAAAGAGGGTGGTTCCACTGCAAATGCTGGGTCCACTACAAATGCAGCCATTGTTGAGTCTTCTGTGAAAGGAGATTGTGATGCTGATGTTGATGCAGAATGGGCTTTTAGCGCAGAGTGCACTTACAATCCTGTTGTCCATGATGCATGCTTGTCAGTTGCTGTAGATTCACATGTGTGGTATTTCGACAGTGGTGCTACAAAGCACATTACCTCACATCGTGAATTTTTTACCTCTCTCGAGTCTGTCCCTCATGGGAATTCAGTCACTTGTGCCAACAACGCCTCTTATCCAGTTCAGGGAGTTGGCAAGATTGTGCTCACTGCTGCTAATGGCAGTTCCTTCACACTTGTTGATGCACTTTATGTACCTGGGATCAAGAAGAATCTCTTGTCTGTATCCGCACTTGCTAGACTTGGACTTGTAGTCAAATTTGTGGATGACAGATGTACAGTTCATGATCTCAGTTTTGGTGATGAAATTGTTGCATCTGGGCTTTTGTGCCGTGGGCTGTATAAGCTCACTTTGTATGACAAGTGTGGACAAAATTTTGCAAATGCTGTTGCAGATTCAAGGGCTATTTCAGATGCAAAACTTTGGCATGCACGTTTTGGTCATCTGAATTTTGCCAGTTTGCTTCGTTTGCAGAAATCTGATATGGTTGCTTCTTTGCCGCCTCTTGAAGCACCTATCAAACATGTTTGTGAAGGCTGTATTCTGGGTAAAATGCAGCGTTCTAAGTTTCCAAAGGATGGTTCAGTTAGGGCCACATGCAGGTTGCAGCTTGTGCATAGTGATGTTTGTGGGCCCATGCAAACTCCGTCCTTGGGCAATCACCTGTACTTCGTGACTTTCATTGATGATTACTCCAGGCATGCGTGGGTATTTCCGCTTAAAGCGAAGTCCGAAGTTTTTATGTGCTTCAAACAATTTTTGGCTATGGCTGAAAATGTCTGAAAATGTACTATGGGCACCCTCCGTTCCGATCGAGGGGGGGAGTATATGTCTCATGAATTTAATGCATTTCTGGCTAGTCGTGGGATAAAACACCAATGTACAGTGCCTTATACCCCTCATCAAAATGGTGTTGCTGAGAGGAAAAACAGGTCACTAACGGAAATGGCACGATGTATGGTCAAAAGTCAAGCTTTGCCGCATTCTTTTTGGCTTGAGGCCATCATGTGTGCCACTTATGTACTTAACAGGTGTCCTACGAAAGCTTTGCAGTCTATTACTCCATATGAAGCATGGCATGATAGAAAACCTTCTATTGAGCACATGCGTGTTTTTGGATGTTTGGCATATGCTTTGGTGCCACAAGTGCAGCGCAGAAAATTGGATGATAAGGCTGTCAAATGTATTTTTGTTGGTTATAGTGCTGAAAGCAAAGGTTATAGGTTGTATCATCCGCAAACAAAACGTATTCTGGTTTCACGGGATGTAGTGTTTGTGGAAGATTCTGTTCAACCCTTGCTGTCATGTACTAGAGACAGTAATGTAAGCTCACAGGACATTTATGACACTTTGTTGCCTCTTTTCAGTGGTGGAAATACGAATGTAAGTTCCAATGAGGCAAATGTACAGCCTATGGGGGTTTCTGAAAATGTTTTAGAACAGCCTATTACTGATGCAGATGTACATGATGTACTTGATGAGGAAAGGGCTGAAAATGAGCAGGCTAGAGGTATGCCAAAATGGCTGGTGCACACTTTGCGTGACAGTAAATTGGATGCACCTTTATCTAGTCGTACTCGTTCAGGCTCTCGCCATGCATCTTATGCATCAGATTGTTATGCTTTGGCTGTGTCTAGTTTACATGATGTTGAGGAGCCTCTGTCTTTTGATGAAGCACAGAATTCAGAAAATTGGATTGTTGCCATGAAATCAGAATATGATGCACTTATAGAGAATGACACATGGACTATATGTGATTTGCCTCCTGGCAAAAAGGCCATTGGTACGAAGTGGGTTTACAAGTTGAAACGCAAGCCGGATGGTGAGATCGATCGCCATAAGGCTCGACTTGTTGCAAAGGGTTATGCACAACAAAAAGGCATAGATTATGAAGAGACTTTTGCTCCCACTTGTCGTATGACTACTGTGCATTTTCTATGTGCATTGGCAGCTCATTTTGGTTGGGATGTACATCAATCAGACATTGTTACTGCTTTCTTGAATGGTGACATATTTGAGGAAGTTTATGTAAGGCAGCCTCGCGGTTTTGTCATAAAAGGACAAGAGGACAAAGTGTGCAAATGTAAGAAGGCTTTGTATAGGTTGAAGCAATCTCCTCGTGCTTGGTATGAGAAAGCTGACACTCATTTGGTTAAACGAGGCTTCGTAACAGTCCAACAGAAAGCACATTGTATGTAAAGCATGAGGATGATGTATTTCTCATTGTGGTTCTTTATGTTGATGATTTGCTGATCACTGGACCAAATGAGAGACATATTGCTGAATTTAAGGCTGATTTGAATGCTACTTTCAAGATGAAAGATTTGGGGCTGTTGCATCATTACTTGGGTATACAGTTTAAGTAGTGTGATGGTGGTATTGCCTCGTGTCAGAAAAGTTACATAGAGACATTGCTATGTAAGTTTGGACTTGAGGATTGCAAACCTATTGCCACTCCCATGGAAACAGGTTTGAAGTTGAGTCTACATGATGTTGGCGATCCTGCTGATGTCACTCTTTACCAAACTGCTGTTGGCTGCCTCATTTATGTATGCAACACGAGGCCAGATATTCAGTTTGCAGTCTCGCAGGTCAGCAGATTTATGCATAGCCCAGGGTCTAAGCATTGGCAGGCTGTCAAGAGGATTTTCCGCTACCTTAGTGGCACTTTACATCTTGGCTTGTTTTATCCCAAGGGGGATCATTGCCGCCAGACTTACATGCTTTTTCGGACTCAGATTGGGCTGGTTGTTTTGACACGCGAGTGTCCACAAGTGGTTTTTGTTTCATGCTTGGCAGTTCATGTATATCATGGTTGAGCAAGAAGCAACCTACTGTGGCCACTTCGAGTTGTGAGGCTGAGTACAGGGCAGTCTTCACAGCTACGGTTGAGTGTGTATGGCTCAGATGCCTTATGGCTGACTTGGGTGTTGGACAGGACACTGCCAACACTATCTACACTAACAGTCAGAGCGCATTGGCAGTTGCAAGGAACCCAGTTTTTCATGCTCGCACAAAGCACATTGAGGTGCATTACCACTATGTCAGGGAGAGGCTCTCAGCAGGAGAGATCAGCTTGGCTTATGTGCCAACACAGGACAACCTTGCAGATCTTTTCACAAAGGCATTGTCTCGTGAGAAGCTTGAAGCTTTTCGCAAAGCTTTGGGCTTACTCCCCTTTGTGGACTGATCCTGTCCTCAGGGCATGGCACTTCCCTTTACTCATGTGCCAGCTCTCGTTCACCGCATCACTCCAGGGGGGATTTGTTACCATATACATGTGGTAGTGATGTGTGTGAACACACTAGGACCGCCGGGGCATTTTTTCCCTCTTTAGGAGGTTTTTTCCCCCGTGCATTGTATATACGCCCATCACTCTAGGGCTATCTATCTTTCCATTGCACACTAAGTAACACACTCTCTATTGTGTGCCTTGAGCTCCCTTCATCTTCTCCAAGCTGTGTGTGTTTCTCTGCAACCCTAATTCCAACAATAAGTGAATAGTACAACTAAGATAATCAAATATTGAGGGGTCTAAAAAAATATGTACATGTCAAATATAAATAATATAGGTGGAAAAAATATAAAGGGGTCAAAATAAATCTCTCTCATTATAAGTCTATCATAAAATGATGAATATTTTTGGTGGTCTAATTTATGAGAGTAATAGAGAATAGATGTAGGAAGGAAAAAATCAGAATAGTGAAAAAATATACACATAAATAGAACTAGTTTTTTTGGATTTTTGTTGGGATGGAGTTACACCAAAAATAAGAGAAGCTTGCATGAAATTATTTTTATATGGAATAAAGAGTACGCAAAATGGTAAGAAAAAATATGGTAATGTTGAGTCAATGTACATAGCATAAATAACACACCATTGGTAGAAATATTTAAATAAATACCAAAATAATTATGAAAAATCCTTTTATTTAGGCCGTATATACAATGAAATATTTACACACAAATGGGCCATAATATACTTATATTTTTTATTTTTATTTTTTTGGCTCAACTAGCCCAGTGACTAGCTAATTGAGGGTTTTTAAGAAGATATGGAAAAAGTCCCCTAGCTCACACACACCTATATACAGTGAAATGGTAGGGATAGCCACAGTGTTTGGATGATTTTGGTAGGGTGGGTTAACTCGCTATGGCAATTACAGAGAGCCGAAAAACGGCTATCATTAGCCCTCCCCCAGGATGATGGTATATTCATGTACCATCATAGAGCATCTTTTCCAAAGAGAGTGCTTCAGAGTCCTTGAGGAGATCTTCATTGTTTGGCCCCTCAGAATTTTGGCTGGAGTTACACTTATGCTTCATGTAACAATACTTACATGAGACAGCTACCCTTTGACAGATCTTTGGTAGATCCTTTGGTAGAAGGAGACTCAAATAGGGCTTCAAGCGATAACCATTTACCTTCCTAGAGTGCTCTTTCCCATTCAAGTCCATAAGTTGATAGTAACTTGAATTGAAAGCCTTCTTAACTATGTATGGCCCCTGCCATCTAGTTTCGAATTTGGCATCAAAATGATTATCGAGTCGATTGTCATATCTTAGCACAAGATGTCCTTCATTGATGCCTTTGTCCTTTAGTTTCTTGCCGAGCTTCTCCTTCGCCTGCGTAGCTTTCCTCTTATAGCACTTGTATGCTGCTTATCTTTTCCACTCAAGCTTAGCTAAGGTAAGAAGTCGATCCATCCATGCTTCTTGATCATCTTGTGCTGCTTTGCCATGAAGTCGCATTGTTGGAATGTTGAGATCAATTGGTTGTAAAGCCTCTTGACCATAGACCAAGTGAAATGGTGTGAACTCCGTGGCTTCCCTATATGTGGTTCGATACGTCCACAAGGTACCATCCAAGAAGTCATACCACAACTTTGTCTTGTTTTTCACCATCTTTCTAATGATGCCTGTAATGACACCATTAGCTTTTTCTACCAAACCATTTGATTGGGGATAGTAGGGTGTACTATGACGATGTAGAAGGTGAAGTTCTTCACAGACTTCTGTGAGTAAGCCCTTTCTAAACCCTGGACCATTATCAGAAACAATCTCCAAAGGTGTGCCAAATCTACAAAAATGTGAGTGTAGACAAATTTGCTCACTGTCCTCTCATTTACCTTTGCCACACTTTGTGCTTCCACCCACCTAGTCATATAGTCTACAGCCACTAGAATGTAGAGTTTACCATTTTTTGTCCTAGGCAGAGGACCCATAGCATCAATGCCCCACTTTTCAAAGGGTCCATTTGCAAGCATGATTTGCCTTGGACCATAAACCAATCTTCTATTTCCATTTACCTGACAATTGTGACAACTTTTACACCAATGTTGGACATCCACATGCAGACTTGGCCAAACATACCCCGGAAGAAAAATCTTCTTCACAGTTAACTCTTGGGCAAAATGACCACCACATGCCTCTTCATGCAAACCTTTTAGAATGGCTGGAATCTCCTTGATAGTTGGTACTCTTCTACACACTTGATCCTTCCCTCTTTGATAGAGGGATCCTTCTAGGAAGAGATACGTGCTTGCCTTCTTCATGAGTCTCCTCTTCTGAGCCTTCATGAAGTCTTGTGGAAACTCACCCTCCAAAATGTAGCTAATAATGGGAGTCAATGACTCCAATCCGTGGTATCTCGGTTGCTTGACAGTTGCTGCCACCATGATTACATGTACTTATTTCTCAACACATGTAACTACTTGCTGTGCAAGTAAATCGGCATCTTCATTCTGTTACCATGATTACCTGCACTTCTTTCTCAACCCATGTAACTACTTGCTTTGCAAGTAAATCGGCATCTTTAGTCTATTTCCTAGGAATATGATATAGTTGCACTTCTTCAAATTGATTAAACAATCTACGAATGGCATGAACTTTTGTCCTTAGGCTTTCATTCTTGCATGCCCAAATGCCTAAAATTTGCTTCACAATGAGAAGTGCATCCCCTTTTACCATGAGACGTTGTATACCTTGGCCACTGCATATCTTTAAACCATGAAGTAGTGTGTCGTATTATGCTTCATTGTTGCTAGTTGAACCTGGTAGATTGACCTTCTCTTTCATGACCACCTCCCCACTTGGGTTGAGCAACACGAGCTCTCCCCCTGATTTTCCTGTGACTCGTCAAAAAGCTCCATCAAAGAACAAGGTAAAAGCATTAGGAATACTTTTAGGTGGTGGCAATTGTAAGGTCTTTACTTCAGGCACCTTAATCTCCTTCTCATGTATCCTATAAGTAAGGATCCCTGCCAATTGTTCATGCACACTATCTTCTACTTTGAAAGAGTATTGGAACTCTTGTAATTCCATAATCCACTTTGAGATCCTAGTGCTAAGATTCATTTGAGATGACACCCAAGGGAATAAATTTTCTGCAGTGATAATTACAAAAGGTTTTGGTAGCAATTAGGATCTAAACTTTCTCACTGCAAACATGAGAGAAAGTATCATGAGTTCTACCTCCGTGTAGCCTCTCTCCAAAGCATTCATGACCCTACTAGCAAAGTAGATGGGTCGCATCCTGATACTGTGGGGATCTTGTTGTAATAAAACTGCACCAATTGTTTCCTTCCCAACACTAGAGCTAACAAAGAATGTGTACTCCCAACAAGGAGGCATGAGTATTGGTAGCTCTGACAAAATGACTTTAATGTTACAAAAGTACTCTTCAAGCTCATAAGACCATGCAAATTCTACTTGTCGTGTCAACTTTTGCAAAGGATGAAGCAACTCAGAAGCTAAGTGAATAAAGCGTGACATATACTTCACCTTTTGAATGAATGAGATGACCTCTTTGAGATTCTTGGGTGATGGGAGCTTAATAAGAGCCTTTGCCTTTGAAGGATCCACCTCAATGCCTTTATAGGAAACCTTGTGACCAAGCAAGATCACTTCATCCTCACCTATGTGACACTCGTCGGGGTTGAGTCCTCCCATGTCGTAGAGCTTCTTTAAACCTTCTTCTACCCTTTGTAGATGCAACGATTTTGAGCTATAAATGCAAAAATCATCAATAAAAACCCTAATGGACTTTCCAAAGAATGCTTGAAACACCATGTTCATGAAGCGTTGGAAAGTTGCAGGAGCATTTGTCAGTCCAAATGGCATGAATCTAAAAGCATAACAACCCCAAGGAATGATGAAGGTTTTTTTCAACTGATCTTCCAATGCGATACCTATTTGAAAGTAACCTGAGTAGCCATCACACACAGTGTACTTCTCATGACCAGCTACCTCATTTAGTATCTCATCTTGAAATGGGAGGGTAAAGTGATCTCTTTTTGTTGCCTCATTGAGTGGACGGTAATCCACACACACTCTCCACTTGCCATTTTTCTTAGGAGTGACAACAACGGGAGAGACTCACTCTGAATTCTCCACTGGATAAATGAAACCTACTGCTAGAAGCTTTCTTACCTCCTTGAGTAAAGCCTGCTCCTTGATGACTCCTAGCCTTCGTAGCTTCTGAGCCTTAGGTGTGGCCTCTGGCTTCAACTCAATTTTGTGTTGAACAGCATCTACTCCACGCACATCGGTGTAGTCTTTAGCAAAAATCCTAGGAAATTTCCTTAACACACCTTTGAGCTCCTCTCTTTCATCCTTTGTAAGTGTTGTAGATAACATACCTTCTAGCATTCTTTCAATTTCCACTTTTTGGTTTCTTCGGAACCTACCTCTTCCAAACCTAGGAAAGAGGTCTCTTGGTTGTTTGGATTAAACCTTACCCCCATGACTTCAATCGAAGACTCCTCTTCAGTAATGCTGCCGCTACTTTCTCCTTCTGAAGTGCTATCGGTCCAGCCTTCCTCCGTTTCACTTTGAGATGATTCTTCATGGAGCTCCTCTTGGCGTTGCTCCTTCATGTCAAAGACAACATTCTTATGATTGTCATTTTTGCAAATTAGCTTTCCACTCTCCCAATCCTACAAAGCTCGCATTTTCATTAGCCATGGTCTCCCTAGGATAAATGGGTAACCATTTCCTTTGGTAGACATAACATAAAAATCCACTGCCTTCTTAATGCCAAAGGCCTCTACAAAAACATTTTTACAAATGCCTACACACCTAGCTTTTCTATTGTTTGCCATCTTGACTTTAATTTCAGGTGTCTCATGGATGTGCATGCCTGGTTTTTGCATGAGTCCCTCTGTCATGAGGCAAATTTGTGCATCCCCATCCACTAGACCTTTCCTAACCAATCTTCCTTTGATGTAACAATCTAGCACATGTATAATATCCTCATTCATTTCAGCATGTGCAATTTTTTACAACAGGCACACTCTCTTTTACCTTTCTCCTAGTGCTAATTGCCTTTGTTAAATCCCTCCTAACTTGTGGCATAATGCAAGAAACTGAGGCCATGAGATATCAGGACCCTTACCTCTCATGTCTTCCAATAGGTTGTATGGATCCATACCATGTCCAAGAGGGAAGTCTTGGAGATTGATACAATGTCGAGTCCTCTTAGCTTCCTTGGTCTCCTTTGCCTTCTTGCCTCGTCCATGGTCACTCTGTGATGTGACACCTTCTTTCTCTTTACCTTTTCCTCGGCCATGCTTAATGCCATTTGCTTCCATGTCAACCTCTTTTGAGTTTGTCACCTCTACCACATGCACATTTGGATCTGGCAAAGGTGGAACTCCTTCTACCCCTTGTGGAGATGGTATTGCTCCATTTGGCCTTTGTAGAAGCCGTGGTTGCTGACTAGTTCCTTCACTTGCATTCATCATTGGGTAATTCAAGTTAGGTCTCCCTGGCTCCCCACGGGGCCAAGGACAATTATACATCCCAGGTCCAGACTCTCTGCAATTCCAACATTGCAAGACTCTCCTAGGTCGTGGATCTCACTCTTCAGACTTATTTGCTTGTCCCTTTGGACCTACAGCTTGTGCAAGGTGAATTGACAAGCTGCTTAAAGATTCATTTAACTTATCAATCACTTCCGCCGTTACCTCAGGAAGCTCCCTAGATGTTGATGCTTGTGGCTTACCTTTGGGTCTAAGACCTTCTATTGGAACCTCTCTCCTTAGGCACTTGAGTTTTCTATATTTCTCAGCAGCCCTAGTTTCAGCTGCATCAAAGGTAGCAGGTGCACCCGCCCCAACTTTTACCTTAAGGTCAGGATAGAGTCCAACTATGAACCTCTCCTTCTTTAGAAATTTTTCACCATCACCAGGGTTAGCAACATTTTGTATCCATAGAGCCCAAAGACCTAGAAACTCTTGCTTGTACAAGTAGTAGTCATCTAAGTCTTTTTGCTTATGAGAAACAATGTCTTCCCATAGTTTTTGAGTGTTTTGGGGATCAAAGAAGTATTTCTTGAAATGATTCACAACTTCTGTGTAATTCCCTTTAACTTCCTTAGGCAACGAGTCAAACCAAGTGCTAGCATCTTTCCTAAGGACCACTTCAAACATCTCTACGTGTTCTTGATCAGTTACTATCCTCTTGATACGACAAGACATCTTGAAATTTGCTAAATATAATTATGCATCCTCTCCAGGCTCTCCAAAGAAAAGAGGATATCCAGACATTTGGCGTTGGGCCTCCATTGAATCAGTTTTAAGGTGACAACACGTTTTTGTTTTTGTTTTTTGTTTTTTTAAAAAAGATTTACACAGTAATAATTTCTAAATTGCAATCTATTCTACAACAAAATAAAAATATTCACATCAAATGACCTATGATAATCAATAAGAGGCAGGATGACAGGGTTTGGTGATGCCAGAATTTCTCCTACTCTTTGGGCACCAAACATGAACACCATACGTTGTTGAAAGTGGATCTTCCTACTAATTGCAACGTTTATTCTAATGTGTGGAGTGAAATGGAAGGGGAAAACCTCTATTCCTGGGCTATTATCCATGGTCTATGCATGACCTAATGCTGAAAACAAAACAAAAATATAGACGTCCAAACTAAGGTCGTACCTAATGAGAGGCAAAATAAAGGGATTTACTGATGTGTTTATCTCTGCCAACCTAAGGGGACCTAAAATTCTACGAATTACATGTTGAAATTGCAACTTAGTACTAACAATTATGTGTACTTTTTGCCTTGCAATTGGAATGAAAGGATCATACAAATTCTCGTGATTCATGCAAACTACTTGACTATTGTAAAGATTGATCCTACAGAAAAACATACACAGGTTGGTTCCTCAGTGGGGGCACCAATTTGAGGCGGTCCAGGGCAGGCAACAAGAAGAGTGGCCTCTAAGAACTTTTCTAGGTTCCCGTGCTGCTCAATTGGGTTGGGGTTGGAAAAAACAGCAAACACACACACAAACTCGCAACCTAACCCTACACAAATTTGGGGCACCACCTAGTTTTGGATGCGAACTAGGACGCGTAGAGAGAGAGAGAGAGAGAGAGAGAGAGAGAGAGAGAGAGAGAGAGAGAGAGAGAGAGAGAGAGAGAGAGAGAGAGAGAGAGAGAGAGAGAGAGAGAGAGAGAGTGCTCAGGCTGCTTTGAAATGTTCAATAGTGATAAAGCAAACACAATTATATATGTAAGAAAAAGTGGGAAGGGGGAGGGGGTGATTGTTGCACTAATACCTTCTTACATATCTGTCATGACCAATGAAAGTGAGATTAGTATTTTTTCAACATAGCTTGAGTAAATTACACCACAAAACATCACAAGAAAAGCCACCCCAATCACTGTCCGAAATCCAGGGGAGTCCTCTCCACCCTGTCGCCCTCTTACAGTATGTGGGATTTATGGCTAAATTGATGACAACACCCAGAGAGAAGCTATCAAGAACTTAAAAAAAAAACACCAAGACACTTACACATCATTATTGTCCATTACTTTACGTTGGAAGAGAGACAAAGTATCCAAGCTTACTCCAAATCCACCCTCCATGATTCAACAAATGTTGGGCTTATACTAGTAGGAGAAATGATAGATTTCCTACTCTCAATTGAATGATCACTCTCTCTTACAATGGCATAGAGTTCCCTTGCTAATCACCCCTAATATAACACATGCGTATGCATAAGACAATGAGCTTCCGCTAAAGAGATCCTTCTAGAGAGGTTGAGCTTGGATTCTCAAGCTATAGCATAGTGATCTTGCTTATAGCTCCCCCTTTTTGTGCTAGCTACACCCTCCTTTTATAGCAATTTTGAGGGCTAGGGTTACTCCTCTAACCATGGTTGGGTTAGATTTTCAGCACTTATCTAATTTATTTTGCTTGGAATTATCAATAAGTTGGTGTGGATAGATGAAGAAGAGAGAGAGGAGAGAAGTGGAGGTGATAGGACTTTTCATAGTAGGTTAGTGTTAGTAAATTAGTAGAGTTAGTATTTTTATTGATTTACAAATTGAATTGGATATTTACAATGGGAGTATCCATGTAGGATACAAATAAGGAATAAAAAACTCTTAAGGTAAGAAAATATGGATTTCTTACAATGTTGAATAAGTTCCTAGTGTCTTGAGTAGGGTCAATTTTGACGCTTGTTGACGGTCCACTAGCTTTGACGGTACGTTTTTTCTCCACTCTTGACCTTCCTTGGGAGCCCAGGTAAGTGAACATGAGTAATCAATCACCATGATGCTGTCTTTCAAGAGAAGAGACTGAATGTTGTGGTTTTTTGATAGATATGGGTAATATGGATGAAGAAAAATGAGACTAGGTGGTCAATTTTGGAATGGAAGTGTGTGTAGGAGACATGAGTTTACCATGGTTTCTCTTATTCTTCAAGGTTGAGAAGAAGGTGAGTATGGTGCAGAGAGGTGTGGTGAGAGAGGTAGGGATGATGAGTGGAGAAGTGTGTGTGAAAGAGGAAAATGATAAAGTGGAAGAGGGAGTGTGGCTGCATAGCATGGGCAGCCACACTCCCTCTTCCAAGAGAAGAGACTCAATCACCATGATGCTGTCTTTCAAGAGAAGAGATTGAATGTTGTGGTTTTTTGATAGATATGGGTAATATGGATGAAGAAAAATGAGACTAGGTGGTCAATTTTGGAATGGAAGTGTGTGTAGGAGACATGAGTTTACCATGGTTTCTCTTATTCTTCAAGGTTGAGAAGAAGGTGAGTAGGGTGCAGAGAGGAGTGGTGAGAGAGGTAGGGATGATGAGTGGAGAAGTGTGTGTGAAAGAGGAAAATGATAAAGTGGAAGAGGGAGTGTGGCTGCTTCAATTTTGGAATGGAAGTGTGTGTAGGAGACATGAGTTTACCATGGTTTCTCTTATTCTTCAAGGTTGAGAAGAAGGTGAGTAGGGTGCAGAGAGGAGTGGTGAGAGAGGTAGGGATGATGAGTGGAGAAGTGTGTGTGAAAGAGGAAAATGATAAAGTGGAAGAGGGAGTGTGGCTGCATAGCATGGGGTCCATCAATAAAATCATAGCTCACAGCTCGTAGCTCAAAAAAATATGAAAAGAACTGAGGTAAACATTCAGCCCACGAGCTTCAACTTTTGTTTGTATCACCTTTTCAAATTCGGGGAGCATGTGATCTTTAAAAATTCAGCAAAACCGACTGTTTTTTCCATTGCACAAAGTCCTTGTGAGTTCCTTCTTTGGATGATTCTTTTGAATACCTCCAAGAGTGAGCCCCCCATGGTGTATGCATGCATTCCACATACCCTTGACCTTATTTGGTAGGTCTATAATTGAAGATATTGTTGAGATTATGATATAAGTGAATAGTACAACTAAGATAATCAAATATTGAGGGGTCTAAAAAAATATGTACATGTCAAATATAAATAATATAGGTGGAAAAAATATAAAGGGGTCAAAATAAATCTCTCTCATTATAAGTCTATCATAAAATGATGAATATTTTTGGTGGTCTAATTTATGAGAGTAATAGAGAATAGATGTAGGAAGGAAAAAATCAGAATAGTGAAAAAATATACACATAAATAGAACTAGTTTTTTTGGATTTTTGTTGGGATGGAGTTACACCAAAAATAAGAGAAACTTGCATGAAATTATTTTTATATGGAATAAAGAGTACGCAAAATGGTAAGAAAAAATATGGTAATGTTGAGTTAATGTACATAGCATATATAACACACCATAGGTAGAAATATTTAAATAAATACCAAAATAATTATGAAAAATCCTTTTATTTAGGCCGTATATACATTGAAATATTTACACACAAATGGGCCATAATATACTTATATTTTTTATTTTTATTTTTTTGGCTCAACTAGCCCAGTGACTAGCTAATTGAGGGTTTTTAAGAAGATATGGAAAAAGTCCCCTAACTCACACACACCTATATACAGTGAAATGGTAGGGATAGCCACAGTGTTTGGATGATTTTGGTAGGGTGGGTTAACTCACTATGGCAATTACGGAGAGCCGAAAAACGGATATCAACGTCATACACGTATGATGTCTCTAGTTTAGATTTGGGTGTTAACCTGCATATATGGCATCACTAACGCATTTGGAAGGTAGTTTTAAGCTTGATTGACTTCACATCATTTCGACAACCGAACTAGCATTTAAAGAGAATTTTGCAGATTCTAGCCAATAACAATGAAATTTGGAGAATTGGTGTAAAATTGAAATCAAAACCTGATTTTGAGCACATATACTTGGTATACTCATAGAGGAGAACCTTGGGCAGAAACAGAAGTCCAATTGAGGGAAAAAACATCATACGTGTATGATGTCAAATAGTACAAGTAAGTGTTCCCTAGTGTCCTAAAGAATTTAAGGAGTCCATACCCTAAATTTCATTGCGTTTGGACCTAATTCTGAGCTTGAAAAGACCTAGAAACAATCCAGACATTTTGCACACCCAATTTGGCTGTAACTTGCACAAAACTAGCTCAAATTCAAGGTAGAAAGTAGCTGTGAGATCCTTAAGTGTTGAACTACCTCTGGGGCAAGATTCATCTCATTTGGAGCAAAAAGACATCATACGCGTATGATGTGTTTTTTATGATTTTTTGAACTTATGAGTCCTGACTATACAAGGTGTATGAGCACACCACTCTAAGTACAAATCTAAGGGACCTTAGAAGCCAATAGCCAATATTTCAAAGGAATTTGGAGCATATTTGGGCCAGTAAGTGCCAACGGACAAAAATTGGGCTAGAGTCAGCTTGATCTAATTATAACTTTCACAAAATTGGTTCAAATTCAATTTTGAAAGCTTTTGAGAGTTACTTGCATGGTATAGAATATGTGGAGAAGAAATCTTCTCAAATTTTCCAGATAGACATTATACGCGTATAATGTCTAAGGGCCAGAATTAGAGCTTATTTGATTGGATTGAGCCTGCCAAAGTGTTCCACTTAACTCTAACAACCCATTTTACCAGTCAAATCAATGTGAAGAACATACATAGGGAACCAAACCTCCCCAAAACAAACTTTGGACGAAAAGTACCCGCATGGTCTTACTAATCAACACTGAATATTGCTAAAGTGAGAATCAGTGTTTGACAAAGATTTGCAAAGTCTAAAGTTTTGTATAGATAGCCATCAACAAGGTCCAACAAGTCAAGACCAATAAGAAGTACAATCAATCAACCAATTGGAGAGCTAAAAGAATAGCTAGAGTAAGGAACGACGAAGCAAACTTTTGAGGTAAAAGGTTTGGATTGATAGTTGTGTGTTAAGGAATTGATGTATTTAAGATCAGGAAGAAATCTCCAAACAGACCAGAGATCATAAGGAGATCAGATCAGCTTAGTGTCTACAGAAGAGAGTGTGAACCAAGCGAGAATAGATCCACTAGCACTAATTATAAAAGACGGAAGAGGGATCGACACCTCTTCAAAACAATCTATTACCTCATGGCTGACCAAAACACAACTGTTAACCGACCAAGACAAGTAGGATGAGGTAGCACCTCTAAGAACCCCACTCGGATGATGAGGTTTACAACCCTTTACTTATAAGGACCAAATGCCCATGGGGCTCTAGTATATGCTGTTGAAAGGGGACGTAAAAGCATATGTATTGAAGAAAAACCAGCTGAAGGAGTGGACGCCCTTCTAGTTTACGACGATGGGATAGATTGCGTGATGATGAGGGAATACATTACCTCATTGTTAAGCACCCAAATAACTATAACAAAACGGGGACAATGTTGTAAAAGGGAAGATGGATTTCAAAATCACAAAAATACCTCCTCGGATAGATCTTCCTAATGCCACCCTGGTGTTTGACAAGAAGGTGACTAAAGTGATGACTAACCAAGGAATGGTAGGAATCTATGAGTACCTGAATGGGACAGTCAAAAAGTATTTCCAATGTCTAGCACCTTACACCTTTGAGTTAAGCACAAAAAATATTTTATACTTTTTCTCATACGAATCAAGAGAAGAAAGCAAAGGTAGCGAGGTTGATAGTTACTGGAGTAATTCCAACAGATCCATTTGCAACTCAAGGACTAAACCCTACCCCTAGCAAGTCCATAAATCCCTTTGAAAAAATAAAGCATACAACCAGATTTCCAACTAGACAAGCTAGAGTGGTTGAAACACCAATTTTTCCTTCATATCTCAACCCAAATCCTAAAACGTGCAATCTTGGTTGTGACCCACAATAACGAGGGAACATGAGCTCTATGGAGGAGACGTCTCTATTACAAACAGATCATACGTGACCCATATAGTCTCACCAATGCCTACTTATTCTTACTCTTATCCCAAGGAGAGAAAGGGACCAACAATGGTACTGACCACATTAGGATTCCCCTATATGGAGTGAATCAAGACGAAAAGAAGATTTGCAGCAAAATCGCCTGTTGAAAGGTCATTTAGAGGATACGAGATGGAAGAACCATCTAACGAGACAGATTCAGACATGAACGAGAACCTGTAAGGGGAGAGGTACGAGGAGATTCCAGAGTTAGGTTGGTAGATCATAGACGTCTTAGACTTTAGCAAGTCCAAAAATGGGTTAACAAGAAATATTCAGGGGAAAGAGGCCCTAGAGACCACGTGGCAACATTCTTGAGAGTGATTTGAGCGAAAGAGGTCAGGGACTTCGATACACAGTTTGCTGGATTTGGAATCACCTTGGAGGAAGACATCGCCAAGTGGTTTGATTCTGCTAAAAGACAGGATTTTAAGACCATCCAAGATGTATTTGACAAATTTGTGGAGGACTTCTCTCAAAGAGGGGTAACCCACAATTTAGTATGTCAAATCCATAAGTTCAAGAAAAAGAGGGAGAATATGTTAGGAAGGCAGCCTTGTGATTGAAATGATACGTAAAATTCTTCCCAATAAAATAATTACCTAATCAATCCAGACTCATGTTGATATTTATCCAGGGACTAATAAATGCAGACCTTCAAAAGGATTTGCACATGAAGAAAAGCCCCACTCTGAATGAGTTAACCAAAGAGGCTTTATTCCTTGTAGATAATTGTGCGATCTACAAGGAAGGAGATCACAAAGACCAAGATGATGACTCGTCATCTCAACAAAGTGAAACTAAGTCCATGAAATCAGCACAACGAAACGAACTGGTGGTAAATCAAGAGCGACTCATAGAGGAGGTGGTGAAGAGGATTGGCCCATTTGCTAAGCCGTAGGCTAAGAAACTAAAGTGGTGCACCATCAAACAAAAATGGACGATCACATGACTGAAGAGTGCTACTATAGTAAGGGTTATGTGCGAGAACGACAGCATGTTCCCCATGCACAAGTAGCACCACCTCAAATACCACTAATGCCTAGATATACGGCAGGGAACTTGCTAGGACCAATTGGGGTTGAGAGACCACAACCAGTTTTGGGGCAACAACCACCACTCCCAGGAGCAGGACTGATAAGTGTGAGGTATTCACCCGCTGTGGAAGAACCGAAGGAACAAGCCTTAGTGACTATACCTGTGTATTACAAAGAGCCAAGTGGAACTATGGCTTGTCGTTCATACTACCCACCAGAAGAGCTAAGAGCACTAGAACCATGGAGCATGATCGGCAATGTTGGATGGTAGATATAGTTTGGACAAGAGAACATTGTTGTTCATAGCCAATGGGGGCTTCAATGGACCAAGACCTGCTTACCAATAGAAGGGATTTCAAGGAGCTCCGCAACAAACGTTGGGACCATGCTATAAGTGTGGGGGAAACCACCACATTAAAGACTGCCCTCATATGGAAATTGTCTGAGTCAATGCATATTGTCCAAACTGCGGCATCAATCATTTGATCGCCGATTGTCCAAAAAATCCAAGCAAAGTGGTTAAAACAACTTTAAACATCTTCGAGGCGATCCCTTCAAGCAGTGGTTCAGAAAACAAAACAGTAATACCTACAGATTATCACACGAGCTCAAGCTCAAAAAGAGAAAGGGAAACCCGTAATCAAAGAACCATGACTGAAAGCACCTAGCATCGAATGAAAAATCCAACAAAACACATGGAAGGCTAGGAAAGAACGGGTGGAAGCTAGGAAAGAAAGAGAACAAACTGCCCTAGTGGAAGAATTAAAAAAAACCAAAGACAGATTAGAAAAACTTAAAATACAAACTGTCCAAAAACCAAAAAACCCAAAGAAATAGAGCCGGAGAAGAAAAGGGAATTCAAAAGTGCGGGATCAAGAGGATATATGCTAGTCAACAAACATCTAGATGCACTCTTGAAGGCATATGAATTAAGGCTTAAAATCAACCAAATGAAAGAACAAAGATGGATGACATAATATCCCTATGCAGAGCTAGAAAAACAAAGAATGAAATCTGTCAAAAGATGATCCAAACAACCTAAACCCTACTAGAGCCAACTGAAAGGAAACCAGAGGAGTGGGTAGAACTTCCAGTATCAATACCGAGAACCCCTCCAATACACAAATTTGAAAGGACATCTGTTAGTCTGGAAAATTAATTGGAACAAAATCAATTGAAAAATATGGGATAGTGATGAACACAACAGATCAGAGGTCTAAAGGTTTTCAACCTATCATACCAGAAATGTATAAGGGGGACAAAGACTTGAATGATCTTTGGAGATAGATAAGGGAAACCAATGAAGATAATGAATTAAGCCAAAGGGTTAACAAAACCAGTATGGGAGAATTAAGCCAAAGGCTTAACAAAACCAATATGGGAGGAGATGTCTTTCTTCCTCCTATTGAAGAATTTGAGGCAGGACCTCAAGCAGATCTAGAGATACACTCATATTGGGGAGACAAGGGATCCATGAGATCTTGGGATAGCCAACCTATGTCTTTGAGAACTTTGTCCTCTTATATGGGAGAATATGAAGCAAAGCCGGATGTGAAAATTGTGCCAACCCCAGAAACTCTCTACAAAGAAGGGGATGGACTCCCAGGGGTTGATAACCATCTAACCTACTCCAGTGACTTGTATCATTACTCTTGCCGAGATTCTTAGAATAAGACCTCATATGCGGAATACAATTAAAAATGTCTCAAAAAGTTTGGGGTAAGGGATCCGAATTCATGAATGCAAGAAGGAATCAAATAATTGGAGAGACCTCAATTAAACATGCAACCAATACCTTTAAACAAGGTAGGAGAATATTGTGAAGGGAAAGATGGCAATACCATGCTCGCGGTTGAATTATAAGGTGTCACCACCATGGTAATTTTTGACAGTGGAGCGGGTGTAGCCATCACTACCAAGGATGTATGGAAAAAATGGGGAAACCAGCTTTGAAGACTATCAGGATGAAGTTGCAACTTGTTGACAGTTACATGGAGAAACCCATGGGGAAGCTAGAAAAGGTAGTTGTTACATCTTGCGGAATTGAGTATGAGCATACCTTTGCAATGATATACTTTGGCAAGAAGAATAACTACGACATAATACTTGGACGACCATTCTCATGGGACAACTAAAGATGCTCCAAGATTGGGGCTATAATCATAAATACCGCTGACACATGGAAATTACAATGAGAATAAACCTTAAAGAACATAGCTACAAAGATGTGGACCAAACTCTGGTAGAGTAATTTGATTCTGCTATTTTCATAGGGTCTAAACTTCTAGCCTGGCTAGGTATACCAAAGGAGTTATGGATGTGTGGGGCATCCAATTGTGGAAGCCTAAAACGAGAAGAATGTATATTTAGAAAGATCTATTGAGGATACAAGATAAATTTCAGAACCTTTCCCAGAAGAGTCCTTTGAGCAGAATGGACACATATCCTAGCAACTTTAGATGTGTGTGCTATTGCGGAGGAACCAAAGACTAAGTTTTGTGACCACGATGGTTATGATGTGGTTTCACACTACATGGTTGATTTAATAGAGGATGATGAGGATAACTAAATCTCATGACAACCAAGAAAAACGAAAACAAGAAGGAAGTGGATGGGGAGCTGTTCCACGATTTTCCAGATCATCTTGAACGAGATGATGATGCAGATAATGAATGCTCTAACAACCTCAACGAGATAGAGGAAATGATACCAGATGTAAGGTTTTACAATTTTCCAAATCAAAAACCTAGACGTCAAGCACACTAGAGGAAAAAGAAGGCATCACACAAAGCAAGAGGTAACCTAATGCCAAAAGTGAGAAACAAAACAGAATTTTTATCTTTGCTTAAAGCTGATGACTGCATTAAAAACAAGCTGGTGACTCCATTAAAAACCAATATCATGCCAATTCTCTCAAGATCGAGTCTCTAGGACAAAAGATAGTCCTAGGGATGTGAAAAACAAACTCAAAAGTTGAACTCAAAAACTAGGGATGTGAAAAAACAAACTCAAAAACTAAATTTAAAAAATTGGAAACAAGATTAAACCAAATAGGAGAACCGCAATGGACAAAAGTTGAACGTAAAAATAAGTATTAAGAGCTCAAGAAAACTCTGAGGGAAGTATAGACAACTGAAACAAAAATGGAGAAGATGAAAAAGACAAGAGCGACAACCATATGAGTGTACCTTCCCATTACAAGAAGTTCACTAAATAAGATCGGAAGATAGTCTTGACACCGCCCAGACAAGAACGATTGGAGAAGGAGTCATATGGCGGACCGGAGGATGAAAGGAAGATAGACCTAGCAAGACCTAGGGAGGCACCACAACCTGTCTATAGCAGCTGATCTGAGTCAAGAAGAGAAACAAGAGCTTGTCAACCTTCTTCAAGAATATAAGGATGTGTTTTCATAGTCTTATAAGGACTTAAAGGGAGTAGATCCTACAATATGTCAGCATACTATCCATTTAAAACCTAATGCAAAGCCTAACAGACAAAGACCATACACATGCAAAGACACCTTTGCTAAAAGTATCAAGGAAGAAATCGATAAGCTAAAGGAAGCAGAGTTTATCTATGAGATAGAACACACTGATTGGGTATCTCCAATCATTGTTGTACCCAAAAAGAATAGTAAACTCTGCGTGTGTGTCAACCTCAAAAAAGTCAATGTAGCCACGATAAGGGATAAATATCCCTTACCAATCACGGATCACGTCCTTGAACGAGTGGTAGGAAAGCGTGCATATTTCATCTTGGATGGGTTTTCTAGCTACAACCAACTTGTAATTGCACCTAAGGACCAATAAAAATGGAATTTTCCACTAAATGGGGCATATTTGCATATTGAGTCATGCCATTTGGGTTGACAAATGCACTGCAACATTTCAAAGATTGATGGCACATGCTTTCAGAGAATACTTGAGGATCTTCCTGGATATCTATATGGATAACCTATGTGTATACTCTCTCCTAAGAGAGGAACATACAGAACACCTCAAAAACGTATTCGAGAAATGCAAAAAAAATAGAATTTGTTTTAATCCAAAAAAGTGCATTTTTATGGTAAGACAAGAAAGAATCTTGGGACATATTGTCTCAAAAGATGGTGTATCCCCACATATTTGGATAAGATTAAAGTGATTGTTGAAATTCCTAAACCAATCAATGCAAAGCAAGTACAGTGTTTTATGAGACATTGTGGTTATTATAGGAGGTTCATACACATGTATGCAATCGCCGCCCAATCTCTATATATACTTATAGTGATCTTTGAATGGACAGATGAGTGGGAGGAATCATTTAAGAAATTAAAAGATATCCTTGTATCCACTGCAGTGCTAAAGGCACCTGATTGGGGAAAAATATTTCATGTTCATATTGATGCATCTGCATTGCTATATGATGTATTTTGGCTCAACCAGGAGAAGGAACCATGTATTTCCCAGTCTGCTATTCCAGCCAACAACTAAACAGTGCTGCAAAGAACTACACAACAACCAAAAGAGAGGATCTTGGAATGATTTATACTGTTAAGAAATTTATGCATTATAAGCTTGTGTTTTTCACAGACCATCAAGCACTTTTATTCCTTGTCAACAAATCATGCACTTATGGCAAATTGTAAGATGGTTCATCATCTTGCTTGAGTTTAAATTTATGGCAGTGGTTAAAAAGGGGAAGACACATCTCAGAGCAGATCACTTTCTCAATTTCCAAATGGAGAAACTCCAGGGACTGTGGATGAAGAAATCCCAGATGCATATCTCTCCAATATAGGAATGATACCTAAGTGGTCCCAAGAGATCTTAAGCCTACTATCACACGGAGGAGAATTTGACAAAACTAACCAAGACAGTAAATGAAGAACAATTCAGCAAGCTAAGAACTTTTAGTTCATTGAAGGACATTTATATAATCTAGGCTCCAACGGTATCCTATGAGTGTGCATAAACCCAGAGCAATACAAAGTCTATTTGCTAGAAGCGCATAATCAGGATTTGACATTTCATTGTTCATCCACAAAAACTTTCGAACTCTTGCGACAATTGGGAGTGTATTGGCCAACTATGCATGTTGATGTTCATGGTTATGTCGCTAGTTGTGCCAAATGCAGATCAAGCCCACCAACAGAACATGCAACACTATTTCAAATAACAATTACATTAGAATGGAGTCGCTACATTGTTGGCTTCTTGGAGAAGCAAACATTTCCTGAAAATACCACCAAAGTGTTGCAAACGGATGCGCAATGGCCCTGCTAAATAATCAAAATAGCACAATACATATCCTAAAATGATAAATCGGCCTACCTGAATTGTCGCACATGCACATAATTGAGCTCAACAAGAACAGAGAGATAGAGAGCGAGGGAGAACGTGAAGGCTCACCTCCTAGAGCGGAGTGCTACACTGTCACGGTGAGAGAGAAGAGAGGAGGGGAGAGAAGAAAATTGAAAGTGGGTCTACCACAATTTGCACAGATGGATGGAGCTAGGGAGATGCCAATAGAGGAGGAACACTTAGATCCACAAACCAAAATAGATGAGAACCCTATTGTAGAAATACTTGTTAACAAGTTGGGACAATACTTTGAGGGCGATGAATCCAATGCAACCATACCAATCACTACCAAGGGATTAACTGTGAAGGGGATCCTTGATGGTGGTGTTGGGGTTAGCATTGTGACTAAAAATTGTTGGGAAACTATGGGAAGACCTCACCTTGGAACCACAACCATAGTAGTAAAGATGGCCAATGGGTCTATTGTTAAACCTATTGGGATGCTAGAAGATCTCAAGATCAAGGTTTTGGACACAAAATAAGAAATACCTTCATTGTATGGATTTGTCCAATCACACTATGAAATCTGAGATGATCTTAGGATGTCCTTTCATGAGGGAGGTAAAAATGGTGCATGAATGGTCTAAAAACCATGTCTACTTGTAGTTCCAAGATTCTGTCATTTGAGTGGATCTTGTAACTGGTTGAGCACATCCTGTGGGAAAGAAATTTGTAATTGATCATAGATCTGACACCACAGTTCACTCGGCCCCATTGCAGTATTGTTACATGTGTAAAGTGGACATTGATGTTGGGGAAGATTCTCCTTATATGGATGCTCTACCTGGGATGACTGAGTCTGACAATGTGGATTGGGTCCACCAGCAGCAATCATAGACACTTGGGTATATAGGGGGAAAAATTGGGTAGCACCTGAGGGGGATGAAATGCCACAACTCGTGCCTTTAAATATGATAGAAGCAATGCATATAGCTTGTTGACCTACAAGATGACATTGGAACCAGTAGCATCTCACAAGACTGTAGCCCACATGATTCGGGGTCGAAATAATCAATTGAAATCAACTTTGAGGACGAAGAATCTAAGTTAAATCTTGGTGTAAATGTGGGGACAAACCATTCGGGGCCCAGTGGTACCCTAGATGAAAATCTATCCAAGGGAGCAGAAGACACAAGTAGCGATTCATCTAGTGACTCTTCACTAGAGATCGGCCGTAATTGAAAATTAGACAAGAAAAGTAAGGATATAAGAGGCTACATTATCAAGAAAATGTGCGTGCTAGAATAAATGAAAAGAAATCTACTGTAGAACGGATTAACTTTATATGTGCATGTGATGCTCATTGGAAGTTGGTAGATAACTGGGGTGAATACCTTCAAAGTGTTATGTGGTTTAGTCCACAATCCATTGACATCGCACAACTAGAGGCTATAGAGAAGCCAAAGTTGAGACGTATCGTAAGGAGATGACAAAATCGAGAGTTAGCTCAATAAAAAAAGGAAGCAGAAGTGAAAACAGTCCATAGAACAACAAGACCCCACAGACTTACACCCTTTACCTGATCATTTCAAATCCTACACCACGGAGGAGCATAAGGTTGTGTATACAAAGGCTCAAAAAAAACCTATCGATGGAAGCAATGGAGTCTATGATGGTTCAACAATAGTTAAGGAAATAGAGCTAGCAGACCCAGGTGAGGAGTCCAAACCTGTCTTCATTGCCCAAGATCTAATAGAGACTGAGGAGTATGTACTTAAAGAACTTCTCAAGGAATTCAGGGATATGTTTGCTTGGACACATCATGATATGAAAGGTGTTCCACCTTCCATGGTGCAACACACAATCCCCATGAATAGCATGGCTAAACCAGTTCAACAACGACCCTACCCAATGAATACTAAGTATGCAAAGATTGTCCAAGAAGAGATTGAAAAGCTTGTGAAATGAGGATTCATATACCCTATCGAACACTCAGAATGGGTGTCTCCAATAGTTATTGTGACAAAAATGCATGGGAAACTCAAAGTGTGCGTGGATCTCAAGAAGGCCAATGCTGCCACTAGGAGGGACCATTACCCCTTGCCATATTCAGAACACGTGCTTGAAAGAATTGCAAGGAAGTGGTGGCGAGGCGGTAGAGCGCGGCATTGGCGGTGGCTCCTTCTTCTTCCCAGCACAGGATCCTTCACGGCGGAAGCATTGAGAGGTGAGTGACACACCATTGTTCTTTGAGCTTGCTAGGACTCTCTAGCTGTGTGTTTGCAGCCTTTTCAGGCTCGCACACAGTGCATAGGCAAGTTCCCAACCTTCGACATGTACGGGCAAGAGTACAACATGGCTAAATGTTTGTGAAAGTTCCCTGAGTATGAGTATTTGTGCACACAAGTGGCATCCATTCAAGGAGAGGTATCGCTTAGGCTATGTCTTGTTGATGAGATTCATGCAGGTTTTTTGCAAGTTGGTGATTGCAAGTTGGCTAGCAAAGGAGAGAGATCCACGTCATGGCATGGTAGCCTTTGAAAGGCAAACCTATGTTCTACACTTTTCTTGCCACTCAAGCACCAAGACTTTCTCTTCAACCTGAGGCCAGGTTGAAGGGATCACATCAACAAAAAATTCAAAGGTGCGTATGTCCATTGTGTCAATCTCCCATTAGACCAAAAGATGATGGAACCACACAAAATCCGACAATCGTCCCCCCCCCACCCCCACCCCTCCCCCCCCCCCAAAAAAAAAGAAAAGGCTCATGCTCGTTGTTCAACTTGAAACGTGGAGGGTGGAGTGCTGTACTCAGGCAATTCACTATTCGACATGGCATGTTATCACTCGACTAGCACTGGGTGGTTGTTGATCCTTTTAAGAATGGACGTAAAGGTGCTACCTCTATCTCTTTTGAATGAAAAGCCTAGTCACTAAGTGACACGGTGTCGTGCCGCTCCGCTTCCATGACAAGAAAATGAGCAAAGGGATGCCAATCAGGTCTATTTGAATCCTACAGAATTATTCACGAGTAATAAGGGCGTGTTAACAAGACGATTTTAAGTTAACAAGCTAAATGTCCGATATGAAAACATTTTGCCTTGACGGACAGTTATACTTGCATATTGAAAGCTATGGTGGCATTCAATGCACTAGAGTGGGCAACACATTCAAGGTGATATTGCTAGTCGGGAATGTTGGAAAATGAAGTCGTGCGAGGCTTTGCTTTGGTCGATATGTATGCCAAATGTGGTGCCCTTAAAGAAGCCAAGGGCCGCCCACTAAACTGTGGCCAGCCAAGGGCCATGGGCGAAATGTGAGCCAAATGTGATGCCCATCAAACATTGGCAAAGGACCACAACCTAGGACACCCAAAATGGGCTAGGCCGCCCAATATCAAAAGGGGCAGGGCTGTCCAAGGGCCACCCACAAGACCCTATTATATCAAATGGGTGCGAAGCCATAAATAAAAAAGCATGGCATGAAGAAAAAGATGGCACAGACTTCGTGGAGGAAGGATGAAGGAGTCGCGCAGGCCAAACGGGTGCTCAGACGAGATCGGCGAAGAAACAAAAGTTGAAGATCTCGTCAAGGTGCCCAACTTCGGTGCTGGTCTTGCAGGATTTTGTGCAAGTTGAAAATTGTCCTACCACGTCACCAGGGAGCCATTCCCATTAGCGACATCGCTAATCGGTTGGCTAATTTTAGAAAGGAGGCCCATGCAACCTATAAAAGGAAGGAGGCGGCTCTCTTTTAAACTCTCTCTCATTTTTTATTATCCTCTCCTCTTCTCATTGAGGTCTCTCTCCGGGGAAGATAGCCAGAGACCTTAAACCAAGCCAAAGCTCTTAATATCTTTAAGCCAAGCCAAGCCAAAGCTCTTGATCTCATTAAGCTCTGATGAGCCAATCGTGCGCTGAATTTTCATAAGCTCTTAAGCCAAGCCTAAGATCGGTTTTCTTAATCTCCTTAAGCCGAGCCTAATCTCAAACTCCTTAAGCCAAACCTAATCTCAAACTCCTTAAGTTGAGCCTAATCTCAAACTCTTAAGCCAAGCCTAATCCTAATATCCTTAAGCGAAGCCACTCAACCATCAAAAGCCTTGATGATCATGATCTGTAAGCCAAAGCACCAGTCTTATTAAAACGTCATTATCATAAGCTCTCTAATCCAAAGCCTAAGCTATCTAAACCACCTAAACCCATTCAAATCCGGAATTAAGCCGGTAACCTTAAACCGAATCGGACCACCTAAGGCCATTGGAAGTCAAAGATCATAAAGCCATAGCGAGAAGAAGCAGAAGGAAAACGAAGCAGTTCAAAGCAGTTCAATAGTGATTGTCTTGATTAGCACCTGGATTAAGATAGGTTAAACCTTGTAAAGAGCATAAACACCTCCATTAACATTTGATTAAGCAGGGATATTGTTGATTATTTGGTTTAAGTTAAACCTTCTATTTTAAGCTCTATTCCCATTAATTTTGTCTACTGCATCTCTTTTCCTCGCACCTCTCATAGCTAGGGACCCTGTGCCTTCCTGGCTCACCTTTCGAATACAAATCCCCTGACATTCTTGGTGAACCCGACGCAAAACTAGCCAGGGTGGGAGGTAAAGATGGAGATTCCAGTAGAGTTGATGCAGTTTATTGAAGATTACAATTTCAATAGATTTGATAAAAATCTAGCAGCTGTAGATCTGCCAAAAATGTTGGGCTTAGTTCAGGAATGTTTGCAAGAAGTAAAAGCTATTAAGATAAAAAGCATATGGATGATGCAGTGGAGATGGCACTTGATGTTGTACATGAACAATGTGGAATTTTTCAAGGACATGATCCAGATGGACTCCCTGCATGCTATGAAGTGGAGATGAAGAGCCGAGGAATTCCAAAAGATCGGATGATTTTGACCTTTGAAGAAGTTGTAACCTCTGAGTTTAAAGATAAGGTTCGAGAACTGGCCGAAACATATCCCACGCAGCGGGACTATTTTGCAGATGGGTTTGTTCACGAAAGCTCATAGATTATCGAGTTGGCAATAAAGGAGATTAATGAAAAAAGCCAGATTGTTTTCTATAAAGAAGAAAGAGATCAGATGCAGATGCAGATCCTTAATTATGATCAATTTTGGGATCATATTTCTGCAAGAAGTAAAGCCAAGGCAAATACACCTTTGGAAATAGCAGATTCAACTTCAGAGGACCATATTTTGAGCAACCTATCAAAGGTAAATAATGAATTTAATGCTAAAACATACATATATGATTTTTTTTCAAAGATAGCTTGCATGGAAGTTACCTCGAATAATGGTTCTAGTGAAGAGCTAGACTGTACAACAAATATTTTACAAGCTACTGACCTTGGCATGGGATGCTGTCAAAAAGTCTATCAAGAAGATGAGCCATTAACAGGTTTCTAATGGATCTATCGGCACTATAGTTGAGCAGGGCAACATATTTACTATAGATGATTGCATAAATAAAGCTATTATATATACGGCTATAAGCATGTTAACTTGTCATGATTTTTGGTGTCCCGGACAATGCTTACTAGCACAATTTTGACATATGCTAACTAGTACAATAACATGAGCTACATCTCCAAGATCTATGACATATGATATATCAATAGAAAGCTCCTGAAACAAGGAATCCAAATGTACAACCTCCGACAAAGTTTGATACGAATTGTAAAAATTTTACCGGACGCCCAACTTTTTTAAAACGTGCTAACTTGAAACTGCTAACGAGCACAACAAGCGCGACACATTAACATGCTTTCACCCATACAATAGCTGATGAAGTGGCCGAGATTGTGGACCGAACACAGGATGAACCTGATGATGCCAATGAACCTATGGTTGCTCCTATCAATATGCTTGCAGATTCTATTATCACAGAAGCAGATTCCATAATTGATGGTTTTTTGGCCCAATCTGAAGAAGAAGGTTATAGCAGTATAGAAGAGCTTTGTGATGTATGTACCCCTTCAGAAGGGGTTTCTGATGAACCTTTTCAAAGTTATAATGACTTGCTAAGTAGCATGGATGCAGATGAGGAAGCAGAGGACGATATTGATGAGTTTGAAGATTGCCTAGATCATGCTAATTGTGAATAGGTTATCGACAAGGAATTTACATCTATGATTATATACGGGCTGCAAAAGGAGCCAGCTCCTATAGCTTTGATGAACATTGAGACTTCCAAGGGTGATTTTCCCAAGGATACTATGCATGAAGATCTTCAGGATAAAGCTATTATCCATTATCAAACTCAAAAACCAGGTAAAAATATCTCTGATGATACATGTCCAGGAAGTCCTAAGGTTTTTTGTAATGGCTATGAAGCTAGAGGGGGTGATGATGCTAAACCATCCTTGATACTGCATAAAGTGCACAGGGTTTTTCATTTCTTTGGACATTGTGCCAAATGTGGCTAGATTTGGATACTATTCCTAGTAATTCTTATGTCAATGATGTCTTGGCTACAAATAAAAGGGAGTCATAATTCTTTCATTCTTGTTGGTAATGACCTTAAGTTACCAAGAGTTTATGAGATGTGGGTGCTTCACTATGCTTCAGGTGAAGCTCTAATATATTGCGGAGTCCATCAATGCTATGTGATCTTAATGGTATTTGATCCAAGTGATTCGAAAGATCTTCAAAAGCAGGGTCATTATGAATGGGTATTTTTGGGTCTACATTGTGGTTCTTTCTACTAGATCCAGGAATAGCATATTTGGAGAAGACATGCTTGAAGTTGATCGATTCAGGATATGTATACTCATGTGGATATTATGTTGCACCACTATTGGGGAATTTTCTTATTATCCCATTTCGTCCTAGGAGCTATTGAAGAGCAACTTGCAGATTCAAGGATATCATTTATTTTCTTGTAGAGCAGGTTACTTGGCAGTAGATTTGTTTTTGTATGTAAGCTAAGACAGAAGTGTTTTTGGTTATATAATCAATAAGCTTACATTGATTGCTTCCACTTGACATCTTTGGACAATTGTTATGGTATGTTCATAGCTTTTGATATGGTTCTGCTACCAGAACTTGAAGTAAAGGACTTGACGACCATTCCGTGTGCAGACAGAGTAAGGTATACTTGATCTTGACAGGGTTCCCTAAAGCGATCTGATGGTCAAGCCGTGGGCATAATTAACTGGAGCACTTGAGTTTGGCGGGGTTCACTAAACAAATTTTTCATAATTGAATGCTTTGGAGATACGACCACTACGGTTCAAAGATTTGTGATGGGACAGCTACCAGATAATTGAGCTAGACTATTGATGATATGATTTAAGCCTTATTTTGTTTTACATGTCCTTACCCATTACGTGAGCTTGATGACAAGTAACTTAAGGTATTTATAGAAGACGCAACTTGAAGACCAGTTGGCACAGACCAGAGGTTGTGCAGGTTCAGAGGGGGTGGATGTCATGCCGCTCCGCTTCCATGACAAGAAAACGAGCAAAGGGATGCCAAACAGGTCTATTTAAATCCTATAGGATTATTCAACAGTAATAAGGGCTTGTTAACAAGCCAATTTTAAGTTAACAAGCCAAATGTGGCCGATATGAAAACATTTTGCCTTGACGGACACTTATACTTGCATATTGAAAGCTATGGTGGCATTCAATGCCCTAGAGTGGGCAACACATTCAAGGTGATATTGCTAGTCGGGAATGTTGGAAAATGAAGTCGTGCAAGGCTTTGCTTTGGTCGATATGTATGCCAAATGTGGTGCCCTTAAAGAAGCCAAGGGCCGCCCACTAAACTATGGCCAGCCAAGGGCCATGGGCGAAATGTGAGCCAAATGTGATGCCCATCAAACATTGGCAAAGGGCCACAACCTAGGTCACCCAAAATGGGCTAGGCCGCCCAATATCAAAAGGGGCAGAGCCATCCAAGGGCCGCCCACAAGACCCTATTATATCCAATGGGTGTGAAGCCATATATAAAAAAGCATGGCATGAAGAAAAAGATGGCGCAGACAGCGTGGAGGAAGGATGAAGGAGTTACGTAGGCCAAACGGGTGCTCAAACGAGCTCGATGAAGAAACAAAAGTTGGAGATATCATCAAGGCACCCAACTTCGGTGCTGGTCCTGCAGGATTTTGTGCAAGTCAAAAATCGTCCTGCCACATCACCAGGGAGCCATTCCCATCAGCGACATCGCTAATGGGTTGGCTAATTTTAGAAAGGAGGCCATGCATCCTATAAAAGGAAGGAGGAGGCTCTCTTTTAAACTCTCTCTCATTTTTTATTATCCTCTCCTCCTCTCATTGCTCTCTCTCTCCGCGGAAGATAGCCAGAGACCTTAAGCCAAGCCAAAGCTCTTAATATCTTTAAGCCAAGCCAAGCCAAAGCTCTTGATCTCATTAAGCTCTCATTAGCCAAGCCTGAGCTCAATTTTCTTAAGCTCTTACTAAGATTGGTTTTCTTAATCTCCTTAAGATGAGCCTAATCTCAAACTCCTTAAGCCGAGCCTAATCTCAAACTCTTAAGCCGCGCCTAATCCTAATATCCTTAAGCCAAGCCGCTCAAACAGCAAAAGCCTTGATGATCACGAGCTCTAAGCCAAAGCACCAATCTTATTAAACCATCATTATCATAAGCTCTCTAATTTGAAGCCTAAGTTACCTAAACCGTCTAAACCCGTTCAAATCAGGAATTAAGCCGGTAAGCTTAAACCGAATCGGACCACCTAAGGCCCTTGGAAGTCAAAGATCATAAAGCCATAGCGGGACAAAGCAGAAGGAAAACGAAGTAGTTCAAAGCAGCTCAATAATGATTGTCTCGATTAGCACATGGATTAAGACAGGTTAAACCTTGTAAAGAGCATAAACACCTCCATTAGCATTTGATTAAGCAGGGATACTATTGATTATTTGGTTTAAGTTAAATTGTCCATTTTAAGCTCTGCTCCCATTAATTGTGTCTGCTGCAACTCTTTTCCTCGCACCTCTCATAGCCAGAGGCCCTGTGCCTTCCCGGCTCACCTTTCAAATACAAATCCCCCGACAACGGGGTATTGATGAAGTGGGAGAGATGGGATCGACAAAACTGGGAGCCAAGTGGGGGAATCTCAAGGCGAGTGGACAGCCAAAAGAAATTCATGGTCAACGCACGTCATCCGAATCGAACCCACAACCTGTCCATTGAGAGACGGGTGCTCTAACCACGTGGGCACAAAGATTTTGACGGCATCCAAGGCAAAACAAACCCTTATGTGGTAGACACAAATGCAAAAAGGTAAACTCCGACAAAAAAAATAAACTGGGACTAGATGTGACGGTGCACGATGTCTTTGAATTTTGAGCCTGCTTGCGCATCATTAATCCCACTGCTTAGTCTTCATTAAATACCCCGCTTTCGTGTTGAGAGTCAAAAACAAAGGAGGCTCATTAAAAGATAATTATTTTCCATGGGGCTCCTCTAAACCTAGCCTAAGTCTGTGAACGTTCACAAGTCCAATTGAAAGGCTACAAGGGCGTGGTAGAGAGTGCGTTTTGAAAAAGTGTGCAACTCAATAAAGACATATGTGCACCATAAGATGTAGTGCGCACATGGAAGAGGTCCGCATCCGATCAAATTATGAAGTTTGAACGATCATCATCCACTACCTATTCACGTACATGATGCCCGTTCGTCCACCAAGTGAGGGAGCTGATGTCTACGTGATGATGTTGGTGCAGGTTTTTGGAGGTTTAGGTTCATCCACATCAACTACATACATCTTTTGCAAAGTTGATGGTGATGGGGACTTTCCTCGTTACGCTACCGGAGGCTATGGGAGTCCTATAGACATCTACAAGAGTTTTCCAACATAAGGAGCTCAGTAGAGACAAGGGTGGAAAAATCAATGTAGCATTAACACTTGGTTTTGAATTTGTGACCATTTGTTGGCCAAGCTGGTATAGGGTAACTGCAAAATTGCCATAGTAGTGGCATATAAACTTCCCTGAATGGGGAGTCATCACTTTAGTGGGCCCCTTTCTCTAAGTGGATAATTTCTCTTTGTGTATTGGAAAATTTGGTTTTCTTTCAATAAAAATTTGACATTTGTTTTGCTGTTTGACCTTTGATATTTTGTGTTTTGGAAAATTCTCTTGTCCTTTTGGAATGCCCTGAAAACTAATAGTGAACTAGAGTTACAGACCAATTGGCCTATCCTACATTCTTTTGGCCGCTTCGTAGAAAATTTTTGGCAATTTTTCAATTATCCTACACTAGCTTGGGCCAACAAATGGTCACAAGTTCAAAAGCAAGTTCCCAATGCTACAAATGTTCAAAAGCAAGTTCCCAATGCTACATTGATTTTTTCACCCTTGGCTCCACTAAGCTCCTTATGTCGCACAACTCTTGTAGATTTCTATGGGACTCCCATCCCCTCTAGCACACACATATGCGCTACCATAATCTCTCTCTCTCTCTAACACACACACACACACGACCTTTATTTTTTATGCATTCCCCATGGTCTCCTAGACGGTCATGGGATATTCTTCAAGAGATTGATTTGATGAGACACAATTATAACCTAAATATAATCATGCTTTCATGAATACACCAAGTTGGTGTATATGTGAACAAAAAAATGCACAACACTATGAATTTTTCAAAGAGCCCTAGACTATGAGTTTGTTTGCCCATTCTGAGCATTATGTGTGGGCGCGCATGCACGCAATGGAAATCCATGCCAATATTCTCAATCACAACCCATATCCATGGAGTATTTTCAAGAAGGAGGAAGCCAAGTGCAATTTTCAACACCACTACATGTACCAAGTAGTAATGCCTGATCGCTACTCCTAGTTATTGGAGCACCTCATGAGCCTACTCAATAATATAAATGCAGCTCCATAGGCTCATGCCTCTATTTCTTATTTGCATTGTAGCCCTTTAGGCAGGTTGACAACACTTGCTACAAGCTAAGAAAATTTATCAGTGATGTATACTTGGGGATGATTTAGAAGGCTAGATACTTGCCTGGTATTAGTATCTAGCCTTCCACCTCCATGGACACACTAAATGTTATCATCACACTTTGTAGTCAATGGGATGCTTCGGCGGGCTCCTATAGGATAGTGAGAATTTGGAGTGTCAACCTACTTGCTTTCATGTATAGATTTTGATCCTTCCTCTTGGATTTGTGGATCAACTACCATATACTCTACTTCATGTGGTTGATGGCTCATGTTGGTCTGTGAAAATGCACATGAGGTAGAATTGTTGGCTACGATCTCTCTTGTTCATGCTACACCTTACATATAGATGAGACTATTAGCCACTATATTTGGGTTTTGTCATATGCACTATGGTTTGGCATGTAGTTTGTGACCTGCTATATCAAGTAGACATTTTCACATGTTATGTCTATTGGGTTTCTGTTTGTTGGCTATTACAATTCCCAAGTTCTCACCTTACTTTGATGGGAAAGGAGAGGATCTTGTTATCCTCTTGATGGACATGGCTATTGATCATGAAGATTGGAGAGTAGAAAGAATCAACTCAATGTACTAAAGACTAATGGAGCACAAGACCTCGACTATCAATCAAGCACATTGGAGAGTAGGAAAAATCATCTTGATGTACTAAAATCAAATGGAGCACAAACAAAAAACCACATCACTCTCCCAAGTTCACAACATTGAAAAAGAATAGACACCACTTTGTCCTAGATTGATTTTCTCTATTGTCTTTGCTATCACCTTCTCGATGATTTTCAAGGCTAGATTCTTGCATGTTATTGGTGGTTTGTCTTCCACTTCCATGGACACACTTAGTGGTATCTAGATGGAATTAGTTCACACTTTTCATACTTGGTGGCATACTTCAACCAAGTCCTTTGTCTGTGTGTGTGTGTGTGTGTGTGTGTGTGTACTTACTTGCAAGCCCACATTCCATTGAAACCCTCGACTGTGATAGCAAAATGGGGATTATCTATTGAATTTTCCCTCAACATATGTGCGTGTGTGTGTGTGCACCTCTTAAGAATTTTCATATCAACACGTTGAGGGAAACTGCAATAGAGCATCCCCATTTGGCTATCACAGCTGAGGGATTCAGTGAAAGGTGGGCTTGCAAGTAGGTACACAAAGAGAGAGAGAGAGAGAGAGAGAGAGAGAGAGAGAGAGAGAGAGAGAGAGAGAGAGAGAGAGAGAGAGAGAGAGAGAGAGAGAGAGAGAGAGAGAGAGAGAGATTTTGAGCATATTTTTGCATGAAAATTGGTAGAAGTGCTTGAAAATTAATGCTAGAGGCTTGGGGATGCTTGTGAATGAATTCTATCCAAAAATTCATCAGTAGACATCATACGTGTATGATGTCTCAAAGGTGATTCTGGCAAAAATTTTGAAGTTTTGACATTATACTCATCTTCCGCATGATGTGTTGAGCACACCAACCAAATTTCATATCATTTGGGCTTATAGACTGAGAGTTAAGAATATTTTACTCTTTTAGAGGATTTCCTTGTGAAAAGTGATGATGTTGTGCATTTTTGACATCCAAAATTTGCTGTGAGCACATATTCTTGATCTACACACTAAGGGGCAGCTCTTGTAGAAACAGAGCTAAAATCTGAGCAAGAGACTTTATACGCGTATAAAGTCTTTGAGGCCAGATTTGAGGTCAAAAGTTACAATTGAGTGCACCCTAGTGATCTACAGCATTTAGGAAGCATTTAGTCCAAATTTCATCAAATTTGAAGCATTTTTGGGCTTGCAAATACCAAAAGACGCATCTAGGCAAGTGAATGCTTGTTTTGGCCAAAACTTGCTCAAAAAGTGTTGAAATTCAAATTTGAAACTTACTGTGAGTTGCCAGTATAGAGAGGAACCTGTGGAGTGAAACTCACTTCATTCTGACAAGTTAGACTTTATACGCGTATGAAGTATAAAAGGCACTTTTAGAGACCATAATTTAAATCTGAGCATACCAGGGTGTTAAGCACAACAACACAAGCTTACTCACCAAATTTAGACTAATTCTGAGCACAAAGACTTTATACGCGTGTAAAGTCTCAAGGCCAGATCTGAAAGTCAAATTTCACTTTTGACCACATAGGGGGTTGGGAAATGACATGCTAGGCTTGCTTGCAAAATTGCAACTCATTTGGATACATAATTTTGCATTTAAAGAGAATTTTGCAGATACAAGCACGTAAAGGTGAAGAACTGGAGATTTTGAGTAATTTTGACATCCAAAATTTGTTGTAATCACATATTTTTGTTGTGTGAATCAAAGAGTACCTTGAGTAGAAATCTAGAGAGAGAGGGAGAGAGAGTCTAGAGCCTAAGAGAGAAAAATACATTGCACTACTCATAATGAGTAGTCAAAGTGTGCATATCATTGCAAAAATGAAGAGCTTTGAACATTGCAAGCAAGCAAGGATAGAGTCTTAGAGAAGAGTGAGGTCCCAACGAGAGAGAGAGAGAGAGAGAGAGAGAGAGAGAGAGAGAGAGAGAGAGAGAGAGAGAGAGAGAGATTTTATTATTGTCCTTGGAGGTCAAATATGACCTATGGGACCAAAGTTACATGTGATGTAGTATGTGTATGACTGATGGACTGCTGACTCTCGATGAGTGATGACTGATGAGTGACTCTCAATGTGTATGATTGATGAGTGACTCTTGATGCTCCAAAATTGTGGTGATGAAAGCTGCAATGGAGAGCCCACACTGTGGCTAGGAGAGGAAGGTGTGTAGGTCTAAGTCATGGCTGAAAATGTGAGAGAAGCAAGTTTGGATGTGACCAAAAACTGAGCACTCTAATAGTTTGTGGTACTCAGACTGTCAAACTTGAACATAATGTGCACATTTGGTAGACTCTTCTCCATTGCCCCAACACCCATTCTCACATCAAAGGAAATGGGAGCTAAGCCGAATGGCTGCAATAATGCGGATTGCCACCAACAAGGGGATAGTCTCAAGCATGGAAGTGTGAGTACGATTTCCTCTTTCAACGAAGAACATGGATTTGTAGTTGGGGGCAATATGTGTGGTGTAATGTGAGAAGCGTGACCCACCAGATTTCTTCCAAGCCGTAATACATTGGCATTGTAGAAAAGATTCATTCACTTGGGAGTCGATTGAAGCATCATGTAGGGTAATGCATCCCATCTCCCAAACCACTTCTTTAAGTCTTGCATCCATCCCGTGCTCAAGATCTTGATTTTATGAGTCTTTTGAACTTTTTTTCTTGCTTCCCATGCAATTGTAGGAAGTCGATGTGAGGGGTTTTGGTGCATCTTTATCATGTACTCCAAAACCCTTTCCATGCCCATAACCTCAATTGGAAGAGATCCCGACTCAAGAAGTAGGAGCATATGTGGTGTTTGTGTCTTAACTTGGAGAAAGTTTGCAAGAATACGCTTTTGAACATTCTCAAACTCTTTCCAAGTAGACTTTGAGATGCTCCCGCCCCATACTTTAACTCCATAAAGAAGAGCCGGTGTCACCAATGCATCAAAAAGGTACTTCTTGAGAACCATCACTTGATGTTTCCCATATTACACATGTTCTCAAATGCATAATATGATCTATTTTCTGCTTCCAAATGACGCATAACACGTTCATGCCACTTGTGATTGGATGGAACCTCAAGGCCAAGGTACTTAAAGATCTCAACAATTTCAAGTGTTTCATTGTTGTACACAATGCATGGCTTCTCCTTATGGTTAGTTTTCAGAGGCATAATCTTTGTATTGGATTCATTCATAATCATCCCACTATGCAAGCAAAAGTTCTCAAGGACAACCATAAGCTTTTATGCATCTTCTAAAGTGTGTGCTAGAAGCACTACACCATCCGCATACAACAAAAGCATGATTACGGCATTGCAAATAGTGACTTCTTTAAAGCCTTCTTCTTGCATAAAGTCAAGTACCATTTTTTCTAATTGATTGATGCATAGACCACAGAGCGTTGGTGACAACATACATCCTTGTTTAACCCCTATAGTGCTTACAATTTCTTTTGAAATTCCTCTTCTTATGGACAACTGACACATGGCATTCTCGTAGATTCGAGAAACAGCAAGCACAAACCCACTTGGCACTTGGGGTTTTCCATCCTTCTCCACACATTGTTACATGGAATCATATCAAAGGCTTTCTTAAATTCCACAAAACAACCGACTTTCAACCGACTTTCCTCCATGAGAATACGAAGAGTGCCAAGATGATCAATGATGCTATGGAATCGACAAAAACCCGCTTTTCCTTTTGCATGTTTGTCATTCTTCAGTCCAATCACTCAATTTCATCTCCATTATGCACCCAAACAAATTTTCCATAAGAGACACAATCATTATAGTCCGAAAATTGTTTACATTTTTTACATCCCCTCCTTTATGCAAAGGTGTAACCCAATTAGTACTCCAACCATAAGGCATACCATGTTCAAGTGCAAGGTTGAACATATCACACATCCACTCATGAGTAAAATCTATCGTCCATTTTATTATCTCTTGCTTGATACCTTGAAGATCTCCTGCTTTGCAAGTGGCCAACTTTTCAAGCCCACCGCATACATCCTCAATAGGAAAAAAAGAGGGCATACGTGGGAGTGAACCATAGAATGGTATTTTTTTAGAATTTGGTTGCTCATATAATTACCTAAAATGTGTGTACATATCCACAAGACTCAAGGTACCCAAATTCTCAAGCCGCTTGCCCCTCAAGTTTCTCCAAAATCTTCCACATGCACGTGCCTTTTTTTAGGCTTGAAAAAGTTGTTGCTTTACTTCCCATGTTCTTCTCTTCTTTTGAATCAATGCGTTGTATATATGCAAATGACTTTGATAGTTGTCTTTGTCTATAGTTGCATTAAGCTTTATCAAGGACTTTCGAGCATGTTGACATTATTTATCAAACCACCTTTTGCGTGATTTATCTTTGTTGACACCATGTATATTATTTATGGAAATGAATTCTTTGGTACAAGAACAAATAAATTTATTTCATTGTATGTATGCAAATGACTATGATAGTTGTCTTTGTCTATAGTTGCATTAAGCTTTATCAAGGAATTTCGAGCATGTTGACATTCTTTATCAAACCACCTTTTGCGTGATTTATCTTTGTTGACACCATGTATATTCTTTATGGCAATGAATTCTTTGGTACAAGAACAAATAAATTTCTTGAAATATTCCCATTTAGTTTCCAATGTTGTGTCATATTGAGGCTTTGTCATCCATAACTTTTGCTCAACCATTTTAATGTACATTGGTGCCCGTTTAAAATCCATACATAGTGATAACTTCTCTTCCCTTTGGCTAAGATTATCATGATTAGTTGCTTCTCCACATGCAAGGTCAATACATAAGGTCCGATGGTTTGATTCTGAGGTCCATTGGCCAAACATAAAACTCTTTATGCGATACATGATGGCTTCGGAGAGTATCATATAGTCAATCACACTATCCCCATTATGTTTTCTACATGTAAATCCATTGGTTCTACTCCACAAAGATAAAGCATTGGTAATGAGAATACCTAAGCTATTACACATGTATAAAAGTAACTTTCAATAGTGATCCGGCTCTTTCTCATCCATTGAAGTACGATCATAATGTTACCATATACATGTGGTAGTGATGTGTGTGAACACACTAGGACCGTCGGGGCATTTTTTCCCTCTTTAGGAGGTTTTTTCCCCTGCGCATTGTATATACGCCCATCACTCTAGGGCTATCTATCTTTCCATGGCACACTAAGTAACACACTCTCTATTGTGTGCCTTGAGCTTCCTTCGTCTTCTCCAAGGTGTGTGTGTTTCTCTGCAACCCTAATTCCAACACATACAAGTGAACTTCCTCCAACTTCCTTGAAATGTATGGCATATCAAATTGTTGAGTATCATATTACAATGTTTTTGTGTGAGCATTCATATCCCCAAATACAATAACATCACCTTCGCCTTTGAAATAAGCAATGTCCTCTTCTAAATCAAAAAATGGCTATTCTTTACCCATGCAAGTATAAAAGGAGGAATCATGATGAGAAATGTAGCAACCGGCTACAAAAATGGGTGCTCTTTTTGGTGTCATAACTTTCAACCATACGTAATGTTTGTACTTGTCATCTTTCAAAATTGATACAAAATTTTCCAATCCTTTTCTAGCCATACATGCCCTCTTCATTGCTTGAGATTCTTTGACCACATCAATGAATGTACATTGTGATCCTCGTGACAGACTTGTACGTCTTTGTGGATACTTCCATTGTACGATTTTGTGGAGCCATCTTTTGGATGGTACGGTAGTCACCCCATTTCTGAGACTTGGTCCGAAAGGTAGCCATTTCTGAGACTTGGCTATACGTATTACTGCATAACCTACATTTTTGAGGGTTGATAGCATGAGGTTTTCATTGAGCTGGGTATTCTCAAATATGGATATACCTTCGGTGATACAAGTAGCCGGAGCATCCCTTACGAGGCCTCGCCATAGGACATGTATAGAGTGGTATAGGTGCTTTTCACGTGGAGTTGGTGGTCTATGGTTAGTTTGAAAGTTTATGCATCTCAATTGATCTCTATACATTGTGTTAAGCGTGAGTTTACAACTCCTTATACCCCTGCACAAAATGGTATTGAAAAATGAATGAATAGGACTATCCAAAAGCGGATTATGTATATGCTATCACGTGCTAATTTACCGTAAGCGTTTTGGGGGCCGAAGCATTATACACAGCCGTGTACTTGATCAATAGATCACCACATGCTTCATTACAATTTTGTGTACCTTTGGAGTTATGGTTAGGAATAAATTGTCTTATGAAAAACTCCGCACATTTGGCTGTGAAGCTTATGCACATGTACCCAAGGAGTTGCGTGCTAAGCTAGATCCTAAGTCCGGGAAATGCATCTTCATTGGCTATGCTATAGATGGTCAATTTGACTATCGCTTATGGGATCCGAAAACTCGATCAGTAATCCGTAGCAGTGATGTTGTCTTTAATGAGACTAAGATGCATAGACAACCAGTGAAAGAGGTTGAATTCTGAAAAGTCACGTTTTTCGATGTATCACCTCGTGTCCAAACAGCTCTCGAGCCACTTACTACACAGGCTAGTATGAGTTCTGATCAGCCGCCGCCACAGAGATCTCAAAGAGTCTCACATCCGTCAAAACATTTTCTTCCAGGCGTGGATTTTGTTTTGCTGATAGATAGTGGTGAGCCTTCTTGTTACAAGGAGGCTATGCTAGCCAATGATAAGGTTCAGTGTGAACATGCTATGAAGAGGGAGATGTCCAGTCTTGCAAAGAACAAAACATGGGAACTTGTTCCATTGCCAAAAGGTAGGAAAGCATTGCCTTGTAAATGGATTTACAAGAAGAAGATTGACAATTACAAAGCTCGTTTAGTGGCCAAAGGTTTCAAGTAGGAATATGGTGTCAATTTCCAAGAAATCTTCTCTCTAGTGGTCAAGATGACCACACTAAGAATGTTGCTTGCTTTGGTTGCCACTAAAGATATGGAGCTTGATCAAATGGGTGTCATTACAGATTTCTTACATGGTGACCTCAAGGAAGAGATTTGTATGCAGCAACCTGAAGGGTTTGTGCTAAAGGGCAAGGAACACCCATTATTGGGCACTGATGATGTCAGCGGCGGGGACGTTTTTGTAGTATTTAGTCAATACTAAGCATGATGGAGTTGATGGTTATATTGTCTTATGACTGACTACCATGAATCAATAACTGCACTTTCCTTCATAGGTGAAATTGGGCCCTTCCTAGAGTCATCTAGGTATATGTATCCAATCCTAACACTAATGAGTCAATCATGAAATGGGCTAAGCAATGTACCACATGTGGATGATAGAAAGAGATACTTTGCATCTTATACATAATAATATCATATGGGTGACTACCATGAATCAATAGATGGATTTTCTCCATAGGTGAATTTGGCCCCTTCTTGGATTCATCTAGGTATGTGTATCCAATGAGTCTTGATCATAACACCTATGGCTTAGTTAGGAAATGGGCTAAGCAATGTATCACACATGGATGATAGGATTACTTAGAGATACTCGGGAGCTTATACATAAAGAGCCACAAATTGTCCAATGCATGGAAAATTGGCTTGCATAGTTTCCATACTTGGCAGCCGATAAAGGAACTCAAAACATTGGTTATTAAATTGGAGCTAGTCTTTTTTGGTGCAATATTCCTATATAGAGTTAGATGAATAAATAGATTGAAAGCCCCTAGGGACAATCGCTTTTCCTATTTATATCATATCCATGTGGATTAATTAGAGAGGATTATGTGTACTCCAAATATGTGTACTTTATGTACACAAGAGAGGGGGTTGGGGGATTTTAAAAGGCACCCATAGGGTAGATATAGCAAGCATATGTGCATATTTTTTAGTAGTTTCTTCAATGCATGTGATATAAGGAACTTTTGATGATTGAGTGCCAGCCCTGAGAGGGGATGCTTTGCTTTTATCTTTGCATAGCTCACTAGGATAGAAAAATTATAATATTATTAGTATCTCTGTCTAGCAAAAACCTTGCATTCTCATTGACGTCATTAACTACCATGCAGACACCGTTCTACCAAAACTTAGCCACTAGACAAATGTGATGAGAACGAGGTTAAGAAGAAAAAGTGTGACATTTGGAGGTATTATTGGAGCCTCTGAGATATGACAAACTCGTGCAATTAGCATCATGAATATGCACCATGAAGTAGGATCAAGTAGAGGCTTGGATGTGAAGCATAAGAAATATAGACCAGATTCACATGCATATGTTGTGTAACAAGGTTTGTGGATTATGCTAGCTTCTAGCATCATCTTTTTTGCAAGTTTTAGTCATCTGTGACTTCCAAGATCTTAAAGGATTCCGAAGAATACCGCAAGTTTCTAGAAAATCCAACATTCCACAGGTCTCCAACGAATACCATGATTGCCAAAATGGCTATCAACCAAACATGAGATGGTGCTATGAAAACACTTTACAATCACAATTAGAGCTAATGATGAAAGAATGGCACATTACATGCAAAGTGAAAAAACCTAAATTATAATTTGAGAAAGCATAACACCCAAAAAGAAGAGGATAGTATTTCGAGTTTTTGTTTTGGCAGTTATGTAACAAGCACGTTGAGTGGAATGCATAGAAGATTTCTTGGTCATCAGTTTTTGGAAAGGGTTTAGCGAAGATCTAGAAAGTGTTATGTCTAGCAAAGGAGTCTTTATTTTGGTTAAGAGCATCCTAGAGAAGAAACGATAATTAATATTGAAAATTCAATGATATGTATAAAGTAACAAGATTATCATCCATAAAGTGATCTACTTGATCACCACTATCTTTGAAGTGGTAGAATTTTTTTGATAACTATAAAATACAATACAAAAGAGAATTTTCAAGGGACAAGTGATGGCAGAGTTTCCCTTTTAGAGAAGATCGGCCTTTAAATAGGCACCCCGGGTTGTACTTAGCAAAGCACACAAGGCCCCCTTCTCCCATAGAGACCACTCATTGCATCTAAATTACAATTAACACATTGTACTTTCATTTATAGCTCTTGGGTAAAAGAGGACCCCAGAAGCAAGCACTTCATTCATAGACCTTGGGTTAAAAGAGAATTCCAAAAGCATTCACATAACCTATCACATAAAAAATCTTGGCTATACGGCTCAAAAAGTCTACCACAAATTGCATTGCAAGTTGTGTTGATTGATGGGATAGCTCTAATGTGTCATCATCAGATTTTTACAACTATCTATAACTACATCATTGATTTGCTACATAATCATCTTTAAAAGAGGATTAATCTCCCGTGATTACATCTATCAAAACAAAATTCAAGAAAATATATGAACCGATATTGCTTCATGCAATGGGTATGGGATACTTGCCATTCTTCTTTGGAGGCATGGGGGATCTTGGAGATGCACTATTCAATACCCCCCATATAACGTGCATTTGCAGGGTAATTAAAAGGCTCTTTTTTAAACATGTTTGAATGAATAAAATGACACCTTATTTTGTGAAATTTTTCAAAATGGAATATAAAATCTCTTTTTTTTTAAATGTGTCTCCATTAAATTGGTTAAAATTTTGGAATTTAAAAACCCCTCTTGCTGAACTCACATGGTACATTAACATGATTGCATAGTCACCCCCCCCCCCCCCCCCCCCCCAAGCGAGGGAGTCACCACCACTGTGGGAAACCACTCTCAGTTGTCCACTGGGCGGATGAAACCTGAAGATTGTAGCTTTGTCTTTTACAACACCCAGCCCCATACCTTTTGAGCTAGGTAGAATTTCTCACTTTAGCTCCTGGATTTGGCTTAATATGATATTGAATAGCATTGAATCCTCTCACATAAATGTAGTGTTTAGAAAATAAGCTAGGGAATCTATAGCATTTTCTTATACTCTATCACATCATCCTACATGAGGGTCTTGGATAGCCTACCCTCTATTATCTCCTCATTGTGTCCTTGTGGTGGCTCTTGTGATTGCTCCTCTTCCACTTAGAACAAACTAAGAGATTTGAGTCTAATATCCATCATTCTATGGAAGAATTTTCTTCATTAGTGAGGTCATTGTCCTTTTCCTTTGAGATTGTGGCTATCGATTTCCCCTTTTACGTCTTCTTGGTGTTTCTTCTTCATGTTGTAAAAACTCATTGGATGGTCTTCATTTTTGCATATGAGTCTCCCTATCTTCCAATCCTGCAAGGTTTGTATTTGTATTAACTGTAGATAGAAGTTCGTTACCCATTCCCCTTGGTGCTCATCATGAATAAATCAACATGCTTTTCAATCCCAAGGACCTCCAAACCACTTACTTAACAAGCCCCAATGAATGTGACTTGCTATTATTTTCCATTTTCACCTTAATCCATTTGGTTCTTGGATCCTCAACCCTAGTTTGTTCATAGAATTCTCCACCATTATATAGATTTGAGTGCCTACATCTACAAGCCCCTTCATGAAAAGTCTACACTTCCTGTAACAATTGAGTGATGGAGTGATGTACTCTTCAGGCTCTATGTGTGCATTATTCACCACATACACCCCTCCCTTGACTATCACCCTTGTGGACTTGAAGCATGGAATGGTTGAATACTATCTAGAGTATATAGTCTAAGTTTATAACAAGGTGAAGTGTTCAAATTTTAAATCATGCACACACTTATACTCTATATAGCTTCACAAAGTTGAGGGGGTAGCCCATTGAAATAAAGTAAAATAAGAGTGGAAATTTTAAGGGGTGATATGTTCATTACAGTCACTTTTTTTTAAAAAGCACTCGTTGCATGCTTCTATCCTCTCTCAATATTTTCCCATTGTTGACCCGTGGGTCAACAACACGACTTAACTCAACAAAGCTTATTTTTTGAGAGCTATGAAATTCTACGGATTATGGTTAAACATCATTTGTAATGAATAGTTAGTCTAGTTACAGAAGCTGAGGTGCAATGGCCCTTCTAGATTGTACATACAAATCCATTCTACCCCTAGAATTGTATTTTAGGTTTAACCTATGGTAGCCTTAGTATATAAGGTACCTAAGTCATTTTGTAAAGGAGAAATTTTATCATAATCTAAGTTTAAGGCTACCATTGACTATGTGTGTGTGTGTGTGTGTGTGTGTGTGTGAGAGAGAGAGAGAGAGAGAGAGAGAGAGAGAGAGAGAGAGAGAGAGAGAGAGAGAGAGAGAGAGAGAGAGAGAGAGAGAGAGAGAGAGAGAGAGAGATTCATCTTGGCACTACTCTCCACTCATTCATCACATTGGAGATCCGATTGCACCATTGTGCTAGGCTCGGTGAGAGCTACGCATCAACAACAAGAACTCCTCACAAAAGGGTGCACACGCGCTCATGCATCTATGATCTATTTGCGATCGTAAGTATATCAAAAGATGGTTGTTTTAGCATGCAAGTAGTCATTAGAATTGTAGTGACATAAGCTACGCATAGGTACTCATGGATTTCAATTTCCGGCACTTTCAAAATCCAGCTCTGTCTTTATGTGCATTTTTTGCAGATGGGTTTAGAGCTAGGATTTTGAATGTGGAGACTTTGGGACACGTGTATCCTAGTGAGGGGATGGTGCTCCATAAATTTTGTACGATTATGGCATGTTCAGGTGAGTTCCCTTCGTTTGTGTGTATGTGGATTGGATGGTGTAGTTGAGAGCAGTGAGATTCTAGATTGTGGTTTAATTAGCCTTCTAGAGTGTTTGTATGCGTGGGATGGTCTCAGCCTGACAAGCTAAAGAGATTTCCTTCCTACGCCTATCATGTCATGTGTGTCCTTGATTGATATTATACTGATCTAGGTAGTGTTGCATGCACTTCATGGGTGTTGTGATTCGCTCCCACAACATTAGCACCGTTGTCGGGGGACACAAGGACTTGAGTAGACAATCCTACTAACACTTGTGTGATGGTTGCTTGCTTTAGTTTAGGCTAAAGAAAGTATTTTTCTTAAGTAGATCCGAAAGAGATTATTTTGAGATCAAGTGGATAGCGAAGAAGTGTGTATCTTACCGAGGGTCTGCGACTAGATATATTTAGTTAGGATTTGTAGTATTAGTGGTAGATTAGAGTAGTTGTTGGTGTTTGAGTGATTTGGGAGGTGATAAAAGCATTTGCCACTCTACGTGTTGCATTGAAACATTTTTCTACTCATAGATGCAAAACCCAATGATATGTAGGAGTCAATTTAGGTAAGTGATCTAATTTTGATCTAGAGCTATTCATCACTGATTTATTTGCTGAGGTGCTTGTTTGCATTTAAAATCACAGAAAAGTCTGCTTATAAGGAAAGAAAATTGAAATAAACACATTTCTATTGACATTTTTGCATGACTGATTCATACTGAGCATATAAGAGGGCATGTGCAAGAGTTTCGTTTACAAAAAACGTAATTCTGTAAACTTGGACATCATACTTGTATGATGTCTCAAGGGGTAGCAAGAGACCAAATTTGAGAAATTTGACTGCACCAGAGTGTTCAGAAGGGGGGCTTTACCTTAAGTACACCTTGAGACTAATGTTTTTACTCACCCATGATACCCAAAAGACAAAAGACGAAGTGTCAAAAACGAAAACAAGAGAAACTTGTGATCCTGAGCATGTTTTTGCATTAAAATTGGTAGAGGTGCTTGAAAACTAGTGCTAGAGACTTGGGGATGCTTTTGAATGAATTCGGTCAAAAAATTCATCAACAGACATCATACGCGTATGATATGTGAAGGGTGATTCTGGCAGCAAATTTGAACTTATGATGTTATACCCATCTTGTGCATGTTGTGTTGAGCACATACACCAAATTTCATATCATTCTGACCACTTGGATATCATACGCATATGATGTCTTAGAGGCCAAATTTGAGGTCAAAAGTTAACTGAGTGCACCCTTGTGTTCTACAACATTTAGGAAGCATATAAGACAAATGTCATCAAATTTGAAGCATTTGTGCGCTGGTACGCATCTAGGAAAAGTGAATGCTTGAATTGATCATAACTTGAACAAAAAGTGCTGGATGTAAATTTTGAAACTTGTTGTGAGTTGCCAATGTAGTGGGGAACCTCTGGAGTAAAATTTACTTCAACTTGACCAGTTGGACATATGATGTCTAAAGGGAACTTTTAGGGACCAAAATTGACATTTGAGCATACCAGGGTGTTTAGCACAACAAAACAAGCCTTTAGAACAAATTTGGGCTAATTTTGAGCACATAGACATCATACGCGTATGATGCCTCAAGGCAAGGTGTGAAGATCCAATTCTACTTTTGACCACACACGGGGTTGGGAAATGATTTTGTAAGCTTTCTCGGAAGATTTCAACTCATTTGGACACATACTTTTGCATTTAAAGAGATTTTTGCAGATACAAGAAGGTGAAGGTGAAAAAGTGGTGATATTGAGCAATTTTGGCATCCAAAATTTGATGTGATCACATATTCTTGTTGTATGCATCAAGGAGTACCTTGGGTAGAAATATAAGTGAATTTTGAGCCAAAAGACATCATATGTGTATGATGTCTTAGAGGCATATCTGGGTCAAATCAAACATCTGAGTATGTCCTAGAGCATAAAAGAACCCCCTATCCAAAATTTCATTGCATTTGGAGCACATTTAGGCTAAAAAGTTCGAAAAGACAAAAATTGGGCAATGTTCATGTTTGTACTGACCATAACTTGCACAAAAAGTATTCAAATTGAATTCTGGAAGTTCTTGAGAGTTTCTTGAGTGATAGAGAGTAAGTGGGACAAAAGTCACTTCATTCTGTCACAAAATACATCATAAGTGTATGATGTATCAAGTGCCAAATTTGAAGTCAAAACTTGCATATGAGATCACAAAAGTGTTTGCCAGCATAAAATAATCCTAGTGACCAAGTTTCATTCAATTTGGATCACTTTCGGCTTAGTAAACCTTCCTGGGAAGTTAAAAGCAACCAAACAGAAAAAGAGTGATAGACCTGTCTAAAAGCGGCAGCATCACAAATTGAGACTTGGAGTGGTTAGAGTACATTAAGGAGAGTCTACATCTAAAGTTTGGTGAAATTATGAGCCAGTAGACATCATACACATATGAAGTCTCCATGCACAGATTGATTGTTTTGGCCATAACTTGAGCTACCAATATTGGATTCAAAAACTTTGTTTTATCAAAACAAAGCTCCAGAGTAGATCTATAAGATTCAGTGTCGGCCCTGAACACCAATCAAAGACCCTATGGGTCATTCATTGTTGGTCAACGCCCGAAGAAACATCATTTAAGGCTTCAAAATTCATCCGAAAGTTAGGGGTGTCTAAAACCAACAATTTGAGATCGCGGTTTTGAACATAGTTTCAACTTTTCCCTAACCAAAGCACTTGAATAATTTGGAATAAGACTTCTTACATCAAGATAGAGATGTTAAGCCCAGAGATCATGTTCTCTTTAGAGTGAAACCCGGTTTATACAACCTTCGAAATCCAAGCGATCCCTAGCATGGATCTTCCAAACTTGCAATTGATAAAGACCAAGCTTATTGAAAGAGTTTGGATATTCGATCATAAGAGTGAAGGATTGTATATATATATATTGACGACAATGAGGTCAACCTTTATAGGTGCCCATAGCCACACCAAGAAGAGCTGACAGATTGAAAGTTCTTGTATGTCTATACATACGGAGTCGACTATCAATGGAAGTGTATATTTGTTGACAAGTATGGACAAGAATACAGAGCTGTAGAAAGCACAAATCCATGGAATGCATTAGCCATAGGTGGATATTTGGTCAATGAAGGACCACAACTACCTCCATCAAACATGAGAATTCCAAAAGGGGAGCCACTTGGATTCCTTTCTAGAGCAATAATGAGAGATGGTGATCACAACGATGACATGCATGCATTCTCAAGGACCAATCTCCAACAAAACAACTAATACCTTTGAAGAAGAACCTAGGCATAGTGGAAGACCTGAAGCGAGAAAAGGATTGGGAGAGGGTAGACTTGTAGACAATCGGTGAATTAGGCCATCCTAGATCCAAAAATGGGTAAACAAGAAATATGCCGGAGATGAATATTTGAGAGATCATGTACAGGCTTTCAAGAGAGTAATTAGAGCAGAGGAAGTTTTGGATTTTGCAACAGAGTTTTTGGAAGACGACGCGGCTACATGGTTTGACTCAGTGGAAAGGTGTGATTTTGAGACTGAACAACTAGTAGCTCATTTTTGTATATGCCCAACATGAGCGTTCATCATAATTGTGTCTTTGACTCTTGTATGCTATGTCATGCCCTTCTTGAAGTAAGATTGCTCCAAGGCAATCTGCACAAGTATCACATTTGACCTCAAATGGAACTTTTGAGATATCCAATAGTGTAAGCACAGGTTGAGAGGTAAGCTTCTAATTGAGCTTCTCATAAGCATTTTACTCTTTTATAGTCCATGTATACTTAACATTGTTGTTGTTGAGTCATGTAATGGTCCTGCTATTTGCTAGAATGTTTCTATGAAGCATCTATGTATGGATGCATACCAATAAAGATTCATAGCTTATGTAGATTCCTTGGATTACACCATCCTTTTATTACCTCTAGCTTGGTTGGATCCATACAGATGCAATTTCAAGAGATAATATGGACTAGGCATTGTGTCTCTGGCAAGAAAAGTTCACGTTTCTTTTGATTAATGAAAAGTTTATTCTCTCTCAAAACTTGAAGATTACTTGGAGGTGTTGCTTATGCTCCTTGAGAGAACTGGAGTAGATGATGATATTATCAAAGAATACTCCAATGAACTTGCGGTAGGGCATAAAACTTTTATCCATTAAACGATTGAAAGTGGTTGGAGAATTTGTCAAGACAAAAGGCATGACAAGATATTCATAAAGACCAAATTTAGTGTAAAAAAGTTCTTTACAATATCTTCATTGACTATCCTTATTTGAAGATATCCACACTTAAGGTCAATCTTACCGAAGTAGGTAGATCCTTGTAGCTTATCAAACAAACCTTCTACCCAAATACAGGAAATCTATTTTTGATAGTGATCCTATTTAGTGCCGTATAGTCAACACACATACATTATGTGCCATCTTTATTTTTCACTAGAGGAATTGGTGAACGAAAGGAGAGGAGCTAGTCCTCACCATCCCTTCTTCATCAAGTTCATGTACTTGCCTCATGATCTCCTCTTGTTGAGCTTGTGAAATGTGATAGGGACGCTTATTGGGCAGTGATATCCTAGGTATAAGCTCTATTGTATTATCATCATCCCCTCATTTTGGAGGTAACTCTCCAGGGATGTCATCAACAAAAACATCTTGAAATCCATTTAGGAAATTGGACAGATCAAATTACTCTTGATTCCTACCACTTTGATTTGATAAAAGGTTAGGATCATTTTTGGACTCTTTACAAAAATCATGTACACAAAAATTGAGCTTTTCATTGACTTATTAAAAGCAAGCATATTTATAAGGGGTATAGTAACAAAACAACTCATTAGCATCTATGTACATGTTCTTTTCCTTGAAGTTGAAATAAATTCTTCTTTCAGGGAACTTCATATTGGTAGCCGTGTAGTTGAACCATGGTGCCCCCACGGTAACATCCTCATGTTGGAGAGGGGAGATGAAAAATTCCTCTTTGTTGACATGAAGCCTCAATTTCCCAAACAAGGGAGTAACGAAGGTGTTTCCCTTAAAATCCCACTAGCAGTCACAATGTCTCCCATCTCAAAAGCTTATATGCCTAGCTTAGTGGCCAAATCCGTTGATATGAATTTGTGAGTAGAGCCAGGGTCAATAACGATAAAGACAGCATGTTCCCTTACCATTCTCCAAGCATAGGCAAGGGATGATCCTTTGCAATGAGTATCCTCTTTTGGAGCTTTAACCATAGAAGTCCTAGGTGGCTCATTGCATGCATTTATTTTAGGTTAGGTACGATAGCACACTTGACACATTTGTTGTCTTTGTGAAAACGCTCTAACTCTTGAGGGAAGAGTTTATTCTTACCTTTGTAGACTCCTTTCCCCTTGGTTTTGTTGTTGTTGTTGCTAGCCTTGCCTTGGGAAGAGTTTTTTATCATTTTTCTTCCCTCTAGGATCATTTGGATCTCTAGTTTCCATGGCTTAGAATTCCTCCTAGCCCCTTGTTGGAAACTAAGTCGTGAAGCAACCATAGTATGGTGAATGACTTCAATGATGGTTCTAGGCCATTGAGAGTTGACATACTTGGCTATGTTGTGAGGTAGCCCAACACAAAACTGTTATTTTTTCTCTCCAAATTATATCTTTTGGTAGACCATAGCTTTGAGATGTAAATCCAAAAACTGGTCCAGATACTTGTGTATATACTCACTGGGAGATAACTTCAAGCTTCACCATTTGGTAAGAACTTTGTCTTTGGCATCGCTTGCAAGAAACTACTTCATTCAGAAACTCTTAGAGTTTTCCATGTTTTTGGAGCTTTACCATAACCTCGTAGACTAGCCCACTATTGTCTGACAGATTTTTGGATATGCATAGCTACATGGCATAGATTAGAGGACTCCATGAAGCCCTCATCACTAAGGCCGCATCGAATTGTAGGATAAATGCCAAGTCTTTTTCATGGCACCAAAAGTGCCATCATAGGTGAGAAAAGAGATGCTCTTTCCTCCCTCTTTGAACGTCTTGAGCTTGTAGGACCTTTTCCAAGAAGCATAGGATTTCCAATGTCATCTCCTGTTGGACTCATTAGAAGATAAGCCACTCCTTTCATCGATAGAAGAGGAAGATGATGAATATGGAGAAGAGCGTGACCTCCTTCTCTCCCTTTTCTTCTTTTGATTCTTCTCTGCCCTCCCATAATGATTAGGGGAAGGACTATATGATGACCTTTTCCTCTTGGGAGTAATTGGAGATTGTTAGGACTATCCTCTTCATGGAGCCACATCTTTCAAAGGGTTTGGAGATTCATATCTTTCTCTTTCTTATGATTCCTCCTCTTCTCTCACCGGTGAGAGTCTTCTTTTGGGAGTCTCAACAAGAGGGCTCCTAAGATCTCGCTCTTCTTGGGGAATTTGGAGAATCCCATGGGTGCGAAGTTATTGGGAAACTTGAGCTTGTAAAGCGGGGTTTCCCATGGCTTGTTGCAACCTAGTGACAACATAATTCACAAACACAGGGCATTATTAGTAGCACCTTTCTTATGATTCCTTCACTTATCTCACCAGTGAGAGTCTTCTTTTGGGAGACTCAACAAGAGGGCTCCTAAGATCTCTCTCTTCTTGGGGAATTTGGAGAATACCATGGGTGCGAAGTTACTAGGAAACTTTGGCTTGTAAAGCGGGGTTGCGCATGGCTTGTTGCAACCTAGTGACAAGATAATTTACAAACACGGGGCATTATTAATAGCACCTTCATGTGAAAAATCAAAGTCATCAATATCCATTCTACTATCTATTATTGTCAGCCATGCTAACTAAATTTATATATATGCTACTTTGTTCTTTGGCAACCTCAAAACTTCAGTTGCTACTCTTCTTAACTTTTGACAATTAGCTCTCAAGCAGCCACACCCATGGTTTAGAGACTGTAAATTGCAAAGAGTAGGGAAGAGGGTCTAATAGTTCTTGGTTGACTATGGTCCTTGTTGAGATTTCTAGTAGCTCAATAATGGTTAAGACAAAGGAAATCCCCAAAAGACTCCATTATTAAGTATATAGTTCCCAATGGTGTACCTCGGACTTAGTTCATTCCAACCGGGATAATAAATCGTTGTACGACTTCCCCGTCTGCAATGAAAAACTCTAACCTTTCATGGAAAAATTAAGGACATCTCTTCTTAAGAAAGAAAAGAGAAACCAATAGCTCTGATACCAATGTAATGGTATATGACCAATAACATTGACTGTAGCAGAATTAGAGTGACATTAGTGAGCATTTTAGTAAGAAAAAATTTAATGAACCTAGACAGAGTAGTTGATTGAAGGTAGCAAAATAAACATTATACCTAGTTAGCTTGACATGAACAATACTTGCAAAAGAGAGAGAGAATTAGAGAAATTGACAACAATTGAGGACCGATTTTACTTGGAGCCGTGGTCGCCCCTCCAAAAGGCTTTTGTATTATAGATTCTCCCATGAAGAGAGACTTGGTACAATACTTTCTTTGTGTTCCTTGATACCTTGTTGATGCTATGAATATGGAAATCTTCATGCACCAATATTATGCCCGTAGTGAACTTGTCCCCGACCTCAATCTCAAAACCTCAAACACCTTCAAGGAGTGATGGAAGGGAAGAACAAGATGTATTGTTACGAGAAATAAGTAGTCTCCTCACATATATTTACTCTTAGAGCATAGCATAGCATAGTAATAGAGATGAAGATAATGATTAGAAGTGCTTTGAAGGTTGAATCTTGGTTGGATTTGTATTCCATAGCCAAGAGGTGTTGGTGTAGGCTCTCAAATTCTCAAGCTTGGAGAAGGAGATGGAGCTCTTTCTCAACACATGAGAGAATGTGTGAGTGTGTGTGTGCAAATGCAAAAATGAGAGCTCTTCCTTGCCTTGGTCGACCCCTCTCTCTCTCCTTACTCTTGCTTGCACCTCATTGGTTCATGACAGGGCATGTCCAAGCACAAGATTTGGTCATATCAAGCAATAGAGGTAGAATTTTGTCAAGTGTCCTCCTTTCCCCTTTTTAGAGAGATATTTTGACTAATTATTTAATTAATCTAAATTCTCATTGGACCTCCCTAAAGGCCATCCAATAGGATTTAGGCACACCATGAGGGCAACCTAGCTAAGGGCTTGACATATGGGCCTTTATGCCTCTTGTGGAAAGGGTGACTCTTGAGTGTGTAGGAGTTTATTCTCTCTCATCCCCTAGTCTTAGGGCTCCTCCCCTCCTTTATAGCCACCTTGTTGAATTTCAAGCACCTCAAGCACCTTAGTCATTAAGCACCTAAAGAACCTCAAGCACCTGAAGAACCTCAAGCACCTTAGTCATCTCAAGCACCTCAAGCACATGAAGAACCTGAATTACCTTAGTCAGCTGAAGCACCTTAGTCATCTCAAGCACCTTAGTTAGATGAAGCACATCAAGCAGATGCCTAGCTTGTCTAAGGTATAAAGTACCTAAAGATCCTTGGTTTAAGGAGTTTTAGCACTAACCTTTGGAGGTATTTAATGAAGATAATCCTAAGGTATTTTAAGCTCCATTGTGTGCTCATTGATATTTGGTATACCATAGCCTTTTTGGACCCTCAATGAGACGGCCTTTTGATCCCATGCTGAGATAGATCTAAAATCACATATCTATATTCTAACTCTTGTTTCCATTAATTTTTCCATATCAAAGGATCATTTTAATATGAGAAAATTATTTGGGATAAGTAGCTAATAGATTTTATGATAATCTCTCCTCTTTTTGGGCTGTTTTCACATCAGCTGCAGGTATTCGCCATGGCTCACAACAACACAGATGTGTTCAAGATGTTTGTTGTTGAGGAAATATTGGATCGGGAAATTATCCTATGTGGGCTTACATGATGCAACATGTCCTTGTGTCAAAGGTCATTTGGAGCATTGTGCAAGGCATTGATGTACATCATGGTTCTGTGGATATAGGCAATGGCAAGGATGTTGCAGGTTTTACTGCAAGGATTGGTGCTGTTAGACTTATGACCCAAGGAAATCTTAAACTTGTCAAGTTTGAATCATTATGCAAATTGCTATTGCAAGAGTCACTTTCTAGAAAAACAAGGCTAAACAATGTGCAGTTGAACATGATTTTATTGCAATGTAACCACTTCTCATGGTTGTTTTGTGAGTGGAAAATCTTTTGTTCCTAATGCTTCTACTGGAAAAACTTTTTCTAGGAATTATGGTGATAAGGGAAAAAAGAATATGCGATGCCACTTTTGTAAATCTAATGATCAGTTGATCAAGCAGTGTCCAAAATTGAAGGAAAAAGAGGCTAAGCATAAAGAGGCATCAACTATGGGGTCCAATACAAGTGCATCTATTGTAGAGTCTTTTATGAAAGGAGATTGTGATGCTGATGTAGATGCGGAGTGGGATTTTGGTACGGAGTGGGATTTCACAAGCATAACCTTTGTTCTTGGTTCATTCACAATCAGCTCACTATGAAAGCAAAAGTTCTCAAGGACAACCATAAGCTTTTGTGTAGCTTCTAAAGTGTGTGCTAGAAGCACTACATCATCCGCATACAACAAAAGCATGATTACCACATTGCAAGTAGTGACATCTTCAATGCCTTCTTCTTGCATAAAGTCAAGTAACATTTGTTCCAATTGATCGATGCATAGACCAAAGAGAGTTGGTCACAACGGACATCCTTGTTTAACCCCAATAGTGCTTACAAAAATTTCTGAAATTTATCTCACCTACGCAATCGACAAATCACCATCTCATAGGTTTGAGAAACCACATGCAGAAAATCACTTGGCAGTTGGAGTTCTTCCATCCTTCTCCACATACTATTACGTGGAATCATATCAAAGGCTTTCTTAAAGTCTACAAAACAACAATACAATCGCTTGCCTTTCAACCGACCTTCCTCCATGAAAACATGAAGAGTGACAAGATGATCATTGGTGCTATGGCATCGACAGAAACCCGCTTGTCCTTTTACACGCTTGTCATTCTCTTCAACCCAATCACTCAATTTCATCTCCATTATTGTGGGACGGGCATCTAACCTCACTCCTTCCTATCTTATTGTAGACGTAGCCAGAACCACGAATATAATTGTCAATCCATGGAACGAAGCTGACTCGACTAGTGCATAGAGGCTATGAGAGGTTGTCAATCTCTTGGAAAACAACAAACAACTTGCATCTAACTCAAGCTACACTCAAATGATAGAAATCACCAAAAGCTAATTGCTCATCACAAACAAATCACATCTGTTATAGCATCAAACAACATCCAAACGTTACAAAACTTATAGGACATCTTTATAAGACCTAAGCACACATGTCTATGGTCTCAAATCTCACTTTAGGTCAAGTGAAAAAATCATGATTATTAATAGCAGTGAGATTTTGACCTAGCCATTTCTGACCAGAATGCATCTAAATGCTTAGCAATGATGCCCCAATACCCCGTCTATACTTATTTTATGATTTTGAAGCTTAAATTCCTACTTATGATGAAATTAGGCCACGGGTCGGAGACGCCAAAGCTACGATTACCATGAAATGCTTACGTCAATGCGTAGAGCTCTTACCTGCGGTTGCAACGCAACAAACGGCACTGCAATATGATAACCGGGAAGGGAGTAACAAGCACAAGAAGGAGAGAAGTGAGCGGCGTTAGCTCACATTGTGTTTCTATTATCCAAAAATTACAAAAATTGGCTTTTATACCTTAGTCAAGGTTTTTGGTGGTCAAAACTAATAATTTGGGAGCTCTAATTAAAGATAGGTTGATACAAGCTAGAAGCTTGTAGACCCGGCTCATCAATTACAATTTTTATCTAGAAAGTAGGAGTTACAATATTCTCGATTCATCAAAATAATAAATTCTTTTACAATGAAAACTCTGAAAAATGATATCTGAGTTAGCTTGCTGCTAGCGTTCCCTCCCTCCTCGTCTGTGTCGTCCCTTGACGTAGCTTCATGGGTAGAAGTACTCTTTGGGTTGACGGCGGCTGACGAGGCGATCTTTAAGTGCATGGAGTGCTTTCTCATATCTCGATCTTCTCTCTTTGTCAGGAACCTACAAGAACTGCATGGTGACTCTGTTTTTAAGCTTAATGGCTGAATAAACAACAAATCTAAATGATAGTTTGCTTATCACTGGCCCAAATATCTTCATTTTCCAAGTGAAGAAACCTGTATAAAATGCTTCCTCAAATGCCAACATATTGCTAGATGGCAAAAACATGCATCGAACGTAGAAGCCATAGAGGACTTCTTCGCAAGGCTGGCCACTTAAGTCGTAGCAGAGACCCTTATTACCTTCGAGGAATGACATCCATGGTGCCCCTGCTTGCTCTAGCTCGTGAAAAGCTTCAATACATGTGAGAAACATTTGACAGATCTTGTATAGCATGGCACAAGAGAGGTTAAGAAGGCTCTTCAAGAAAGTCATGGCGCTCGTTAGGGTTCTCACCATGTATTTCTCTGTTGCTGGTCCCTACTCTGGAGCTGGCAATCATGGGTAGTTCAGCCATGTAGGCCGCTTTGTATTCAGTGCTTCATGTGCTTGCCATGTCCTTGCCCGTGGTACATGACAAAAGGTTGGGTCTTTTTCTGAAGGGATGCAGGTGCTCTTGTGAACAGAATTAGATATCTTGGATTCTTGTTCAACCAGATCTTTCTCCACTTGGGGTGGACATCCTTTGTGCCTTCTACCTTCATATCTGTATATAGTATTTCTTTTACCTGTAACAACTCTACCTTGATCAGAGGGTATGGAAATGATTGTTGATGCCATTGTGCATTCATTTGGTTGGGAGTGAGTTGAGTAACATTGATTGAGTGAAGAACTCTCAACTCCCAATCCATCGTTGCTTTCCATTATGCATATATCTCTTGAGCAACATGTTCCTTTAGTGCATCTTCTTCAACTTTAGACAGCTAGACCATGGACACTTGCTCGGGATCTGTGAGTGGTACCTGAAAATGTTCGTCTTCTAGCCCTTCTATCGACTGTGTTTCCATCTCAACAAAAGAGACTGAGGGAATGTCAACATTTGGTTGCTGAGAGGCAGCAACTTATTGACTCTTTTTAGCTTGGCTATCTCCTTGAGCAGTTGTTCTTCTCGTTGTACCCGTATTAGTGAAAGGTCTCTTCTCTGTGATTGCTCTGGCTTTAACTCTAGCTCGAGATCCTTATTCCTCTTTTCCAAAGCCTTATAGACTTCATACGTGCCTTTGATTGAGGCGACAGTAGGATTTTCTTAGATCTGTCTCAAAAAAGCTTCTTGATCATTAATTCTTTGCTCTGAGTATTGCAGAGAAGCATTCGCTACATCAAGCTGCACTTGGATTTTATGTACTGAAAGAGTTGTGGTTAGGAGTTCATTTGTTACCTCTGTCAGCTGTTGGTCTTTGGTCTTGCATGCATCGGATAACTTGATTAAAAGTTCTCCTGGCTCTTCCATTTCTTTTTTCTTCTTTTCTTTGTCTTGCTAGTGTTGCTTGGCTTCAGCTTTCAGCTCTTGGACTTATCTTTGTAGATATGAGATGACATTCATCCTGTCATCTAACTCTTTTTGTAGAGCATCGATGACCATCTCCAGCTCTATAGCCTTAGCACTACGGATAAGTGCTGTTGTTGCATTTTTCGGTCATCTGTTGCATCTACTTGGCATATTCATTAACCTGTATGATGATTTCATCAGTTGTCTGCCAATCTTTAGGCTCTGTAGGCTGTCTAGATGTTTCATCTGTTCTAGTTTTTGGCTCCTTGGTTGGTTCCGTGGTGGCTCCTTGTGGTTGTTGAGGATGTGTGATTGCCTTGACTACTTTTTCTTATTGAGACTTCATGGATGCCTTGGATTTCTTGTGGGGTGGTTGTAGAAGGTGTGGCATCTCTTTGTTCAGTTGGCCTTGGTTGCTCAAAACTGGCTGCTGCTTGTTCCTAGTGCTCAGGTTCTTTTTCTTTGGCTTCGTTGCCCTCATTGGGTCTAATGGTTGGTGAAGGGCAAGGGCTTGGCATTGGTTGGTCTTCTTGCTTTGTAGCAGGTGAGACTAGCTTCGGACACATCTCCTCCTTGTAGTGATGTGTCTCGCCTTGTTCCGTAGCCTTTGCCTGTCTTTGTTGCTCTGCTGCATCTTCTCTGGCTTTCCTCTCAGCTTCTTGAGCTTCTTTTAATTTTAGAGCTTTTGCTTCTGCATGCACACGCGTTCAAGAAAGTCTGTGGGGTGCTCTGCTTCTTTCCTTGCAGGATTCTTAGTTCTGGGTCCCGTTATCTCTCTTGGAACCCACTTTTCTGGGTCCTCACCTGCAACTTGGTGGCTTCTTTCGTAAGTTTGTTTTTCTCTTTCAAACCTCACCTTCTTTTGCTGAGGTTTCTATTGGTGTGCAACTACAACTTTCTTCTTCATCTCTTCTATTCTGGACCTTCTCTCTTTTATCCGAGCTCTCACTGCTATGAAGTTCATGAGAGCTTTCTGCCGATTCTTCATCTAACTTATAAACTATCTTTGATGAACGCGTAGTCCTTGGAGAAGGCTGTGCAGGCACAATCCATGTGTTCTAATCTGCGGCTGGTGACAAATTGTCGGCCATGCAATAGCATGATATGCTATTCTTGTCAATACTTTAGGTGCACCGAGATAGGTGATTTTACCTTCTTTCTTGGCGCCCTTCAGTGTTGTCAGCACATACTACGCATGATCGATTGGTTGCTTTGGTTGTCGACTTCAAGACTTGGCATGATTTGGTGTGGTGTATCGTGGCGGTCTCTTTGCTAGAAAGTGAAAGTGCTGGTGGTACAGACGTGCTAGTTCTTCCAGTTTCCTGGATGAGGTCGGCAAAAGTTGCAACAACAAACTCCTTGGTAAAGGTGCCTGATGTCTTTCGGTCTCGGGCCCGCATTGTCATCCCCTCAGTCTCGACAACTTCAGTGCCTCCACCACAATTTTCTTTGTGATTACCGCTTCGACTTTCTACCCTTGTTGGTCAGTAATTTGGGTTGTTCCATCTTCTTTAATTGTAGACAATAGCTCATAGGCTTTTTGGAAATCTATGCTGCACGGTTCATGGTCGTAGAAGTCTCTGAGGCCCAGCCTTCTGTTAGCTTCCTTTGTGTCTGGCTTGGTAGCTACATCAGAGATCTCTTTTGGTAGCATTTGCAGTTCTACTTGGTGTCCCTCTTCACTCTTGAACCTGCCTGTGAAAATTGTTGTATTGTTTTCCTCAAGCTATTATCTTGACAAGTATTTTTCCTTGGCCGTCTTCACTCAACTTGCATCCAGTGGTAGGGTGGAAGCTCTTGCAACTTTTCTTTTTGGGATACCCTTTTCTTGGCTTTCTTCGCAGCTTGCATTGCTCCTGTTAGGGGAAGTCAGTGCCAAAGTTAGAAAATTTTGCAGATTATGCTCTGAAATTTCCTTGAATTTGAATTGCTAACAAATTGAGTCCAATTTTCTTCAAATCAATTTTGGAACATGCATAGATGCATAAAAACATGTAAAGATCAAAATCATAAAGTTCAACCAAAAATTTGCAATAAAAGTAAATAATCACGATTATTTATAGCTGAGGAATTTTTCCAACTTTTTGCACTTTTGACATGATAGGCTTGAAATGTATAGCAATTAGATACTCTAAGTGAAGTGTGGGTTCATTTGAGTGCACAAGGTGGAAATGGTGTCAAATTTAGGCTTTCAGTCTCTGAAACAATACATATTAAGGAATTTTGAGATCCAAAATTTGCACAAACTTGGTCAGTGGCCTTGAGACATCATGTGCTTTGGTCTCATAAGGTCAAAGTTGCAATTTTCCCTCATTTTGGCAGGAAAGTAAATAATAGCGATTATTAACTTTTTCATCAAAATGAACTTTTTTTGTGAAACTTGGTTCTAGGCATGATGTATACTCTGTGTATGAGATATGGGGTGATTTGGATAAAAAAATGTGACAGATAACTTAGAAATTGGTTTGGAAAGACTTCTTTGCATTTTTTTTACAATTTTCCAAGTTTTCCTTGATCATTTTGGCTCATACTTGAAATGTGGCATGTAATAGGTGTGTACAAATAATAGCTGAAGTGAAGGTACCATTTTCAAGCAAAAAAAGTGCAAAAGTAAATAATCACGATTATTTACAGCAGTCAACTTTTTTTGCTAAACTTGACAATTTTTGAGCTAAACATATTCAATACACCTAAAACAAGTCCTAAATTGAATTTGGTAAAGTTTTATCTTGTCGGCATCACTTCATGCTTTGTCGACTCTGATATCATCGATTTTTGTGACTAGATGGCCTGTGGAGTTGGTTAGTCACTTTTGAAGCTATGGACTTGTCTTCTACATAGTCCTGAAGCTATACATCCAATTTGGCCCATTGGAGTCAGTTTGACTTCGTATGTCAAAGTTGATGCTTTGTAGTCTTCAAGCAATTTTTTGCTTTTCAAGAGCTTTCCTTGATTGTTTTTATGAAACCATGCATGTACATTGTATATAGACCTAGCCTATAAGCTGTTTGTGGAGTCATAATCCAATTCTCGCATCTGGCAAAAATTTACCTTTTCTACTTGGGACCCCCCTGCACCCCGGCCAAATGGTCATCTGGTGATATAGAAGTGTTCTATTATATAGGGACATGCTATAGTTCAAGTCTCTTGCGATATGGTTGAGCTGACAGGCCGCTATGGTCAATTTTTGGTCGTAGGACTTTGTGCACTGCTCGATTTCTAGGGTTTTTTTACTTGAGCTTAGACTGGCTACTGGCCATCCAGAAGTGATCATTGATAAGCATAGAACTTACTCCTCATGTCTTGTGTGAAACGATGTTGTAAACAGGCGACTGTGGACTTCGAAAATCGTGCGCGAAGAAGGTCGAGAGCTCTCTTCTCCAAGGGCCACTAATGGAAATGAGGTGATTTTGGGCTACTTTGGATACCTATACTTGGACTTCCCCAACTATTTATCCCCAAATTTCTGTGCTACTCCTATTAGGCTGTGAAATCTATGTTAGACTCAAAAATTTCTTCAATCGGATTCCTGTAGCTTATTCTGCAAGAATTTGGGAAAGTAGGCCTTGGCCGCCTAATTTAGGCTTCCCGCTTTCATCTGCCAATTTGAATGATTTTTTTTTGTTCTTGTGTGCCTTTTCCTTCTAATCATCAATGTATCTTTGTTTTTTTCATCTTAGCTCATTTGCTATTTATTATTAATTTTTGACCTATTTATTGAAAAAATCAAAGAAAATAACAAATCCGCTAAAAAAGCAAAGTAAAAATCAAATAATTAAGAAAATCCATTGAAAAACACAGCTTTATTCTTTTTTGTTGGGTTTCTCCATTTTTAAGTTCCAATATCAAGAAAAATGAAAAAAAATAACAAGAAAGATCATTGTTTGATGATTTTCTGATAGTATATACACTATTTACACTCATCAGAGAGATGTTATCAGATAAATTTTCTCTGTTGATGATTTGTGAGAGAATTATTAGGTAATTTTGCAAAAATCACATATTAACATCAAACTTTTTCCTCCCTCTTCAAACATTACCCTTAATTACTTAGTTCCCTACCACCCCTCCTAGATGGCGTACTCCGGGATGACTGTGTGCATGGGTTGAACAATCGTGTCTATGCATAGCCTTTTTTGGTTCTACCATGCTTTGAAGATCAATGCAGTTCAAATCATTATGTTGTGCAAGAGTTATGTCTTGAGTAATTAAGTCAAGGGTTTCTGATGTCAAGGTTTTCTTTTGCTATCTTCCAAAGAGCAAACCTTGTAGCTTGTGTGCTCTATGCTTGATTGTACCATCAGGATGCTTTGGTACGCTTATTTCCTAAGCTGTAGGTATCAATAATGGTGGTTGTCAAGATTTTACTTGCCACTGGTATATTGGTTTGTCTTGGTCAGAATGTTATGATTGAGTCTTTTGAGACTTAACTCTCCATTACTTCATCGGTTTTACAATTTACGGAGAAGTTAAGTGCTCCTTTTTCTTCCAAATCCATTTTGTGCTAGGTTCCCTACTTGAAGATGCTCCTCTTTGTGTTTTGAACCTTGGAACCATCTTTGGTACAGTAGATGATGTTTTGGGCACCCAAATTTCTATTGGCAGTCCATATCTTGTGAACACATACTCATATAAGAATGCGGCTATGGTTTTGACATCATTCCTTTGAGTTGATTTAGCCTCTGTCCACTTGGTCAAATAGTATGTAGCTACAATGATATATTAAGCTTGGGTTCAATAAGCAGGTGGTGCCCAACAAAGTCTACATCCCATTTTGCAAAATCTCTAGTCCCCCATCATTGGTCTTAAGGGCATGCTATCTACACGGGTTGGCTTTTTTGCTCGTTAATATGCATCACACCTTTGAACATATTCTTTGGCATCTGCAAAAAGTGTTGGCCACCGTATGCTTGCCATTAAGATTGCTTTTATGGTTGTCTCACTAGAAAAGTGACCTCCAACTAATCCAGCATCTGCTTGTTCTATAATGGAAATATATTCGTCTTCATTTGCACAAAGACGCAAATGTTGATCCTTACCTCTCTGATACAATTGGTTTCCAATAAGAGCATAGTCTCTTGCTTGTGTTTCACTTTCTCTTTGGCAGCGTTTACTCATATCCTCAGGAAATGTTCGGTTTGATAAGCAAGTAACTAGATAGTTACTCCACTTAGGAACATGCGACTTTTGGAACAATGTCACATGAGGTATGGGTGCTTGTTTTTGACATCGGGGAAAATTTTTCACAATGAATGAACACCCCACCTCATAGTTGTCCAAAATACTTCAAGTCTTAAGATCCGTTTCATAGTTTGGTCTTCCGCAAAGTGAAGTCCTAATATGGTAATATGTGTTTGAATTAGGTATTCGGTTTTCTCCTCAAGATTGATGCATAAAAGAAATATTCCATCTTGATTTCCTTTGTAAAACCTTCCAACTAGTAATTGATACATAGCCAATTGCTCAATTAATCCAATTGTAATCGAAAGTGGTATTTGCAAATCCACTTGAGCTATGGTCATCAATGATACCATGTTTTCGACCACCAAGGTACCATTTTCACAAAGAACAGATATGCATCTGGTAGATCATCATCTACTCCCTTAGGTGGTTCTCCTCAAACAATCCTTGACAAATGATTTGCTCTTTAATGAGTGGTGTCTCAAAAGAATGATGAACCATCTCACTATTCTTCCTGTGTTGCATGGCTTGTTGACCAAGTACAATAAGGCTTGGTGGTCCACAAAGAACACAAATTTGTTACTAATAGGTAATGTCTATACTTTTTGATGGCATAGATCACTCCTAATTCTTCCCTTTGGGTGGTTGTGTAGTTTTTCTTTGCCATATTCAATTGTCTGCTAGCATAAGAAATAGAAAAAACAATTTTCCCGTCTATTGGTTGAGCTAAGATACACTCAATGGAAAAATTGGAAGCATCTACATGTATGTGAAATATATTATTCCAATCTAGTGCTTTCAATATTGGAGCTGAAGTGAGAGTTTGCTTAAGCTTCGTGAAGGATTCTTCACACTCATGAGTCCATTCAAAGTGTGTAATCAAGCTATACATGGGTTTTGCAATTATAGCGTACATGTAAATTAATCGTCTGTAATATCCACAATGTACCATGAAGTCTTGAACCCGCTTGATTGTTGTCAATCTAGGCAAATCAGCAATAACATGAATTTTATCCACATCAGTAGCTATGCCATTTTTAGACACTATATGTCCAAGAATTTTTCCTTGTCTACCCATGAATGTGCACTTTTCAAGATTTTAGTGAATCTTATAAAGTCTACATTTTTCAATACCTTTTCGAGGTGTTCAAAACGATAAGCCTGAATTGATGAATGTACACATAAATCATCCATATATACTTCCAAAAAATTCCAAAGATATTCTTTAAAAGCGTGGCTCCAATATTTGAAAGGTGGTAGGAGCATTAGTTAACCCAAAAGGCATAACCCGATAGGCAAAAATACCCCATTCAGTTTTGCAAAGGTAGTTTTATGCTCATCTATGGGGAAAACCAAAAGTTGATTGTGTCCTGAAAAGCCATCTAAAAAGATGTAAGCTTCTTTTTCTGCAACTCATTCTAAACCATGCTCAGTGATTGGAAGAGGAAAGTTGTCTCTAATGGTAGCTGCATTTACTTTCTTGAGATTGACACACACGTAATTTTCCATTTTTCTTGGGTACTACCACAATTGGAGACACCCAATATGTGTGTTCAATTTTATAAATGATTTCGGGTTGCTTTAGCTTTTCAATATCTTCTTTGATTGTCCTGCAAAATGTTTCATTATAAGTATATGGCCTTTGTCTGCTTGGTTTTGCATCATCTCTCATCGGTATGGTATGTTGACATATTTTTGGATCAACACCCTTGAGATCCTTATAAGACCAAGAAAAGATATCTCAGTATTGTTTCAGTAAGCTTAAAAAAAGCTCTTCTTGTTCTTCTATCAGGGCATTTGCAATGTAGGCGGGTCTAGGCTCTTCTCCTAGTTCGGTCAACTCGATCTTTTTTGCGTTTTCAGGTCCTTCATAGGACTGACCCTGTTTTTGTAGTTCCCTCTGATAGGTTTTTTGACTATGATTTTTCAGTCTTGGAGAGTATATTTCTTGTAGTGGGATGGAACACTCACTACATCTTTACCATCATCCTCAGTGGTTTCCATTTCAATTGTATATATCTCCTTTAGAGCTTTTTTTAACTCTTGATATTTCTTTCTCCGTTCAACTCATGTCATTGTTGAATCCTTGTCTTGGTATTTAGATTTTTCTTGAGTTTCCTTTCTCATTTTTCTTGATGTTTTTGATATTTTTTGCTTTTTGTTTAACACTAGGTTGGTAATGGGACACTTTTATGTCCTGTGAAGTGACCATTTTCCTTGAATTATGTCAAGAGTTTCAAAATGGATTTGGAGGTGCTATCTGTCTAGAAAGTTGTCTCATGAGCTGAAAAAAACTTGAAATTTTTTTGGAATATCAATTTCATCTTTAACCTTGTCCTTGCACAACATTTCACAACCTAAACTGTGTGAAAAAACGGATCCTGTTTTTGTCTTTTTTTTAACTTTTTGCAACTATACCACTCTAGAATTCATGTTTGTGAGGTCTATAATGCTAGAGAACTATCTTTAGTAGTCCTCAACATGTCCTGATGCTTCTAGGGAGAAATAAATGTTAAAGTTGTAAGTTATGACCAAATTACAAAAATTGTCAAATCCTGTTTTTTAGCCAATTTTAGCTCTTCTATGATTTTTTTGGTGGCTTTCATGATATCCAAATGCAGTTTTGATTCTCTATGTCGCATATTGTAACATAAAGCTAATATTCCTTGAGTTTTGGGGCACCTAATACCCTATTTTGCATAGTAGACAACGATGGTTGATTTTTTCAATTATAGAAGAAAACGAAACATTCTAGTATATCAAGTATAGCTTTTTCAATATTGTTAGTTTCTTGTGACAACTACATGCATTTTGTAGGTAGTAACCATATCTAGTCATAAGGATCAAATTTGGCTAGATATTGAATAGTTTATATGGGATTCTACAACTCATAATGTTGAACCGAGTTTTTTCATGTTTGCTGTATTTAGCACTTCATCTTTGTCCCCAAGATTCCCCTTGGTAAGAGATGTATTATTCTTTTGACATACTCCATGGCTCCTTATGAACCTAAAGGACAATAGGGAACTAAGAAAACATGCATATATTATTTTTATTGAGCGTGGCTATAGAAACTTTGATGATAGGTTTGCAGAATGAAAAAAAATCAACTTTTTTGTACCTATTTCTTTTGGCAAAACAAAAAATAGTGAGTGAGAATAAATCATATGTTCTGATCACCAACCCATTGAAGTTAACTAGGGAATTTATCTCAAGTCCTACAAAAATCCCTAATCTTATTTGTATGCAACAAAACGTAAGAAATGACTGTTTTGATGAAAATGTACTGGTCCATCAACTTTGGAGGCTTGGTGTGACCAAAAGATGAGAAATTTTACAAGTTTATTATTTTTCCATGTGTAGTAGGCCTTGAACTATAACCTCATGAAAGGATTTTACAAAATGAGTGGATCTACTATGGTTTTGGAGGTTTTTTTCAAAACCCTGAAAGGACACTTTTATGTCCTGTTAGGTTACCAACCTAGTGTTAAAGGATATCTACCAGTGATTTCGTCCTTGACACAATCATTTGCATCTATCTGCATCAGAAACTGTGTTCTACTGGACACTGATGGTATACGTCTAGCTTTCAAGTTTCTCGTGTCTCTTTTTCTTCTATACCATTTCTGTCTTCTCGGTTTTTGGTTTGGAAAGTCAAAAAACTTTTCCTCCCCTCCTTTCATGAGTAGTTTAGCTCTTACATGTTCTTTTTTTGACCCTGAATCATTTGAAGTAGCCGAATGTTCTTCTAAATCATATGTTGCATCATAATAGAGGTCCAAAAAGACTTGTTGAGCTTTCATCAAGTCCTTGGATTCTTGAAATTTGTCTTCAATGTGAAGGGTTGAGATCATTTGGATGGGAATTATGTCATAGCCGTCCTCATTGCGAAATTGAGTTGGCATAGACGTATTTACACATACATCCGTTGTTGCTAAAATTTGAGTCCACGCAAATGGCTCAAATAAATGGTTTCGAAAGGGTTCAGATACATAGGCTTCATTTGTGCAATCCCTTTCTAAGATACATTCTTCACGTTTTAAACTTACATTTTCTGAGGCTCCACACATCCATATAGGTGTTGTCTTTATTTAACCAAAATGGAAGCTTAGTTTCAGCCAAAGAGACTAAGTCAAATTCTTGTATGGGCGTTTTCATGACGTCTCTATAAGTGTGATCTTTTAGATTAAACCTTGTTATTGATTCCACTTGCTTCAAGTACAGATAATTGTTTCCCAAATCCTGAATAAGTTGTACTTATCGCATGAAAGGTGTTCCCAAGATGATTTCGTAATTATTTCTTTCCAAAGTCTACTATGGCGAAAGTGTGTTGATAATCAATCCCACAAGAACTAACTATCACTTTTTCAAGAAGTCCTAAGGGTCTTTCAATGTGTCCATCAGCCAATTGCAATTTCATTCAAGTTTGTCTAATGGCTCGTTGTCCCCATGATTCCCATACTGCTTTCATGGCTATGGCTATGCCTGCCTCACTATCCAGTCTTGCCATGGTTTCTATATCATTGTATCTCACTCGAAGGGTTGTGTTTCCTTTTTCCACTTCGTAGTATTCTCCGACTTTGTTCATTGGAACAAATCAAATCTCTTTGTTGTCCAATTCGTGTTTCAATTTTCCCAAATTATTTGCGATTAGCCCTGTTATCCCCACCTTCTCTAGAGTTTTTTGTAGATCATTTTATAAAAATGGTCTAGTTTTTAATAGTTCTCCTAAAGTGAGAGTGCATTGAATGGGTGTAGACATAATTGAATGGATGTTTTCTACCTCTAGGGTCTGTGTTCCGCTCTCTTTATCTAAGTGTTTTTACACACTATGGATTCATTTTCGTTATGTCCTAAGTAAAAGGGTAATGTTTTCAAAGTCAATGGTTTAGACATTCTTGAGGCTTCAAATCCGCAAGGATTGTACATCTATGTCCATATCAGAAAGTAGATTGTCTAACCAAACTTCCTATATAGGAGCTGACTTCAGAGTTAGGCTCCCATCATTAATCTCTCTAAATTTCTCCCATAAGTGTCCTGGCCTGTCTTCTTCTACGAATGAAGTTCCGTCTAAGGCATCTTCACTGTCAGGTACTATAAGTTCTGGTTCTTTAGTTTCAAGGTGAGGTTCTACTACCACTTTGGATTTCTCTTCACTCATTTCTACCACAAGCTCCTCAATTTTTTCCATACTCTTGAGCTTGGGTTTTTGTTTTTTCGAGTAGTTCTTACCAAATTCTGGTAATTTTCAAGCTTAGTTGTTTCCATGTCTGGAGAAAGATAATTTCTCCATTTGTTTTCCATGTTCTGGCCTGCTTTATGTCCCACTTGGTAAGCTTCCAAGGCTACATTAATTGGCTCAAAATTTTTGTCTCTACCAAAATTGATCCTCTAGATTCCACGGTGCTTTATTTGATTTCACTTCCAGTTTCTTTCACTTTTTCCTTGAATAGTTTCTTTGCTTTCTTCTTGATTTCAACCCTTTCTTTCTATTTTCTCATCATACCTTTTGCTTCTTCTTTTTTTGGTCTTTTGAGAGGAAATTTTAGTATTCTCTTACTCATCAAAGGAGTTATGTTCTTAGCCTGGGCTCTAGTGATTACCTTGATCGGAACAATCGGTTTAGAGCTACTAGGTATCAGTTGGACTACGTTCACTACTATTTTACCCTTGTTTACAAGATTTTTTGGACAATCTTCGGGGAAGTGTCCTCCCTTTTTTCAACACTGTATGCAATAAGCTTCAACTGGCTTAAGGTTCTTGTCAGGCTCTGGGCATTTATTTTTCCAATGATCATCTGCATCACAGTTGTAGCAGTTTCCAGTCCTTGGCTTAATCATGGGTCTTACCATAGGAGGTCTAGCACCTTGATTAGCTACATAGTACATTGGTGCAAGCTCTGGCGTAGTATGTCATAGGTTCTTCCATTGGTGGTGGGTGTGAATCATACCAATCTCCTTCTACCATTACTGTAGATGGACTACGCTCAACATAGGGTGTAATAGGCATTAGTGCTTGTTCATCTATGATTCCCTCTGGATGCATGTACTTTACACACACTGTGTTATGTCCAGGATATGGACGTTGTTGACCCAACACAGGTTGAGGTCTTTCCATACCCATCGGTGGTCTTTGAGCTGGGGCCATATTAGGCTGATATCTATACATGGGTTGTCCTTGTGGCCTTATAGGCATGTATTGAACATTCCCATCATACTTCGATCGGTAATAGCACTCATTGGTCTCATGGTTGGTCCATTTACCCTCAATTGCACACCATTTTTGCAGCCTAATTGGTTGTCCATGTCGAGGTATCCCTTGCCCTGGTCCCCTCATAGGTACTTTTTGCATGTTATTCATCATCTCATTCATCCTTTTGAGCATGTCTTCTATGGTTGTAAGTGGTGCTGCAGCAACCGTTCCCACTTGTGTTGGTTTGGTGGATGTTGTTTTCTCACTTTGGTTATCCTTAGGGACATCTTCTTCATTGAAAATATCACAATTGTCTCCTAAGTCAATAGCATCTGACACACACTCTTCTAGGGTCATATGCTTCTTGCTATAAAATATAGCATGAAGTTCTTTGTTTAGCAATCCCTCTAGAAACAATGATACTAGTCTTTCTTCTGCAGGTTTTTCTAGCTCTGGGCATCTTGCAATGTATTGCTTCATTCTAGTTGCCTAATCCCTCATAGACTCACCTTGTTTCTGTTTGAAGCTATAGATTTGAGCTACCGTATTGTGTTTGATCCCCGTTTTGAAACATACAACTACAAATCCTTGAGCTAATGTATTTAAGTCCATGATTGACCTTGTTGGAATGTTTTGGAAGCATGTTAGTGATTTTCCTTCTAATTTCATTGCAAACCCTTCAAATTGAGTATGGAAATCAAATATGTATTTTGCTCTTAACACTTGCTTAAAGCTCGCTAAGTGGTCATATGGATCCCTAGATCCACTGACCCATTTTTGAAAATCAGCTGGTCTGATACGTCTATTTGGTTCAACTCCCAATCTCTTGGCAGTTGGTCCTGTTCCAAGTTCTTCAAACCAGTTTGTTGGAAATAGTGACTCATGTAGTCCTGGACTGGCTTTAATGTCACCAAGTTTTCTTTGTGATAAGGTGGTTTTTGGTTTCTTAACATTACTCTCAAAATATCTCTCGTGGAGTTCATGTATTGAAATAGTTTCTGGTCATTGGCTCAGTATCCAATCCCTGATGGAGTACTCTTGATATTTGGCTTGTTGCACCTCCTCAGGAGTCATCATAACAAAGTTATTGCTATAACAATCCGTAAACAAATAGGTTGGTAAATCTACCAAATCCTTGTCTTTGATTTTGAAGATATAGATGATCTTCATGGGCGTTAACTGTCTTGATTTGGCATGCGAAATCCATAGAAGATCTTTGACGTTTCTATCCTCCCAACAAGCATTAGGTGAAATTTGGACTCACAAAGGGGCCCTTTAAGGAGTTTGACTTTAACTCTCTCTACCAAAATGGGCGCATGGATAAATTTTTGCAAATAAACTCCAAAGATGGCGGAGGTTTGACAGTTAGAATGTTCTCTTCAAGCTCTATGTATTGATATATAGCACGCCATGAGATTCCTCATATTTTAGAAGATTCTTTTTTTGATTCACCTATGATGTGACAACACTGTCGGAATCTAAGTGAATCAAAAAAAGAATCTCCTAAAATATGAGGAATCTCATGGCGTGCTATATATCAGTAGATAAAGCTTGAAGAGGACATTCTAACTGTCAAACCTCCGCCTACGTTGGAGTTTGTTTGCAAAAATTTATCCATGCACCCGTTTTGGTAGAGAGACGTAAAGTCAAACTCCTTAAAGGGCCCCTTTGTGAGTCCAAATGTCACCTAATGAGACTCCGATCCTATGATTATCTGTGCTAAGCACGTTTCAAAGGCTTCAAAACAATTTGAATGTATCCTTAGAATTCTAAAGTCGGTGGTCCTTCTTTTGCTGCCATATCTGGAATTATGATATTTACTTCTAACCCCCATTGTCTATCACGTCAGGGTTTTCAACTTGTAAATACTAAGTTCCGTTTTTACCCATGTACATTTTTCCTTGTTGGTTTGCCCCGATTTCCTCTTCAAACTCTATGTCATGGTCATCAATATGAATGGCATACTCTTCATTAAGATCCATGTAAACCTGAGCTCCATGGAGATTAGTATTATAAAATGAGAGCGTCATAATAACTAATATCCAATTATCCTAAATCATTTTCTCATGTTAAACTAATCATTTAATATGGGGAAGTGCCAGGGGAGAAAAAGCTAGAATATTGGTTAAGCTGGCAGACCGGCCACAGTAGGGATCCAAAGGGGGGGCCATCTGCAAAAGAGCTATGTGCAACAATGGGCTCCTCCAAAGACCTTATGGTTCAGCCCATTAAGACTTCCAAAATGCTAAGGTTCCAAGATTCAAAGGTTGTGTCCAATGGTCAAAAGCTTAGGAAATTGGATGCTTTTTGTGTGTCCCAAAAAGTCTTCCCAAGTCCTACAAAGTAGGGGGCGAGCCCAAGATGTAGGGGATGGGAGAGAAACTCACACACACACACACACACACACACACACACACACACACACACACACACACACACACACACACACACACACACACACACACACACACACACACACACACACACAAGCTCCCTTTACACAAAGGGAATGAGGGACACATGTAAGCTCCCTAGGCCAGATGCCCAGAAGGTGGAACCAAATCCTATTGAATGGCCATGGAGGTGGACCAATGAGAATTAGGCTAGAGCAAATATAGTTTAATTAATTTAAAAACACTTAATAAAAGAACCAATAGGAATTAAGCTCTCTAGAAGACTATTGGACAGGGGGTCCAATGAGCATTGAACAGCCCAATGGCTTGCCTGATTCCTATTGCCCAAGAGGCAAAAGGGTTCAATGAGAGTTTAATTGAGTTAATAATTTACCTAAAGCTCTCACAAAAGGGGAAAGGGGAACACATGTCAGAAGACTATCACTTTACTTACCTTTCATTGGCTAAGCTAGGAGAGGTCCAATGAGGTGCTAGCAAGAGCAAATAGCAAGAGGGGTCAATCGAGAGAGAGAGGGGGCTTATTTTTCAAAGGAAAGTATCCACACACACTCACACAAGCTCATGTGTAGAGTAAGAAGACTGTCTCTCTCTCTCTCTCTCAAGCTTTAATGAAAATCTTATCACCTATTCCAAGCTTGTGAGAAGGGAGGCCTACACCAACAACTCTTGGCTTTGTGTTCAATGCATGCTCATCTCCTCTACCATGCTAATTACTAAGCTAAGCTATTCTAATATGAGTGATTATGAGAGGGGATGTACATCTTTCACGTAAGACTACTCCTTCTTCCTCTCAATCTACTCTCATACCTCGCTAGCTCTCAACAGGTCTTGGGTCTGAGACCGTGAGGGAATTGATGTTGTGTTTGATAAGTGTTTTGCTTAGTGCTTGAAGTTTCCATATTCATTGCACTAGCTACTAATGAAGGAACACAAAGAGTTATATTGTAAAATGTCTCTCTTGATTAAATAAACCATAATACAAAGCCTTTTGGAGGGGGGATTGGCTCCATGCAAATCCGGTCCTCAATTGTTGTCAATTTCTTAATTTATCTCTCTTTTGAAGTATTGTTCATGCTATCTAACTAGGTGTTATGCTTTTGCTGCTCTCTCCACCCAAGCACTCTTGTTGTTCTCATCAGGAATCTTTTCTAATGAAATGCTCACTATGTTCATGCTATTTTCCGCTACACACAATTTACTAGGCCATTAAATGTTACATTGGTATCAGAGCACAAGGTTTCTCTTTGCTTGATCAAGAAGGGAGGTCCTCAAGCTAGCTTTAAATTGTTGGTATTATTAATTGCATGTGGGTAAGTAGAATAGGGATTTTTCAACCTTGCAGTGTGCGTGCCTTTGTGCAATTAATGTGGCATCATCGTCGAGAGCTATGGTCTTAATAGTGGAGTCTTATGGGGCTTGCCTATGGCTTAACCACTATTCAGCTATTAGAAGCTTGATAGGAGCCAGTGCTGTTTTGGTGTTGAACGACCCTCTCTTCTATTCCTTGCAAAAGTACACCTTAAAAGTTTACACCTAAAAGTTGTTAGAATGGCCAACAATAGTAAAGAGAGTTAAATTAATGTTGATCACTTTGATTTTGCTAATGAGCAGGCTACTAATGATGTCCCTATGCTTGTTAACTAGCTTGTTTCTAGGCTTCAACAAGCCATGGGTAATCCATCCCTCCAAAGTGAAGTGCAGTGATGACATCTTCGTGCTCATGGGATTCTCCAAGCTCCCCACCATTATGAGAGAGCACCTAGGAAGCCTCCTTGCGAGACTTTCAAAAGAGGCCTCTCTCCGATTCCAAAAGAAGAAGAGGATCCATATGAAGGGCTCAAGAAATTTGCTCCTTGATGACGCATCTGCTTCTCAAAGGAGAATTCAAGAGCCCCCATCGAAGGAACGAGAAAGAAGTGAGTCTCCTGCCACCTCGATAGAGATGGCTCCATGGAGACGGCGGGCTAAACTCTCTCCATTACCTCTAGAATGGAGAAGACCATCACATACTTCTCCACACTATATTTCAAAGAGGGATGACAAAAAGCAAGAGAAGAAAAAGGGGAGAAAGAGGACACCCTCTTCTCCATCTTCTTCATCCTCTCCCTCTTATGAAAGTGATGGAAAAAACAAAGAGGATCAAGGCAAAAAAAGGCGAGAAAGAGGTCACCCTCTTCTCCATCTTCCTCAAATTCTTCATCTTCTAAAGAAAGTGATGCTGAAACCTTTGAACCATAAAAAAGAAGAGGTCATAGGAAATCCTATGCCACCGCGTGGAAGAGGTCGTCCAAGCTCAAGAAGTTCAAAGAGGGAGAGAAGAGCATCTCTTTCCTTACCTGCGATGGCACCTTTGGTGCTACAGACAAAGTCTTGGCCTTTATCCAACAATTTGATGTGGCGTTTGGAGATGAGGGCTTCACATAGTCCTCTAAGGTACACGATGTAGCTATGCACTTTCAAAAGTCCTCCAGACAATGGTGGTCTATCCTACAGGCCAATGGTGAAGCTCCATGAACATGGAAAGATTTAAGAGCTTCCATTATGAAGCAATTTTTGGCCACCGATGCCGAAGACAAAGTACTCACCCAATGGAAAAGCTTGAAGCTCTCTCACTACGAATCCATTCACAAATATGTAGACAAGTTTTGGGAGTTACAACTCAAAGCCACTATCTTTAAGAAGTTGATTTTGGAGAGCAAAAGAAACAATATTGTGCGGGCTTAACTGAAGAAAAGGTGGAGTATGTAAACTCCCAAAGGCCACGCACCATATCGGCGGTTATACACCATACTATGGTGGCTTCTCGAATCGATTTCCAAACGGGGGCTAAAAGAAATTCTAAGACCACAAAAAACAAGGGTTCCAATGAGCCTAGGGAAGGACAATGTCCAAAAGTCTCCTAAGGGCAACTCCAACAAAGCTAAAGAGAAGGGAGTTTACAAAGGCAAAAAGAAAATCTCTCCTGAAGATCTTGAGCGTTATCACAAGGATAACCGTTGTTTCAAGTGCGGCGAGCAAGGGCATGTGTACCGTGCTTGTCCCCAAAAGAACACCCGCCATGAACCTCCTAGAGCTACCTTGGTCAAAATCCAAGAGGAGGAACTCACCACAAAGGATCTCCTCTATGCCATGCTTGGGGAAAGGTAAGAGAAGATGATGCTTTTATTCTCTTTGACCCTGGTTCTACTCAAAATTTCATATCCACAGAGTTGGACACCAAGCTAGGCATACGAGCTTACAAGATGGGAGATGTCCTACCCGCAGATGGTTCTTTCAAGGGGCAAGAAGCTTCAGTCACTCCGTTAATCGAGAAATTGAGGCTCCATGTCCAAAGCTATGTGGACAAAGAGGACTTCTTTATCTCTCCTCTCAAGCATGAGGATGTAATCCTAGGGGCACCATGGTTTGATCGCATGGCTGCCAATGTTAAATTCCCTGAAAGGAGAATCTCCTTTACGTTCAGGGAAAAATATATGTACATAGATGCCAAGCAAACGGGTAACACCATACCCATTGTACATACACAAGCTTTCAATAAGTCAATAAAGAGCACTATTTCCGTGTACATGATTTTTGTTAAAGATTCTCAAAATGAACATAATGTTTTAACAAAAGAAAAAAAACACACTCACAAGGAATTAGAGTTATCCAATTTTCTCAAGGGGTTTCAAGATGTCTTTGTTGACGACATCCCTTGTGAGCTACCTCCTAAATGAGGCAATGATGACCATGCAATTGAACTTCTTCCAGGAAGTTCACCGCCTAAAAGACCTCCTTATAGAGTCTCTCAAGCTCAACACGAGGAGATTATGCGGCAAGTGCATGAGCTAGTTGAGAAGGGCATGGCTAGGTCTAGCTCATATCCATTTTTTTCTCATGTGCTATTAGTGCAAAAGAAAGACGGCACATATCGTATGTGTGTCGACTATAGAGCACTAAATAGGATCACTATCAAGAATAGGTTTTCCGTTCCACAGGTAGAAGACCTATTTGATAAGCTACAAGGGTCCACCTACTTCAGTAGGATTGACCTAAAAAGTGGCTATCATCAAATAAGGATAGTTGATCAAGACATTGTAAAGACTGCATTTCGCACTACGTTTGGTCTTTACGAATACATTGTCATGCCTTTTGGCTTGACCAATGCACTAGCCACATTCAACCGCTTGATGGAGAAGCTATTTAGGCCTCACCGAACCTTTACTAGAGTGGTCTTTGATGATATCATCATCTACTCTAATTCATTAGACGAACACAAGAAACACCTCTAGGTAATATTTCAAGTTTTAAGAGAGAATAAAATTTATGTTAATCAAAAGAAAAGTGAGTTTTTCTTACAAGAGATTCAGTATTAAGGTCACATTATCTCTCAAGATGGCATCCAAATGGATCCATCAAAATTAGAGGTAATAAAAGGATGGCCTCAACCAAGGAATCTTCATGAATTAAGAAGCTTTATATGTATGTGTGCATACTATACATGCTTCATAGAAAAGTTCTCACTAATAGCAAGACCATTACATGACCTAAAAAGAAAAACGTTAGGTATACATGGTCTGCCAAGGAGAACAATGCTTTCAAAAAGCTTAAAGAAAATCTTATCTCTCAACATGTGCTTACACTGCAGGATCTCTCAAAGCCATTTGAAGTCCAATGTGATGCTTGTGGTGATCGCCTTGGAGCTATTTTTCTCCAAGAAGAGCACTCCATAGGCTATGAAAGTCGAAGGCTCGACCCTGTTGAGCAATCCTCGCAGTTCTACATGCCTTCGACTCGTGGAAGCACTATTTATGGGGACTCCTTTCATTCTGCGAACGGATCACCAAAGTCTTAAGTACTTCATGACGCAGACCAAGCGCTTCGACAAACAAATGAGGTGGGAAAACTTCATTTCGCAATTTCATTTTCATATTGATCACATTGCTCGCAAGCATAATCAAGTAGCTGATGCACTCTCAAGATGGCCGAGAGTGAATCAACTCACAATGATCTATCTTCTATGATAGATGCATATTCTATTGATCCCAATTTTAGAGATGTGATTTCAGCCCTTGCATTAGGGAAGAAAGAGGAACCATTTACTTTACAAGATGGTTATCTTCTCAATAGACTATGCGTTACTAGATCACTACGTGAGAAAGTAATATATGAATCTCATGCTCCTCCTTATGCAGGGCATAGAGGGATTTAGTCTATCCTAAAAGGAATTGAAACATATTTCTATTGGCGTACCATGAAAGCAAACATACAAGAGTATGTTTCTAAATGTGTGGTATGCCAAAAGACGAAGTTTGATATAGGGAAGAATCCTAGATTGCTTCAACCTTTTCCAATCCCTAATTCACCATGGGAGAGCATATCCATGGATTTTACCTTTGGATTGCCTAAGTCTATCCATGGGAATATGGATGATAGTGGACAGGTTTAGCAAACAAGCTCATTGTATACCTGTCAAAAAGACTATCAAATCCCATCAAATGGCAACCCTCTTCATATCACAAATCTTCAAGTACCATGGCTTGCCAACGTCCATAGTGTCAAATAGAGACCCTAGAATGACCAGTAATTATTGGAAGGGTCTCTTTGAGAATTTAGGGATATCACCCGCAAACGGATGGACAAAGTGAAATAGCTAACCTAACAATCCTGGATCTACTAAAAGCCTATGTAGCAAAATTAGATCAAAGATCCCAATGGGAGAATTACTCACCCTTAGTGGAGTATGCCTACAATAATACTCTACATACTTCCACGGGAAAAGCACCTTTTGAAGTAATTGAGGAAGATAAAAAAGTCCCCTACTACTTAAGGTACACGGGAGATCTTCGTTGTAGATGAGTATAGCCGAGACCTGCAAGAATCTTTGCAAAATATTAAGAATGTATCTCTATCTCACAGCAAAGGCAAGAGACTGCTGCTGACAGACACAAAAAAGCCCAAGACTTTAAAGAAAATGATTGGGTCTTACTCAAAATCCCAAGGCTCGATTAAGGCACACGACCGGAAAGAGTCCTACGGGACACCAAAAGTACTATGCTAAGTTAGCAAAAAGGTACTATGGTCCCTTCTAGATTCATAGGCCAATCAACGAGATGGCCTATCAACTCAAGTTTCCCAGCCATTGGCTCATACACAATGTGTTTTATGCGAGCCTATTAAAGCCTTACAAAGGAGAGCCACCTCAAGTATCTACTATTGAAGACCCACCAGAGGTTGAGGACCAAGAAGAGGTGCTGCAGCCCGAGTCCATCCTCCAACACGAAGACAAGGTACTGAGAGGCGGTAAGACTATCCAACGATATCTTATTAAGTTTAAGAATTATCCTTTTGAAGATGCTAGATGGATGCAAGGCATAAAATCAAAGGATAACCTAAACCTTGTCAATGCTTACAATGCTTCCCAAGAGTAAGAAAATGTACAAATGTTAAAAATGAACAAAGTTTTTTTTGTCTTGTAAGACTCTCTTTTTCTTTATTGTGCACAAAAATGAAGTAGTATGCATGCTTAGATCAATTTTGCAGAGACGACACCTCCCGAACACCAAGTAGAGCTTGTCACTCTACTATGGAAGATTGATAGGACTAATGTGCAGCCATGCTTGCGGCAGCTTAGGGTCTCAAGTGCCAAATGGACTAGTCATCCATTCTGGAATGATGTCATAGGGTAACATAGGGATCCTCTACCCGCTAGGAAAAGGACTAATGAATATGCTTTATCTTCTCTACCCCATAGTCGAGGACGACTATGATTCAAGAGAGAGGTAATGTCATAATAACTAATATCTAATTCTCCTAACTGATTTTCTCATGTTAAACTAATCATTTAATATGGAGAAGTGCGAGGGGAGAAAAAGCTAGAATATTGGTTAAGCTGGTAGACCGGGCACAGTAGGGATCCAAAGGAGGGAAAATAGGGATCCAAAGAGGGGTCCATCTGCAAAAGAGCTATGTGCAACAATGGGCTCCAAAGACCTTAGGGTTCAGCCCATTAAGACTTCCAAAATGCTAAGGTTCCAAAATTCAAAGGTTGTGTCCAATGGTTAAAAGTTTAGGAAATTGTGTCGGCGGATACGCTGCGACGACGTCAGCATAGCGAGAACTCACCTAACATATAATGTCAACTGAGGATGGAGCTTGACCCGCAAGCGCGTGGAAGCAAGCAAAGGGTGTCAACCTCTACTCGACCGACTAATGACTACTTCATACAGAGATATCAAATCTATATGCCATCGTTTTGTGAATGTGAGAGTCTCCTATGATGCTATCGCAAGACAAAATCCCATTAATCATTCTCGAAACGTTATGAAACTTGAGGGATATCCTATCAACACTAATAGGCCACTCTCCCTAAGGTCCGTGACCCAAAACCCTACCCAAAAACACCCGGTGCAGAATCACGTAGGATGTCTGATAGGTTTTTGCAGGTCGACGTTTCCGAAAACTAAGATTCCTAATGCGTAGCTCTACTCTCTTTGATCACGTGGATATGCTGAAATGCAAAAACGGACAACGTTTACTCACTGAAACTCCAAAAGTAGCTTGCGGGTGAATCTGCCAAAACACAGACGAACGCGCATGATGTAAGCATCAAAGTGTTTCTCTCCTCATGGGCAACATGTTGTTGCTCTCCAGTTGCAATTCCGACCACCGTAGCTCTTGTAGCACACACGCACACTCTCTCACTCTCTTGCAGTCTCCCAATCGGCACAGAAGATAAGATTATTAGAAGTCGCTTGACAACGCTTTAGGTTTTGGTTTATATACTAAGCCTTAGAAAACCTAATGTCCAGCCAAAATGACCTGATTTGTCCCTAGGTTTCTATAAAGCTTAATTACAACACCGTGAGCTGGCTTTGCTCATCCAACAAGCATCTGCGGCCAAAATACAATTGCCGACTTAAAATATGAAGTTCCTGTAAACATTACAAAAGTGGTCGTAATTGCTCAAAATGATAATTACAGGATATTCGATGATGTTCATGAGCTTATATCTTCACATTACAGCATCCGTCTTCTCTTCATCACTTTATCAGCATCTTCATATGGAATCTTTAGAGAATCTTTGAGGAATCTTCATGGAATCTTTGTGGAAGCGTTGTTGAAAGGTTGGACTTCAACACTCTCCCCCTCCGAATTCTTGTCGTCCCTGAGAAGACCTTATGTTTGCAATGGCCTTGACAAGTGCTTCATGTTTTGGTGTTGGTTGAAGCTTTTGTTGTTGCAGTTGCTTCTACTAGATGCTTTGTATGTTGTAGACTTACCTTTTTCTTGTACATGTAGTGTAGTTGAAGCCATAGCTCTCCCCCTCCGATTGGTTGTTGTATCATGAATAGGTTGACTGAGGTTTGTTGTTGCAGCAAGTCTTTATCTTGGCATCTCTGTATTGTTTGTCCTTTGGGTGTCATCCTCCATGTGTACCTGTAAACTTGAAGCCTTTTTGGATTTTTTCTAGGCCGCTCCCCTTGATTTTCTAGTTGATGAGCATGTAGTTATTTGGGGATGTCGTTGGTCTACTTTTCTATGTTTATATAAAAAATAAAATGTGGCGTATATTACAAAATGAAGTTCTTGGATAACTTGATAGGACTAAAGGGAAAAACCCAATGGGAAAAAAATGCCTTTAGTCACAATTAAATGTAAGGCTATATGTACTTATTTTTTGATGTAACCGAGTTTTGTTGATTTAAAGTACTTATGGCCGTATGGCTACTATTATTGACTGGATATACATTGGATAAGTGTTAGTATCTTGAAGTCAGAGTCGTTGCTGTTGATCAAATGCTTATGAAACCTGTTACCGCTTTGTCATCGTCATTTTGTTATGTAAGGGCATGGGTGGAACACAAATTGTGTCAAATGCAAATGTCCAATGATGGGACATTATATATGCTTGCACAGATAGATGCATGGGAAACAATATGTTGTGCGAGAAGAGTTTGAATGGGTGCTTCTAGGAGTGAATGTAGCTAGAGAAGAAAAAATATATTTGACTTCAAGAGCTGCCGTTACTCACAAGAAGGGTTGTTGATGCTCGAGGTTTTTTTCACTCTCCTCACTGTATACATGTGCGTGAGTGTTTTGTGGATTACTCCGCCTCTCCACCAAATAAAATTGTTAGACTTTGACTCTTCTGCTCACCTATCCAGCATGAGCGACTCAATTTTACAATATGTTCAACTCTTCCAGCTTGAGCTATAATCTAAATATCTAGACTCATAGACCACAAAAAATGTTAATACATGAAGCTTGGGTCTGACGCTAGCTCATTTAGTGGCTCAGCTACTCCACTCTTGACTCTTATGCCATGATTTTTATGGCTACTTGACTTACTCTCGGGAGATTTCAACCAAGAATAGGTTTTGAAATTCAAAACTCCCATCCTCGAAGAGAGGATTTGTAAAGGACCATACTGGCAATATTGGTTTCTTTTGCCATACCTGGGTTACCTTGGCTGTCAAATTTTCTTTTTGTTGTTGTTGGTCCCTTGGTTGAGAAGATTGGATCGCTCCATTCTCCGTAACACTTTCTCTATCCTGTCTTGACATTTCTTGAGAGCTAGAGATGACTTCAATCTTCTTCGGTATGTGTTGTTCTTCTGGCACCCATTTGTATCTGCATTGTGTGATTAGCGTGTCTTTGCAGATATCCGTTGCCTTAGCTGTGACATTGTTCTTGATTTTGCCTTCCGTGAAATTGCGATTATTTTCAAGCTGAAGTCATCTGATTGAAGAATGTTTACCTGGCATCTTTGGTAGCCAGATTCTCCGATTTCCTTGATAGTAACCTTGTGCTTGAAGAATTGTAGATGGAACTTCCCATGATGTTTTTGATGTCGTATTGAGATGTACAAGAGTGCCATTTTTGGGATTATTTACCGATGAAGTCCTATGTTGGTATGAAGGCCAGCTGGATTTGAAATTTCCTGTGTACCTTTGGCGATATAAATATGAGCTTTTTTGCTTTTGGGGACGCTTTTTGAAACCTTTATCCACCACATAAGCCGAAGTCTGTGGTTTTGGTAACCAAAGTTTCTTTTGACCCTCATAATAGCCTTGCTCTGCTAAGCTGTAGAGGGAGGCTATCCATCACATGTGTTTACCTTTCATCAATTGGCTAGGATCATTTACCCATATTGGGTCCTTGACCTTTATTTCTTTAGCTTTAATGTAGAACTTTGAAAACCTTTGGCGGCGGTGATCTCGCAGTGTAGGGTATTTCGGTTGAAAGATTTTCTTTGGAGTTTGCCTTTCATGTGGAAGCATGTGGTCAGTTGATGTAGAAGCTCTGTCTTGAACTTTTCTGGGTTGGATTGAAGACTCTGATTTAAGGGGCTGCTTCTGTTGGTAGGACATTTGTGGGCTCATTTTGGCTTTGCCTTTGTCAGCAGCCGATAATCTTGGAGCGGTAGTAGGCTGGCTTTCTTGAGAGCTAGTCGTGATGACCATCGTTGAAGATTCAGATTCTTCTTCAAGTGTTTTTTCCCATAGCTTGGACAAAATCAAATGTGTACTCATTTTGGAAGAATCCACTACTAGGAATTTGTCTTTAACTATCTTTGACTGTAGTTTAAGGGTAGCTTCTGCAATCCCCAAATGTGTAACCTTAACTCCATTTGATAGGGATACCTGTACCTAAATTTCATACAGTTCTGGCTTTATCTAGAAGTAACCACAGCCCATAAGACATGACATTAGTCGGTAGTGCAATCTATCTCTGCTGTAAAATTCAATTTCAGTTTCTCATGCACATCCAACGAGAATTTAATCTTCTTTTTGGCTGCCAAGTAACTGATGTCCTCTTTGCTTTTCGTACTTGTCTTGGACTTTTGTGACTTGGAAGCTTTGTCATCCTCTTGTATGTTGAACTTCTTTGTCATTTGAATGGTTGTACCATGTCCCAAGTGCTTACTATCTTCTGATCTATAGCTTTGGGGAAGGTCTATAGCGTGAGATGCTTGTTGGTCTTCATTTCTAGTTTTTGATTGTGATGCCTTGATTCTTGATTTCAGAAGCTCTTGGTCACTATTTACTTCTTCTAGCACTTGAAGGTCATTCAATGGTGACTTTTCTTCTTGGAAATCTTTTGAAGCTTGTGTAGCATGATGTTGAGGTTGACTCTCTTCTTTTGATGCAATGGTCACCGTGGCCTTTGGTTCCCATTGTTCCATGGGTTTTGTAGAGTCTCTTCTCGAAAATATTCATTCATATCCTGCAGTGCTTGTCCTTGGTAGTCAATTTTGGAGTCGGTCATTTCCCTTTCTTCTGTGGGTTCTAAAACTTTAGCCACATCTTCTTTTAGATTCTTTTGCTCTTTGATTTCTTCAATCATCCTTGTAGAGTCTACAGTAGAGGAATTCTCTTGTAGAATTTCAGCTTCATCCATTGATTCAACTTGCATGTCTTTGTCTCGTGAGGTGACACTAAGTTTTGTTGTTACCTCTGCCACCTCTTCTTGGGTTTGCTTACCATCTTCAGAATCTTGGCTTTTTTTGCTCTCGAACCTTGAACTGCTAGCTTCATCTTCATCACCTTGTGGATGCTTTGACTTGTCCCCACTAAGGTTCTTTAAGAGATCTTGAATCAACTGCTTCAATTTATCTTTTTTGAAAGCCTCATTCTCTATGATAATGTCGTTGACACCCTTGACTTCAAGAAATTGTGTCTTGAGCCTATCTTTTGTGATCTGCGACAAGATCTGCTTCTTTTTCGAAGATCTCGTTGGGGATTCTTGCTTCCGTTCCCTTGTTGTCACTTTCTGAACTTTTCTTTTGGCTTGTTGCCTCTTCTTTTCCATGTAGAGCTTTGCTGGGAAGTCCTTCACTAAATGACCAATGGCACATTGGTTGCAATATGTCGCTATCTCAACATGCGCACCCTTTGGACGAGGCAGCTCTCCATAATACAACTGATAATGGTTTCCTATGGTATCTAGATATAGATATGACCTCTTCTTTGCATGCATGAACCTGTAGATTACGACTGACTTAGGTGTATCCACTGGCTTCGTCTCTTTATCCTCCATCGTCTTGTCCTTTAAAAGCTGAAAATAGCTTCAATTATTTCTTGCATACAAGATCAAATCACTATCCAAGCTTTCTAGCAGTCGTAATGCTAATTCTTCCATCAGTATATGGTCTTTGACGTGGGGCTTCTACATAGCCTTAGGGATATGTTTCCAAGTTGATTTTGGCGAGGTTTGCACCGAGGGTGAAGATCGAACCGAATCTTGGTTTTCCGTTTCCCTTGATGGTGCTTTTGGACGGGGTCCAAGTATGTGACTTACATGTTGCCCACAAATGCTAAACTCATCCATATTTCACATTGGCTATTTCATAGTGCCTACCGTATTTTTCGACCACAATGACATCTTGACTTGTTGGGTTCACAGATTTAAACCAATATAACTTTTTCATTTTACTTAATTCTCCAGGTTTGGGATCTAAGCAGATGTAGTATGTGGTAGACTTAGTCTCAGAATTCCAAAATTTGTATAATCCCACATCCTCTTCATCTAAGTCAACCATATATAGCTCAGCTGACCTTCTACATTTGGCATTGTGAATTTCCAGTGGTCTCTCCTCTGGCTCGATCTTCCAAAGCTTCTTGAAATTCCACTTGGGCTCCTGAAATGGGCACTACTTCTTGTAAAATTGGACTTCTTAATCCCACTCTTGAAGAGATAGGGTCTCTTTGTTGTGTTTGAACTCCCCCCATCCGAGAGGGTTCCATATATGATGTTGGCATCTATTTAATGCCTAATGATATGACTTGTTGTGCTCTGTTAAGTAGATCTTGAGACCAAGCTAGTTATTTTTGAAGCTGTGCTATCTTCATTACTTCCGACGTATTCCCTGTTTGTGCAATTTGGTGTGTTTGTGCTTTGTCTTGTGCTGGTGTGGTGCACGAGACTTGTGCCGTGTCTTTCCATGTTGTGCCTTGTGTTGTGCCACTCATTTGTGTAGTGACAGTTGTAGTTGTTAACTCTTCTAGCTGTGTATCAAGAGGTAAAGCCATGACTAGATGATAAACATTACCACCTTCAGATTTGTAGTCTTCCCCTCTTGATCCAAATACTTCAGCTGCAAAATATTGGTTACTCTCTGCAGGAACTTCATGATTTGTGGCAACTTTGTAGTAGCGACCGTCCTCATCTACATAGAGGGTACCAATTTTTCGTTTCCCATCTTGAGCTTTGTACATAAAATACTTGGAGGATATGCGTAGAGTTCTGTAAGTTGATCCTTGTACAACATTTCTATCTCATTGTCGATGTATTTTCCTTGCCTCATGTAAATTGATCCCAGACAGTCTTCCATGAAATCTAGATGTCGGTGTAGTATAGTCTTCACGCTGCTAACTGCTACCAGATTTGTGTATGGATGCTCAAATTTTAAACTAGGCCGTAGTTAAATTTTACACCTTCCCGAGGGTGACCAATGGTTTTCCCAAAAGATAATTTCAATTTGCTAACTTAGTAGTCTTTAATGGTCAATTAGAAGGCCTAGAGACCAAATCTGGTTTCAAATTTCAGCTTCCCAATGATGAAAATCTCACATGCACTCGTGTCTACTCTAGGTTGATTTGAGCGGTTTGTTCCAGAGCCTGGGTTGACTCTAGCCGATGACCTCGCTTATGGCTCACTAGCCCCTCTCCTAGGCAAAAGTCAAAACTATGTTCAAAACCATGACCGTTTTCTCACAATTCTTTCGGACTGTCGGTTTTAGACACTCCTGACTTCCGAATGCATTTTGAGGCCTTAAACGACGTTTTTTTTCAAAGTTGACCTAGATGATTGCCAAAGTCATACATTTAGTTCAAGTTTTGCTCTAAGATCTGTAGTGTCGCTCTCAGGCTACGTTTTGATATAAAAACTTTTCCAATCCAATATCGTTTGTGAAAGTTATGGCCAAAATAGTGAAATGCAGTTTAGAATGGTCAAAATGAGTCCAAATTCAATTTTAAAAGAAGATTTGGGATCTTTGTGACACTGTGAACACCCCTGTTTGGTCAAAATTACAACTGGGCCCTAAAACTGGCCTGGAGACATCCTACGGTAGGATGTCTTTTTGCTCAGAATTGAATAAAATTTGGTCTAGAGACTCTCCTTGGGTCTAACAACACAGTGGTATGGTCAAAATTTCCAAATAAGCTCCTAGACAGCCTACGTGTAGGATGTCTTTTTGCTTAGAATTGAATAAATTTGGTCCAGAGATTCCCCTTGGTGTGTTGAACCCATAGGTATCCTCACTTTTTGTTTCTGACACCTCTAGGCTGGTCAAATGCTCAAGAATCTGTTTCAGAAGCTGGATACTCTATCAACTGATTTTTCAAGTCAAATGAGCTCCAAATCGGACCAAAATTGACTGGCAGGCTTATAAGATGCTATGAAACACTTTGGTATTGTCAAATTTTGGTCTAGGATCCAAAATCATGCCCAAATTTGAACCCTAGATTCCCCTTGAATCAAGCAACCCAATGCTATGCTCAGAACTGAATTTGGATGCCAAAAGGTCAATATTTGGGCTTCATAAGCTTGTGGTGCACTCAAAGGGTAGGATGTCTTATATCACGAGCAAATGATGTCCAAATGACTTGAAACTTGATGGCTAATCTTAATAGGACACGATAAACAATTGTATGAGGTCAAAATCTCCCCAGAAGTTCATCTAGCACCTGGAGACATTCTACGGGTAGGATGTCTTTTTGCTTAGATTTGGCCAAACTTTGAACCATAGATTCCCCTGGATTCTAACAACACACTGGTATGCTCAAAATTTCAATTGGACCTAAAAATGACCTTGAGACATCTTACGGGTAGGACACCTTTTTGCTCAGAATTAGCCCAAAATTGAATCCAAGGTTCCCCTTGATGTGATAAACACACAGCTATTCTAACTTTTTGATTCTGACACTTGTAGGCTGGTCAAATGATCAAGTATTTGTTTCAGAAGCTGGATGTCCGATCTGGTGGAGTTTCAAGTCAAATCAGCTCCAAATTGGACCAAACTTGACTAGCAGGCTTATATAAGGCTATACAACACTATGGTATGGTCATAGTAGGGTTTTGGCCTCAAAATTATGCAAGAGACATCCTACGGGTAGGATGTCTATTTGCTTAGAATTGGCCCAAATTTGAACCTAAGACTCTCCTTGTGTCCAGCAACCCAATGGTATACTCAGATTTGGGTTTGGATGCCAAAAGCTCCCAAAGTCGGCTATTCTTGCCTTTGTCTGGTACAAAATACTAAAATCCACTTAATCTTCAATTTTACTCATCCAACTAAGATGAAACTTGTCAGATACACTCAATACAACATTTAGAACATGCATATGATGTCAACTTATGGTTTGGTCTCAAAATCACCCCTTGTACACAATTTGGGTAGGATGTCTGGCAATTCTCTTCTTTTGCCTTTAATCTGTCAAAATAAGGTCAAATTCTTGGTTTGAGAGTGTAAATAGGGTAAAACCTACCCTCTGAACACTAGTCTCAGAATTCCCAAATTCCTGCCCAAAAACCCCTTGGAGACATACGCCCAAATCTTTTTCTGCTCAGAATGAAGCAAGATTTGGTTCAAAGGTACCCCTTGAGTTTAGCAACACCTTGGTATGCTCAGAACTTCATTTGAATGTCAAAATCACTCCAAACAAGCAGTTTATGAATTTTTCGCTTTCTAACTTCGCCTTTTGACTTTTGGACATCAAAAACATGGGAAAACACTCAAGTAAACATGTTCCTAGGGTAAAACCTACCCTCTGAACACACTAGTGGTCTTACAATTCCCAAATTCCTGCCCAAAAATGCCTGGAGACATACTACGTCCAAATTTGTTTCTGCTTGGAATGAAGCAAGATTTGGTTCAAAGGTTCCCCTTGAGTCTAGCAACACCTTGGTATGCTCAGAATTTCATTTGAATGTCAAAATCACTCCAAACAAGCAATTTATGAATTTTTCGCTTTCTGACTTCTCCTTTTGACTTTTGGACATAAAAAACACGAGGAAAACACTCAAGTCAACATGCTCCTAGGGTAAAACCTACCCACTGAACACACTGGTGACCTCAAAATTTTCAAAATCTTCACAGTTTTACCTCTAGAGACATCCTACACAAAGGATGTCCCCAATGACAGAATTGTGATTTTTTCAGTTCTAACTTTCTCTTAAGCTCTGCCAACCCCTTTGGACTACTCACAGCAATTATCAATCATCAAGCAAGCATCCGAATGCAATTTTACTTTTTCCTTGATTTTATGTTTTCACAACTTTGATGAGCCTAGTAGCAAGTATGACATGCATGATATGCTCAAGATCAAAATCAGTACGTCCTACTTACTCTACTCCTACTCATCGCATGGGATGGTGAAATTTTTGATGCTCAAGTCGCTTTCTAGCCTCACAAGGACTCTCTAGCTGACTTTTCACCTCTTCCACCTCACCAACCCCCGATCAATCCACACCTATCTCCTACCTAATACTACCTAAGTCGAAGGATCTAGGCCGGACACACGCTCCCTAGACTCCCTCTAAGACCAAAAGAGTCCACCACTCTTTGATCCTATCTAAAAGAATGAATATACTCTGGCAAGCCAGAGGGACCTCTATCCTCAAGGACTAGTCTCGATTACCTACTTAGGGCCCTTGTCCCCGGCAATGGCGCCAATGTTGGCGGATACGCCGCGACGGATGTCACCATAGCGAGAACTCACCTAACATATAATGTCAACTGAGGACGGAGCTCGACCTGCAGGCACGTGGAAGCAAGCAAAGGGTGTCAACCTCTACTCGACGGACTAATGACTACTTCTTATAGAGCTATCAAATCTACATGCCATCAGTTCTGTGAATGTGAGAGTCTTCTATGATGCTACTGCAAGCCAAAAGCCCATTAGACGTTTTTGAAACATTACGAAACTTGAGGGATATCCTATCAACACCAAAAGGCCACTCTCCCTAAGGTCCGTGACCCAAAACCCTACCCAAAAACACCTGGTGCAGAATCACGTAGGATGTCTGACAGGTTTTTGCAGGTCAAAATTTCCAAAAACTAAGATTCCTAATGCGTAGCTCTACTCACTCTGATTGCGTGGATATGCTCAAATGCAAAAATGGACAACGTTTACTCACCGAAACTCCAAAAGTAGCTTGCATGTGAATCTGCCAAAACACAGACGAACGCGTGTGGTGTAAGCATCAACGTGTAGCTCTCCTCGTGGGCAACACGTTGCTGCTCTCCGTTTGCAATTCCGACCACCGTAGCTCTTGTAGCACACACACACACACACTCTCACTCTCTCGCAGTCTCCCAGTCGACACAAAAGATAAGATTATTAGAAGTCGCTTTACAATGCTTTAGGTTTTGGTTTATATACTAAGGCTTATAAAACCTAATGTCCGGCCAAAATGACTTGATTTGTCTCTAGGCTTCTGTAGAGCTTAATTACAACACCATGAGCTGGCTTTGCTCATCCAACAAGCATCTGCGGCCAAAATATAATTGCCGACTTAAAATATAAAGTTCCTGTAAACATTACAAAAGTGGCCATAATGGTTAAAAATGATAATAACGTATATTCGATGATGTCCATGAGCTTGTATCTTCACATTACAGCATCCATCTTCATCTTCATCACTTCATCACCATATTCATGGAATCTTTGAGGAATCTTCATGGAATCTTTGTGGAAGCGTTGTTGAAAGGTTGGCCTGTCAACAAATTGGATGTTTTGTGTGTGTCACAAAAAGTCTTCCCAAGTCCTATAAAGGAGGGGGCGAGCCCAAGAAGTAGGGGATGAGAGAGAAACTCACACACACACACACACACAAGCTCCCTTTACGCAAAGGGAATGAGGGACACATGTCAACTCCCTAGGCCAGATGCCCACAAGGTAGACTCAAATCCTATTGGATGGCCATGGAGGTGGACCAATGAGAATTAGGTTGGAGTAAATCTAGTTTAATCAATTTAAAAACACTTCATAAAATAACCAATAGGAATTAAGCTCTCTAGAAGACTATTGGATAGTCTCCCAAGGGGTCCAATGAGCATTCAACAGCCCATTGGATTGCCTGATTCCTATTGGCCAAGAGGCAAAGGGGTCCAATGAGAGTTTAGTTGAATTAATTAATTACCTAAAGATCTCAAAAAAGGGGAAAGGGAGACACATGTCATATGACTATCACTTATGCTACTCAACTTTCATTGGCTAAGCTGGGAGAGGTCCAATGAGGTGCTAGCAAGAGCAAATATCGAAAGGGGTCGACCAAGAGAGAGAGAGGGGGGCTGATTTTTCAAAGACAATTATCCACACACACTGACACAAGCTCATGTGTAGAGTAAGAAGACTCTCTCTCTCTCTTCTCAAGCTTTAATGGAAAGGTGACCACCTACTCCAAGCTTGTGAGAAGGGAGGCCTACACCAACAACTCTTGGCTTTGTGATGCAAATCCAACCAAGAGACAACTTCAATGCATGCTCATCTCCTCTACCATGCTAATTACTAAGCTAAGCTATGCTAATATGAGTGACTATGTGAGGAGATGTACATCTTTCTTGTAAGACTACTCCTTCCTCTCAATCTACTCTCATAGCCCGCTAGCTCTCACCATCTTCAAAGGTGTGTGAGGTCTTGGGTCTGAAACCGTGAGGGAATTGATGGTGTGTTTGATAAGTGGTTTGATTAGTGCTTGAAGTTTCCATCTTCATTGCACTAGCTAGTATTGAAGGAACACAAAGAATTATATTATAAAATGTCTCTCTTGATTGGAGAAACCATAATACAAAGCCTTTTGGAGGGGGGACCGGCTCCATGCAAACCCGGTCCTCAACTATTGTCAATTGCTTAATTTCTCTCTCTTTTGAAGTATTGTTCATGCTACCTAACTAGGTGTTATGCTTTTTGTTGCTCTCTCCACCCAAGCACTCTTGTTATTCTCATTAGGAATCTATTCTAATGAAATTCTCACTATGTTCATGCTATTTTCCGCTACACACAAGTTACTAGGCCATTAAATTTTACAGAGAGTATATACTTATAGCCACGCACTGTCGTTCCGGTTTCTAATTGAGTTGAATAGGAAGACATTTCAGATGTTGATTCTAAAAAAGTGTCTGAGACTTCTTCCAAGATAGCAATTGAAACTTTCAGATTTTACTTTTGCAAAAAGTCAAAGGATTAATCTGCAACCTGAAACAAAGTGAACATGTACCAATTTGGATCCGATTAAACCCAAGATTTTCTGATGGCCTTGTATTATATTGGTCTAACACTATACAAGTTCATAAGTCAAAAAGTTTGTCTCTGTGTATAAGCAATAAATAATCACGATTATTTACTTTTCTTAGTTTTTTGCATTCTTTGGCTTGATTTGCCAAGTCTGCAACTTGTTAAGGTCTTTGGACAAGTTTCACTGAGTTTGAACCAAATTTGTTCAAGTTACGAACTGTTTCGTGTCCGCAGACTCATTTTTTAAGAATCTGGCTTAAGTCTCAATTTTGTGATCCAAATTTCACCAAAAGTGATTTGTGTGGTCTACTTGATATGCTTGACCTTGTAGTATACTCAAATGTTCGAAAATATCCAATTTTGTAGCAGATGTAAATAATCACGATTATTTACTCTTGCTACTATTATTTTGCAAGTTTTTGTCATAATCTTGACACAGATCTATTAAACAGATTAACTCAAGCTTCCTAGCTAAGTTTCATCAAGTTTGGATAATTTGTGTTCAAATGGTCAACAGTTTTGTGTCCGCAGAAGACTGACTTTACAAATTTGGCCACAATTTTCAATCCAATGATCCAAATCTTACCAAATTTGATTTGTGGGCTTAATATAACATGCTTAAACTAGTGGTATGCTGAATTTGGTAAAAAAAGTTGAAAAATGAGACAAAAGTAAATAATCGTGATTATTTACATCTGATAAATTTTTGCATCTTTTTTTATCAATTGAGCATGTACACTTGTTTATCACATTAATATAAGCCTATAAGTCAAGTTTGACTTGGTTTGAACAAAAGGTTTGGTGATCCAATTCTGTGGGCCTTTACAAAAGTTGTTTGTACACATGCATAGAGTCGCTGGTATCAACCTTGGTAAATAATCATGATTTTTTACTTTAGGTCTAAAATGAACACTTTTTTTGAACTTTTTCACTGGACAATCTTTTCGTGAGCTATTTTAAGCCTCTGAGTCAAGTCAAAACATAATTTGGCCTAAAATGTCAAGAAAAAGTAAATAATCTGCTTTTTTGTAAACTCTTGAAATTTTTATCTCAATGTGTCCTTAAGCTTACCCACCACTGGTTCATACAAGTTTGAAAGCAAGCTCTCTAGTCGGATTGAGTGGTTGACAGTCTTCTGGTGCTATTTCTAGCCATAGACTTGAAATTCTGCAACTTCACATAACAACTCACAATTGATTCTTTTGGAGAGAGAAATGTTCTGAAACCCACCTCGGATTTTATCTACCCTACTCCTAGATTCTACTGCAATGGGGTTCTGGAAAGTTTCCACAAACACTCATTTTCTTGTTTTTTATGGTTTTCTGAGCCTTGATCTTAAGACTTGTCTCGTCCACCAATCATTTTCCAAATCCTAATCTAATCCTACAATCCTACAATCCCAGAAGGTACTTAGCAAGTACGCTACTTCCAAGCTACCTATACACAACAAAAGATGAAAATCTTAAGCTATGCGGTTTTCAAAAGAAATTTTTGACTCTAGGAGATCCTAAAGGAAGTTAAAGGATAACTTCACAAGATGCTCGTGTTTTTCCCTAATTTAGGTCTCTTCGATCCCTGGCAACGGCGCCAAATGTGGGATGGGTGTCTAACCTCATTCCTATCTTATTTGTTAGGAAATAAGATGTAGCTAAATAGATAATTGAGTAGATTACTTAATGGAGAGAGACAGATTTACATACACGAGATTATAGAGTAGAGAGAGAGAGAGAGAGAGAGAGAGAGAGAGTACACACGATATACGTGGTTCACCCAATGTGGGCTACGTCCACGGGAAAGCAGCCACTCAATGGATTTAGTACTTCAAAACAAGAAGTAGTTTACAAAGGGGTTATACCCTTAATGGAGCTCCCGCCTTGCTTCACTCTCACCACCTCACACTCACCTTGTTGCATCAACTTCACACTATGAAATGTGTGTAGAAATGGCCTCCTTTTATAAGCCAAAAGGGATGCCCTCTCTCATAAGAGGCAGCCATGTGTAGTCGCCCTTGTGTAGATAAGTCCAAATCGGACCTCCAATCCCCCCATGTGTGGCCGCCCTTGAGAAGACAAGTCCGCTTTTGAATTCGGCCACCGGCCATTACCGGCCATTGACTTCCGACCACCGGCCACCGGCCATTGACTACCGGCCACCGGCCAACTGACGATTGTTTTCCGACCACTTTCCGGCCGCCGTCCGGCCATAATATTCCGGCAAAAAAGAATATTCTAATGAGGGAAAAAAAAGTCTCGGCGGCGGAAGCCCCCAAGGCCCCTAAAGTTGCCCCTGATTTTTGGCCGTGAAAATTTTGGTTTCCGGCGAGTGATTTTCCTTCACGCACGATGTCTTCTCCTCATAATGGGGGCCTTACAAATGTGCGCTTTTACCACAGAAAATTACAAGGGTAAATCAGGCTCCATACTTAACAATCTCCCACTTGGAGACTGATCTCCAAACCAAACCTGTGACTGCTTTCCATTCTGGATTCTTATCCTTGAATGCCGATTGAAGATGAGCAAAATCTCAACTTCTCCTTGTTGACCACCTTTGTAAACATGTCTGCAGGATTTTCACTTGTATGCACCTTTCCTAGCTTTAGTTGTCCCTCTTCCAAAAGAGTGAGTATGAAGTGATATCTCACCTCAATGTGCTTTGTCCTTGAATGAAAGACTGTGTTCTTCGCAAGATGGATAGAGCTTTGGCTATCACTGTACAAGACACAATTGTCTTGTTTGAATCCAAGCTCTTCTAAGAATCTGTGAAGCCACAAAATTTCTTTGCTTGCCTCTGTCATTGCTACATACTCTACTTCTGTGGTAGAAAGTGAAACCACTTTCTGCAGCTTTGAAGCCCAGCTTACTGCTGTGCCTCCAACCGTGAACACATAGCCAGTAGTGCTCCTTCGAGTATCTTTGTCACCTGTCATATCTGCATCAGCATATCCTTCTAGAAAAATATCAGTTCCTCCAAAATACAAAGCATTTGTTGTTGTCCCTTTTAGATACCTAAGTATCCACTTCACAGCTTGCCAATGCTCTTTACCTGGGTTTTCCATGAACCTACTCACAACTCCCACTACATGTGCAATGTCTGGCCTTGTCCAGACCATAGCATACATTAGAGAACCTACCGCTACAACATATGGAACTTTAGACATATAGGCTATCTCCTCTTGTGTCTTTGGACACATATCCTTCGTTAGTTTAAAATGACCAGCCAAAGGTGTAGAAACTGGTTTTGCATTTTGCATTGCAAACCTTTCTAGTACCTTCTTGATGTAATCTTCTTGAGATAGCTTTATTGTCTTCTTCGTCCTGTCCCTTGATATTTTCATACCAAGTATCCTCTTTGTAGCACCTAAATATTTCATTGAAAAAGATTTAGACAACTCCTCTTTTAGGTCTTTGATGTCCTGCATGTTAGCACTTGCAATCAACATGTCATCAACATAAAACATTAGGATGATGAATGTCCCATCTCCCAAATTCTTCGTGTAGACGCAGTGATCCGAGTTGTATCTTGTGAATCCATGATCCAACATCCATCGATCAAACTTCAAGTACCATTGTCTTGATGCTTGCTTTAAACCATACAAGCTCTTCTTTAATCTGCAAACCATTTTCTCCTTACCTTTTACCTCATACCCCTTTGGTTGAAGCATGTAGATTTCCTCCTCTAAGTCACCGTGAGGGAATGCCGTATTTACATCCATTTGCTCTAGATTTAGATCATGAGAAGCCACAAGGCTTAAGACAAGCCTAATTGAGTTCATTTTTACAACAGGAGAAAATATTTCATTGAAGTCAATACCTTTCTTTTGAGAAAACCCTTTTACCACAAGCCTAGAATTGTACCTTTTCTTCCCACCTTCTTCTTCCTTCAGCTTGTACACCCATTTGTTTTGAAGTGCCCGCTTACCTTTAGGCAACTCAACCAACTCCCATGTTTGGTTGCAATGTAGTGAGTCCATCTCCACTTGCATGCTCTTCGTCCATTCTTCTTTGGATTCATGTTACATAGCTTCTTCGTATGATTCTGGCTCTCTAGAATCTGAGATCAAGAGATGGTTGAAGGAAGGAAAAAACCTTTCTGGAGGTCTAATTGCTCTTGTAGATCTTTGGGGAATAGGTTGAGGCTCCTCATTTGGTTGACGTTGTTGCACATTGTCACCGTTTGCAGTCCTTGAGTCTTCACCGTCCTCAAGCTCCATGTACTCATCACTTGTTTCTTTTGTTTGTTTTCTTTCCAAATAATCTTTGTACATATTTTGTTCGTTAAAAATTACATCCCTACTCCTTAAGAGTTTACCATCTTCAGGATTCCATAGGCGATACCCAAAGTCACCTTCTCCATAGCCAATGAAGAAACACTTTTTGGACTTTGCATCTAGCTTTGATCTTACACTTCTATCTATGTGCATGAAAGCCTCACACCCAAACACTTTGAGAAATGCATAATTCACCGGTTAACCTGTCCATGCCTCTTCTGGAGCTCCCCCATCCAATGCCGTTGAGGGTGACCGATTGATTAAGTACACAGACGTACTTACAGCTTCCGCCCAAAGCTCAAGCGGTAGGCCTACATGTAGCCGCATGCTTTGTGCTCGCTCCATGATTGTCCTGTTCATCCTTTCCAAAATCCCATTTTGTTGAGGTGTCCTTGGGGTTGTCCTTTGCCTTCAAATGCCATTACTAGCACAAAAGCTTTCAAAAGCTTGGCTGCAATATTCGCCTCCATTATCGGATCTGAGGCATTTAACCTTGGTACCTGTTTTATTCTCCACAAAGGCTTTCCACCTTTGAAATATGGAAAATACATCGGACATAAACCCATGTTTTTCTAGTCGCATCGTCTATAAATGTTACATAGTACAATGAGCCAGCAAGTGATGGTGTACTTGCAGGACCCCAAACATCAAAATGAACCAACTCAAGTTTTTAATTTTTTCTTTCATTTCCTGATTTTTGAAATTTTATCCTCTTTTGTTTACCATAAACACAATCTTCACAGAACTCTAAGTCCACTTCTTTCAAACCTGGTAGAATCTTCTTTGTTTGAAGGATTTGCATTCCTTTGGCACTCATATGCCCAAGTCGGTAGTGCCACACCGCACTGTCAACTTCTGTAGTTGCTGCACAAGCTGAAGGTTGTGTGCTAGCAGTACACAAGTAAAGTGTACCGACTCTTTCTCCCTTGGCAACCACCAAAGATCCCTTTGAGATCTTCCACCGTTTGTTTCCGAATGCAATGTTGTGACCTTCATCGTCCAATTATCCTGTAGAGATCAAATTTTTGCGAAGAGAAGGAACATGCCTAACATCTTTAAGCTTCCATTCATTCATGTTAGCAGTTTTGATAGAAACTGTACCTTTGGTGACAATCTCACAAGCTTCATCATCTCCCAAGTATACATACCAAAAATTACCTTTGGTGTAGTCTTGGAAATGTTGCTTGTGTGGTGTCGCATAGAATGAAGCCCCGGAATCTACTATCCAGGAATTAGAAACATTGTCTAATGAGAGAATTAGAGCATCTTGCTCTACTTTACCTGCCACATTGGCCTCCGATGTTGGCTTGTTGTCTTGAGACTCAGTCTCCTTCTTCTTCTTGGACCAGCAATCCTTCTTGATGTGGCCCTTCTTGCCACAGTTCCAACATTCAAGAACTGACTTTGTGCGTGACTTGCTCCGTCTTGAGCGATCACGAACCTTTTGGCTTTTGAACCTCTCCTTAGGCCTTCCTCTTGTTTCCACTGACAATGCAGCACTTGATGATTCTCTTGTGATTCTCCTTCGTATTTCCTCGCTTAGGAGAACACCCACAACATCATCAAACTTAAGAGTATATGTACCAGAGATAGAATTACTTACAGCCATCACAAGGCTGTCCCAACTATCCGATAGAGATGATAGTATAAGGAGAGCTCGCACTTCGTCATCGAAATTGATTTTCATCGATCAAAGTTGACTTATGTTTGTGTTAAAGTCATTTAGGTGTTCTGCAACAACTGAACCATTCTCTACCATCTTTAGATTGAACAAGCGCTTCATAAGAAATACCTTATTGGATGCCGATGGTTTCTCGTAGAAGTCGTCAAGTGACTTCATCAAGTCCTCCGTGGTCTTTATCTCCGAAACATTGAAGGCCACCGTTGACGCCAAGCTTAACCGGATTGTTCCCAGTGCCTTTTGATCAAGGACAATCCATGCTTCATCTGCCATTGTTGCGGGCTTCTTCGCAAGACCGCCTAGTGGAAAATAGAGGTCCTTCTGGTAGAGATAGTCTTCAATCTGCATCTTCTAATGTTGGTAGTTTTTGCCGTTGAACTTCTCAATCTTGAGCTTCCCTTCCTCCGCCATAACTCCCACTCAATTCAAGGAATCCTTTCCTTGAGATAATTTAGCTACGAGCAAACCTTGCTCTGATACCAGTTGTTTGTTAGGAAATAAGACGTAGCTAAATAGATAATTGAGTAGATTACTTAATAGAGAGAGACATATTTACATACACGAGATTATAGAGTATAGAGAGAGAGATCGAGTACACACGATATACGTGGTTCACCCAATGTGGGCTACGTCCACAGAAAAGCAGCCACTCAATGGCTTTAGTACTTCAAAACAAGAAGTAGTTTACAAAGGGATTATACCCTTAATGGAGCTCCTTCCTTGCTTTACTCTCACCACCTCATACTCACCTTGTTGCATCAACTTCACACTATGAAATGTGTGTAGAAATGGCCTCCTTTTATAGGACAAAAGGGCTGCCCTCTCTTATGAGAGGCAGCCATGTGTAGCCGCCCTTGTGTAGATAAGTCCAAATCGGACCCTCCAATCCGCCCATGTGTGGCCGCCCTTGAGAAGGCAAGTGCGCTTTTGAATTCGGCCAGCGGCCACCAGCCATTGACTTCCGACCACCGGCCACCGGCCATTGACTACCGGCCACCGGCCAACTGATGGTTGTTTTCGGACCACTTTCCGGCCGTCGTTTGGCCATAATATTCCGGCGAAAAAGAATATTATGGCGAGGGGAAAAAAAGTCTCGGGGGTGGAAGCCCCCGAGGCCCCTAAAGTTGCCCCTGATTTTTGGCCGTGAAAATTTTGATATCTGGCGAGTGATTTTCCTTCATGCACGATGGCTTCTCCTCATAATGGAGGCCTTACAAATGTGCGCTTTTACCACAAAAATTACAAGGGTAAGAGTCAGGCTCTATACTTAACATTATTGCAGCCGTAGCGAGAACCACAAATATAATCATCAATCCATGGGAGGAAGATGACTTGACTAGTCCATAGAGGCTACAAGAGGTTGTCAATCTCGTGGAAAACAACAAACAACTCGCATCTAACTCAAACTACAATCAAATGACAGAAATCACCAAAAGCTAATCACTCATCAACAAACAAATCGCATCCATTACAGCATCAAACGACATCCAAACGTTACAAAACTTTTAGGACATGTTTATAAGACCTAAGCAGGCATGCTTATGGTCTCAAATCTCACTTTAGGTCAAGTGTAAAAATCACGATTATTAATAGCACTGATTTTTTAACCTAGTCGTTTTCAACTCAGAATGCATCTAAATGCTAAACAATGATACCCCAATACCCCGCCTATACTTACTTTATGATTTTGAAGCTTAAATTCCTACTTATGATGAAATTAGGCCACAGGTCGGCGACGCCAAAAGCTATGGATTACCATGAAATGCTTACGTCAATGCGTAGAGCTCTTACCTGCGGTTGTAACGCAACAGACAACACTACAATGTGACAACCGGGAAGGGAGTAGGAAGCGTGAGAAGGAGAGAAGTGAGTGCCATTAGCTTACGCTGTGTTTCTACTATCCAGAACATATACTTACAAAAATTGGCTTTTATACCTTAGACAAGGTTTTTGGTGCTCGAAACTAATAATTTGGGAGCTCTAACTAAAGATAGGTTGATACAATTTGGAAGCTTGTAGCCTCGGCTCATCAATTACAATGTTTATCTAGAAAGTAGGAGTTACAATATTCTCAATTCATCAAGATAATAAATATTTATACAATGAAATCTTCGAAAAATGAAATTTGAGTTAGCTTGTTGCTAACAATTATGCACACAAACAACTTTTCCATAAGAGGCCCAATCATTGTATGTCTGGTAGTTGTTTACATTCTTTACATCCCCTCCTTTATGCAAAGGCTTAACCCAATTAGTACTCCAATCATAAGGCATATTATGTTGAAGTGCAAGGTTGAACATATCACACATCCACTCATGGATAAAATCTTCCATCCGTTTGATCATCTCTGGCTTGATACCTTGAAGATCTCTCGCTTTGCAATTGGCCAACTTTTCAAGCCCACCGCATACATCCTTCAATAGTAAAAAAAGAGGGCATACATGGAAGTGAACCATAAAATGGTATTTTTTCAGTATTTTCTTCCTCATATAATTGTCTACAATGTGGGTACATATCCACAAGACTCAAGTTACCAAATTTCTCAACCTACTTGCCCCTCAAGGTTCTCAAAAATCTTCCACATGCATGTGCCTTTTCTTGGACTTGAAAAAGTTGTTTCTGTACTTCCTATCTTCTTCTCTTCTTTTGAATCAATGCCTTGCATGTATGCAAATGACTTTGATAGTTTTCTTTGTCCATAGTTGCAGCAAGCTTTATCAAGGACTTTCAAGCATCTTGACATTCTTTATCAAACCACCTTTTGTATGATCTATCTTTGTTGATACCATGGAGATGCGTTATGGCGAGAGAGAGAGAGAGAGAGAGAGAGAGAGAGAGAGAGAGAGAGAGAGAGAGAGAGAGAGAGGGAGAGAATGTAGAATCAAAATAATAGCTTGATTAGAAAATGAACTAAATTATTAGTGTGTACAAATGAGCTACCTAAGTAGTAGGAGAGCATGGCTAGGTGCACCTATCAAGAGCCATAAATATTTCTCAAGGGTGAGGGGCAACTCTTGAAAGGTCAAGAATGGATCCATAGAATTTGGAAAAGGCTATGCTGATTGGGATGGATTTTGGGCTCTTGTACAAATCAATTTCCATGTGTGCTAGGCCATGTGCCCTCACATGCTCTTAGGATGACTAGACAATTGACTATACAAGAAGTCATTCCCATAGAAGTTGAGAGGTCTAGGCCAAAGGCCATCATCCCAACAATACTCCCCTTGGACTTTGGACTATACTGAAGATGGGTAGATGAATACTGAATGCCACACTGGCTTGTCACATAAACTGCCTAGTAACACAGACTGGGGTAGTCACATAGACTGTAGTCACACAGACTAGAAGTAGATCTCATTTGACATGGTATCACAAAGAATAAAGAATCCTCCCCTAAAACAAATAAGGTGGAAGACCATTCATATCTAAAGTACATCACTATAGTCACAAAAGTGTTTAATGGTTTGATTATTTTTCTTAGATCTTGAACCAGGTTGGCAGTTGTTGTAGATTGCGTTGAAACCCACCATGAGAGTGTGTAGGATTCATGGAAAATCCTCAGAAGTTGGATGGGTATTGAGTTAGTAGGATGCATGTGATTGTCTTAGCAGCGTGGTTTGGCTGGAGGAAACAATTAACTTGAGCTACCACGGATTTGCTTCTTAAGGTTGCAAGTAGAGTGAGGTAGTGTTGGACTGCAACAACCTGATGCTTCAGGTGAGACACAAGTTGCGGGCTTGATCAATAGGGTTTTTTTGGATGGTAGCAGGGAGCAAAACAAGGCAGGGGTTGTGTTGGAGCAAGTAGAAGGGTGGGGCTGTGGTGTCCTCTAGGTGGGCCTGTGGAAACGTTGTAGCTGGGGATTTTAGTTTTGTGAGCTTTCAATCTCGATCTTTTGCAATTGAAACTATTTTTTTGAGCTTTTGAACCCTTATTTTACACTAATGATATCTTTAAGTATCATTGTGTCGTGGAAAAACTCAAAAGCTCATAGTACAATCCTTCAACTACCAAACACTTTTAAGAAATATGGAAGCATGTCTATGCTTATGCAGAATGTAACTTTGTAAAAAGAACCATTTGTATGTATTTTGGAGCTTGTACATAAAACGTGAGTCTTCAAAAATTTGTGAGAGTCTCTTTTGTATAGAGGCCTCGTCATAAAAATACCGTACACCCTTTCTTGGGCTCCCACATGAGATTTCCTTCACATAAACTCTTATTTCCATCACTTTGATGATTTTGTTATCTCACAAAATTCAACACATTCTCAATAGTGTCAACATAATCTAACTACATAGGAAATCTTAAATCAAAGTCATTAGAATATCATGTGACCAGCATGTACAAAACAAACACAAATGAAACATCCAAATGATATGTATGGAGTATACCAAAATGCCATGTCAATGTCATATGGCTGCCATGTACATAAAAACATAAATCAAAACATCAATATGTGTATTGTTAGAATAGAGTTTTCTCAACCAAGTGTGCATAGAGTGCAAGTTGACATATCATTTTGTGTTTACAAAAAATCCTTAAATTCTATGTGGAATCCCAATATGAGGTGGATGGTTTTTTTGACAACAGGGTTGTGTATAATGTCTATGAGAAAAACCCTTAAATCCCTTGTGGGAGCCCAAAATAGGGTTTCTGGTTTATTGAAAAAGTGTTCTCCAAACAAAGGAGACGGTGACTTTTTTTGGAAATATGTCATTTACCATTGTGTGTATGTGCTTTCAAAGGTGGATGATTCTGTAAAACTTTTGTAGATGGGTTATGCAATGCGTTGAAGCACAGTAATTGAATGAAGCCCCATTATTCACTTGCATAGATTTACAGGTTTGCATCTTTTACTTGCACTCTATGTACACTATCATACTCAAAATGACCCACTATCACAAGACCGTGGCAAAAAATTAAATGCTCTTTTTTTGCATAGAGTGCAAGTGAAAGATACAAACCTATAAATCACTCTCTTAGCCGACAACACAAGCTCTGGCATCTTCTCACTAGAGTTAGAAGACTTCACCGCATCCATCAAGTAAATAAAAGCCTACATACATAGCAACAATCAATAAACACACTCAAATTGATCTTGTGTAAACATGTCTATATTTTTTTTAAAACAATGGTCAAATGTCTACTTGCAAAATATGATTCTTCATGCTCATTTTGTAATATAGGTCAAAAGAATTTGGAAGTTGTGGACCTTCTACTTGCAGTCTTTCAATCATAAGTGTAGCCTCCCCATGCTAGTGAGCCCAATAAGTTTCCTTTTTCATGTAGCTTCTAAAAAGCTTGTAGTCACCAAAATGAAGATATTGTGGATCCTTAGACTTAGTGAGACTCATGAGGTGAATTATCTTCTTTTTAAAACATATATCAATTAATCATATAGAAAAATGAAATAGCACGAACATAATTATCAAATGAGAAACTAATAGCTTCATTACCTCTTACGAGTGATTTTTGAGCTTGTCAAGCAATAGAGCTTATCTCTAGTGATCTTAAGCATGCCAGGTTCATCCCATTTAATGCTAAATAGCAACTTGAAGAACTCATCACCATTAAGAGGATTGGCAATTGATAGGTACTTGTATCCCCTATTGATGGGGAAGCTCTCCCTCCCCCTTTTTTTTTGCATTTTGAAGGTGTCATCAACGACAAAAAAAGGGGAGACAAAGCACCCCCATCATCCACGCACGCGCGGATGAAGGGGAAGCTCTACCTTCCCCTTTTTTTCTTCATTTCTGGAGTGTAAGCAACGAATTTTCTTGAGAATTACATTGATTGGGCTGCCATTAACAGTATACATAACATGCAACGGAGATTAATCCGTCAAATGCATTCGGATCAAAATTGGGACAAAAAGGGGAGGGGGGACAAATCTCCCCCATCATCCGCGCACGCACGGATGATGGGGGGGCTATGCCCCCTCCCCTTTTTTTCACGATTTTTTGAATGCCTTTGACAGATTAATCTTCGTTGCAACGACAGGAGTGAGAGAGTTAGAGGAGGACGCAACACATTAAGCGAGAGAGAGAGAGAGAGAGAGAGAGAGAGAGAGAGAGAGAGAGAGAGAGAGAGAGAGAGAGAGAGAGAGGAGGAGGGGACACCATACCTTTGTGCAGGGTTTTGAGCTCGAGCAGTCACTTCCAAAGTTGCAAAGTGTAAAATCCTAACTAGAGTGATCCACATTACAAGCGGACAGAGTCCAACTCACTATAACCAAATGGATAAAGTTCGACTAAATGCTATCATATGCTTGGTTCTGACTCCTTGATTGTCTTAAATAGTACCTATCAATATCTTAAGCCTAGGGAGTGCGTGGATGATAGGGGAGCCGCCTTTTTTTTCTGCCATTTCTTGAGTTTAAGCAACGAATTTTCGTGAGAAAATCGAAGTTGAAATACATAATTGTCTTGACGAAATCTTCAAAAGAAAAAAAAAAAGAGAGGAGGTAGAGCCCCCCCATCATCTATGTGCGCTCGGATGATGGGGGAGCTCTGTCCCCCCTTTTTTTCCATTTTTAGAGTACTATTTAAGACAATGAAGGAGTCAGAACCAAGCGAATAGAGGCCCTTGAGGGGTCTCTGGGACTTCTATTCGCTTGTTTCTGACCTCATGAGGCTCTAGGCTTAAGATATAGCATTTTTAAGCCCACAATTGCATCCAGAAGGTCCAAAAACCTTAGGATAGCATCGCAAAATATAGAAATCTGATGTCTCTAGCTCAAGATATAGCATTTTTAAACGCAGAGCCTCATGAGGTCAGTACCAAGCAAATAGAGGCCCTTGAGGGGTCTCAAGGACCTCTATTCGCTTAGTTCTGACCTCATGAGGCCCTAGGCTTAAGATATAGCATTTGTAAGCCCACGTAGGCATCGAAAATGTCCAAAAACCTTATGATAGCACTTTAAAATGCTAGCTCATGTTATAACATTTTTGAGCCTAGGGCCTCAAAAGTTCAGAACCAAACAAATAGAGGCCTTGAGGGGTCTCAAGGGCCTCTAGTCGCTTGGTACTAACCTCATGAGGCCTTAGAATGCTATATGCCTAGGGCCTCATAAGGTCAGTACCAAGCGAATAGAGGCCCTTGAGGGGTCTCAAGGGTGTCTATTTGCTTGGTACTAACCTCATGAGGCCCTAGGATTTAAAATGCTATATCTTGAGCTAGATATGCCAGATTTCAACGTTTTACAGTGCTATCCTGAGGTTTTTGGACGTTCCGGATGCATTCGTGGTATTCTTTTTTTATTTTGAAACCATCTCTTATGTGTTTTCTCTCATAGTATATAGTATATATAGTATAACTATATAATATAATATATCCTTATTATATTTAAGTGTGTGTGTGTGTGTGTATATATATATATATATATATATATATATAAAATGTAATTTAACTCTATATACTATATAAGTATAATATAAGTATATAATATATATTATAATATAATCATATAGTATATAATATAATATAGAACTATACTATATGTTTTTGTTATATACCATATATTGTATATATACTATGTCCATTTTATTTAATGCACGTATTTGGGAAGATTTTCAAATCTCAATAAGTTAAGAGATTAATTTGACGAAAATCTTTAAGAGACTGTGCATATCTTTAAGGGAGAATATTTCAAATTTATTTTGAACAGTTTTCAATGAACGCATTAACTTTTTGCAGTTGCATGCTTTTATGGTTTCTTTGTGCCTTATACACATTCTTTGCCTTTTATTTTTGTCATTTTCTTTCCCTCAATTATTTTTCCTCCCTATCTATATCAAACATGACAGCTATCTACATCTACATCTATAACTTCATGGACGATTAATGGTGCCAAACTGGATTATAGAGTCTCATTATAAAATGGAGAGCTTCTACTGAGTGAATACTTTCTTCAAAGAACACCATTTTAGATGAAATGGGAAAATCCCACAACTTTGGGACTAATTTCCTATGGATTCCTATTTCCCATTAAATTTGGAAAAATTTCATTTGATTTGGGAATGTGACAAAGAGATAGATTCTCAAGAAAATGGTGGTGTTAAGAAACACCTTTTAAATTTTTTACTTTTATGTGAGTGTTTCAAAACACTTCATAAAAGAGATAGATTCTCAAGAAAATGGTGGTGTTGAGAAACACCTTTTAAAATTTTTAATTTTATGTGGGTGTTTCAAAACACTTCATAAAAGAGATAGATTCCCAAGAAAATGGTGGTGTTGAGAAACACCTTTTAGAATTTTTATTTTTATGTGGGTGTTTAAAAATACTTCATAAAATCATACATAAGCTGGGGAAATAAAACAATGAGCAAGATATGAAATGCTATTCAATTTCTCCTATTAAGCTAGCCTGTGCCTTCTCCATGACATTTGATGGGATCTTGATTGTTTCCACAATTCTTCCACCCCTTGGAGTCCATGACCATACAATTGTATCAACACACTCCCAGTGCTTTGGGTCAGCAAGATTGCAACACCAACTCTTTTTCCAACAATCCTCATACTGTTCTTGGATTGTGGGATTTCGTTTTCGATGTTTTGGTGCCCAATACTGAATCAGAACTTTCTTGTAGTTAAGAGATGATTTGTCTACATCAACGTTTGACTCTGCCACTCCTAGCCATATCAGATATTCAGGATCTGCGAGTCTCACAAGAACAAGATCCCCTTTTCTTACATCAATTTGAGGCCCCCTATAGTCTTTGGCCAAAATGTTGTATATTCACCAATGTGTTTATTGGTTGGTTGTTCAAGCTCATTGATTATGTTTTGCCAATAAGTGATAACAGGATCCATGTATTTTGTGGATTCATGGTCCTTTCCCTTTACTAGAGAACATCTTTTCCAAAATTCAAGATATGACTTAATCCCTTGAATAACAAGCGGACTATCTCTCACATAGTTTCTAATTCCCTTTCTATATCTGGACAGCCTGTTGGTAATTTTGGTTTTCCCTGGTCATCTTTTTTCCTCAACTCAATTCCCGACTCCTTTGGCATCCAATCCGGTGATTTGGGATGAATTTTGTATTGCATTACTAGGACTTCACCTTGCATATAGAAACGAAATTGAAGTGGCTTAGAGTGTCCAACTAGAGCATCTTGTCCGTCACACATGTACCCTTGCACAAAGGATTTAAAGTCCGGAACTTGTGTCATCAAAAATGGTGCTGGAGCTGAGATTTCACATTTTTGAAAATGTTCCATCAGACGTGGAAAAGTGAATGTCATTCCTATTCACAATCTTTCTGAGAACCTACTAAGCATTGCATCCCACCATTAAGAATCCCAAATGCACGGTTTTGAAAACTCCTTTTGCTACTAACAAGGATAAGTATGCAAACAAATATCGATTTTAATTTTCTCCTGCACAATTATCTAGCTGTAGCAAAAGATTCTCAGGCAATTTTTGAAATACAAGAGTGGATATGGTATCCACAACACATTGAGAGGAAGTTGATTGTATGTGTATAATCTCTTCATTACGTCCTTGGATGGCCAACGGTGGTGTCATTGTTGATGCATTCCTCTCATGCTCTTACTTCATTTTGTTTTGGCGGTCTAGAGCTCTCCTTGAGTTCAATGCATTGAATAACGTTACAGTGCTGCGTGGCATACCGTCATGGCATAAATCTCCTAGTCCATGGTTTTCTGTTCTTTCTAGATTCTGTAAGCATAATGCAAGGGAGCCAATTGTAGCATTGGGATGTGAAGGCCATAGAACATTAAGTGATAAGTGACCATACATTCCATGACCATGTCCATGTGTTATCATACTTGTTAATGATACTTGCAATTGATATGCATTCGCATAATCTTTTGAGTTCACACGCAACCTAGGTATTGCTGTCTTTTTTTAATCCATTTTATCATGTATAATGCATAAATACTTATCCTTTTGCAACTGGGAGAACTTACGCCAGGTGTAGTACACATTCCTACAACTTTGTTGTTGCAACATGTGAATTCGACGTTCATCCTTCAAACGTGCAATCATATCGTCATCCTTTGTTGACTCTAGTTGAGACTTTATCCGACTACACATAACACATTTGTAGAACTCACTTGTTTTTGACAATGTAACATTAGCAAACTCTGTATTCCAAATCCTATTGAATGTCGTGCTAGACATTGGCTTGAGACTCATACTATCAAGTGTTTTATTGACATCATGTAAAATGTCTACTTGCTTGTACGTGTTTGGTATTACAAGCAAAGTTTCCCTAGTACCACCTTCCATGATTCTACTCTTATGTGGCATTCTCTCCGAGTTTTCATCAACAAAAGAGTGCATCAATGCCCTTCCCATTTCTGTATGGTCTCTTCCTTTTCTCATGAAACCATCATTATCATGCACTGAGCGTCTAACCCCATTCTCAAAATGTTCACGGTAACGATAAAATGAAGTTTTTAGAATGCCATGAATTTTGTACCAAGCTCTACTACAAACCTCACTGCCATTAAAAGAAAACACATAGCATGTCTTTGTAGTTGTTTTGTTCTCACGCCATGCAGTCAACATTGTATCATACACATAGTTTGTTCTATTTTGCAAACTCTGTCCCCAAAATTCATTGCGAATAGCCATGACCTTATCTCGATTGGCATATTGAAAACACCTTTTGGAGCAACAATCTATGGTTGAAACAAGCTGGACAGATGCTAGAGATTCTTGATTGGATCTCTTAGAAGCTTTCACTGACATTTTTGGCTTCCTATTTACAAAGCAATATTTCCGCTTTTTTGAAATAGGCTCTACCAAATAAGCTGATTCAATGCATGTGTCTTGTAATGCATGCATAGCATGTAGATCCTCATAGCATAACAATTCTTTTCCATCCATAGTTGTCACTCTCTTGATAGGCCAACAAACTAGATTAATGCTGCATACACTAGCTTCTGCAGAAATAGTAGCCTCATCTGCATAGGATGTTTCGATACCAATACCAATGTTTTCTTCACCTAGCTCACCAAAGTTTACAGAGTCAAACGGACACACATACATGACAACCCCTTCGGCTACTACATGTGTTTTTATTTCATCCCAAAGTTGAACCCTCTTATCCTTCCAAACCTCTCTGTAGCTCATTCCATTACATTGTGCATCCAATGCTCCTTCTACTTTGTCAGCCTCATGCATAGATGCCCCTTTGTACTGCATCTCATTTATATGTTGCAACAACCCACTACTCCATTTCACAATACTATGAAAAGCATCTCCCACAGTCAATGAATCCATTGTTGGAAAGGGGATGAGTGCTTTCTTTTCAAAACGCAAATCAACTGACACCGATACATTGCCTTCCCCAATAAGCATGCCAGAACAATATGCACTTGGATTTATTTCAAATACAGTCCCAATGGCAACCTTTTGTGTCGCTACAAACATGCACACTCTATCACATGATTGAAATTAGCCATACCTGCAAGACGATTTGCAAGAATAATTGTTAAACAAACCGCTTGCAGAGTATATTGATTTACGTAGCATAAAGCATAACAATTATGTATGTAGGTGTTTCATGAGAAGCACCATGTTGCCTGAAGGTCATAGGGTTCCCTCTATGCTACTAAGAATCTCTTTGTGCTCTATGCTCTATCGTCTATGCTCTATGATCTATATTGACTTCCTATGGCCCCTAGACCACAAGGCGCCCTCATTGTTTTGCTATGGCCCCAGGGCCATAGCTCTCTATGCCGGTATAAAGAATATTTGATCTATATTAGCTCCCTAAGGCCTGAAGGCCATAGGGTTGTCCTCAAGATCACCTCACGGAGTTTCATGTCAAGTATATATACATCCTATAGCACCCCATGACCCTAGGGTCATAAGATCTCCAAATGAAACATACAACAATGTATGGCCCTTGAGCTTATACATTGCAACCCCATGGCCCTAGGGCCATAGGATCTCTATATGGGACATGTGGCACCCTATGGACCTTGAGCTTATACATTACAACCCCATGACCCTAGGGCTATAGGATTTCCAAATGGAACATAGGGCAATGTATGGCCCTTGAGCTTATACATTGACACCCTATGGCCCTAGGGCCACAAGACTTCAAAACATACAAAAAGACAACCTATGGCCCTAAGCCCAAGGGTGTGAGTTCAAGGGTGGCCAAGATGTCAATGCAGCCCCATGGCCCTGTGGACATAGGATTTCCAAATGGAACATAGGAAAACGTATGGCCTTTGAGCGTATACATTGACACCCTATGGCCCTAGGGCCACATGACTTCAAACATACAAAAAGAAAACCTATGGCAAAGATGTCAAAGGTGGCCAAGATATCAATGCAGCCCCATGGCTCTAGGGCCATAGGATCTCTATATGGAGCATGTGGCACCCTACGGCCCTTGAGCTTATACATTGCCACCCCATGACCCTAGGGCCATAGGATTTCCTAATGGAACATAGGCAATGTATGGCCCTTAAGCTTATACATTGCCACCCTATGGACCTAGGGCCACAAGATCTCACAACATACAATAAGAGAACCTAAGGCCCCTAAGCTCAAGGGTGCGGGTTCAAGGGTGGCAAAAATATTAATGCAGCCCCATGGACCTAGGGCCATAGGATCTCTATATGGGACATGTAGCACCCTATGGACCCCTTGAGCTTATACATTGCCACCCCATTACCCTAGGGCCATAGGATTTCCAAATGGAACATAGGCAATGTATGGCCCTTGAGCTTATACATTGCCACCCCATTACCCTAGAGCCATAGGACTTTCGTATGGAACATAGGCAATATATGGCCATTGAGCTTATACATTGCCACCCCATGGCCCTAGGGTCGTAGGATCTCCATATGGGACATGTGGCACCCTATGGCCCTTGAGCTTACATATTGCCACCCCATGCCCCTAGGGCCATAGGATCTCCAACTAGAAAGTAGGGCAACATATGGCTCTTGAGCTTATACATTGTCGTCGACCTAGGGCCATAGGATCTCCAATTGGAACATAGGGCTATGTATTGGAGCTTATTCATGGTCGCCCCTAAACCCTAGGGGCATAGAATTTCCAAATGGAATATAGGGCAACCTTTGGCTCTTGAGTTTATACATTGCCACCCTATGCCCCTAGGTCCACAAGCTTTCACATTGCCACCGTAGGGCCACAAGGATCTCACAAGATAGAAGAAGAAAATCCTAGGACATAGGATTTTCAAATGGAACTGAGTGCACACTTTGATCCATGACCTCCAACATTGCCGTCCTATGGTGTGAGCCCAGGGGTGGCTGAGGTGTCTTCATAATAATTTCGGCCATTCAAGGGATATCCGCAAGTGGCATAAATTTAAAAAATAAATAATTTTTTTAAAAAAATATATATATATATTTTTTAACGCTACGACAAACTTTGTCATAATGGGTTTTCAAATACACTTATTGATATCGGACAAAAAAATAGCACACAATTTTCGTGCTAATTTTTTTAAAATTCAGCTATTTTTAGTGTATTTTTTACTATGCAGATTTTGATTCTGGAGTCAAATTTTTCTTCATGGGTGTCATTCCACTTCTACTACAAAGATATGGACTTTTTTTTTTTTGCTCTTAAGCTCTTTCAATTTCGGAGCCGACGAGCTATGTCTCATTTTCGCACAAAGCCTAGAACTCTAGTAATCTCGATTGCAACCCCGTGAGAACAACCCCTAAATTCAAAATTCGAATTTTGAATTTCTAACCTAAACTAACTAACCTTATCTCTCTTTTTCTCTCTCTACCACAAATTTTTTCGTGCTGTCGCTCTCTTTCTCTCTCTCGTTTCTTGCTCGAAACCTACACAGAAACCTGCACAGAGCTTGTCTTTCACTGTCTCTCTCTCCCTCTCTCCCTCTCTCCCTACGCATACAGTTCTACGCCATCGTTGCGACGCGCACACAGATCTAAGCAAAGCCATCGCCACAACCTTTAACAGAAGGACTGTTGTCGTGACCTCCCAAACACAGATCTGTTACCATCATCGTCGCGGCCTCAACACACCTAAGTGACTGCTTGCTACTGCTGCAACCGGTTTTCATCAAACACAGATTTACTCAGAGGTAACCTGTAGAAACCCTAATCTTTTTTCTTAATTCCGTTTTAATTGTTCTTAATCTAATTACGTTTTAGCTAAGTTGTGAATCACCTCTCTCTAAAACAATAAACAAAAATCATTAATTACATCTCTAAAACTGTAAAATTGTAGACTTTAGAACTATAAAAATCTCTAATTAGAGATCTAAAACTGTAATACATAATACTCTAATTAGAGACCTAAAATATAAAACAGAAGACACTAATTAGGGACCTAAATTTGTAAAACGAAACTCTAACTGCAAAAATCTCTAATTACAAAAAAAATTATAAACCTGCAAATACAAAAGACAATAACTACAGAAAATGCTGAAACTATGGATACCTGTAATTGGGTTGTGGGGAGTTGGGCACGCGTTGTAAGAGGACGAGTAGAGCGCGCTATTGTATGAGGATGAATTCAGTTTGCAGGAGGATGGGAAAAAAAAGAGGCAAAAAGGTGGGAAAGAAAGTGTACACTATATGTGTTTGTAATACATGGTGTAATATAGTTTCTTTAAATTTATTTGTAGTCACTAAAATCAAACTAGACATCGAATCTTTAGAAGGGCAGACAGGGTGTGGCTACATAGGGTTTCACCTCATACTAAAGAGTAACATATGGCCCTAAGGCACCCTATGACCATAAGGCCATAGGGTGGTCTCACATCGTACTATAGGGTGACCAATGTCCCATTTGGCCATAGGGTACCAATGTACAATCTCAAGGGTCATAGGGTTCCCTATGTTCCTATTGAAGATCCTATGGCCATAGGGCCATAGGATCTCCAAAACATATATATGGCACTATGGCCATAGGATCACATGGTGCTCTATGTCCGATCTAGAGACCTTGTGGCCCAAGGGCCTTAGGGTGGCAATGTACAATCTCAAGGTCCATAGGGTTCCCTATGTTCCTTTTGGAGATAGGGTGGCACTAGGGCCATAGAATCTCCAAAAGAAACATAAAGAACCTAGGGCCATAGGATGAAAGGGTGACCTATTGGAGACCTTGTGGCCCAAGGTCCATAGTGTGGGAATGTACAATCTCAAGGGCCATAGGGTTCCCTATGTTCCTTTTGGAGATCCTATGGTCCTCGGGCCATAGGATCTCCAAAATGAACATATGGCCCTACGGACATAGGATCACAGGGTTCCCTATGTTCCGTTTGGAGATCTTATGGTCCTCGGGCCTTAGGATCTCCAAAATGAACATATGGCCCTACGGACATAGGATCACAGGGTTCCCTATGTTCCTTTTGGAGATCCTATGGTCCTTGGGCCATAGGATCTCCAAAATGAACATATGGCCCTACGGACATAGGATCACAGGGTTCCCTATGTTCCTTTTGGAGATCCTATGGTCCTCGGGCCATAGGATCTCCAAAATGAACATATGGCCCGAGGACATAGGATCACAGGGTGCCCTATGTCCCATCAAGAGACACTGTGGCCCAAGGGCCATAGGATGGAAATGTACAATCTCAAGGGCCATATGGTTCTCTATGTTCCTTCTGAAGATCCTGTGGCCCTAGCGCCATAGAATCTCCAAAAGGAGCATAAGGAACCTATGGCCATAGGATCAAAAGGTGCCCTATGTTCCATCTTGAGACCTTGTGGCCCAAGGGCCATAGGGTGTATTTGTACAATCTCAAGGGCCATAGGGTTCCATATGTTTTTTTTTGGAGATCCTATGGCCCTATATCCATAGGATCACAGGGTGCCCTACATCCCATCTAGAGACCTTGTGGCCCAAGGGCCATAGGGTGACAATCTACAATCAGAAGGGCCATAGGATTCCCTATGTTCCCTAGGGTCACAAGGTGCCCTACGTTCCATCTGAAGAACCTATGGCCCAAGTGTCATAGGGTGGCAATGTACAATCGCAAGGGCCATATGATTCCCTATGTTCCTTTTGGAGATCCTATGTCCCTAGAGCCCTAGGTGCATGGGGCTACCATGGTGCCCCGTTAATATGCACCATGGTGTATCCTATGTACGTAGGCCACCCTCGGGCCCTTGGAGGCCCTCTGTCGCATATAAAGACCTTGTGTTCCAAGGGCCATAGGGTGACAATCTACAATCTCAAGGGCCATAGGATTCCCTATGTTCCCTAGGGTCACAAGGTGCCCTACATTCCATCTGAAACAATGCGGGCACCTTGTGGCCTTCGGGCCATAGGATCTCTATGTAGAGCATAGAGCAAAGAGCATAGAGAGCTTCGTACAACCATAGAGGGAACCTTATGGCCTTTAAGCCACAGGGTGTCAATATAGAGATAACAGAGGTTGTTACTAGCATAGAGGGGACCCTATGGCCTTCAGCCCACAAGGTCTCCTCGATAAAGAGAAAATAGTGTTTTTTATTGGCATAGAGAGCACCCTATGGACCTGGGACCATAGGTTGCCAAAAAATTGTCATGAATGGTTTCTTTAAAACATACAGGGCACCTTGTGCCCTTAGGGTCATAAGATGTGTAGAGCATAGAGAGGTTCTTACTAGCTTATAGGGGACTCTATGGCCTGAAGGCCACAGGGTCCCAATATGGAGCATAGATTGGTTCTTACTAGCATAGAGAGACCAAATAGTGCTTTATACATGGGGCCATAAGGTGTCAAAACAATGAGGGCACCTTGTGGCCTTGGCGCCATAGGATGTGAATATAGAGCATAGAGCATAGAGAGCTTCTTACTACCATAGAAGGAGCCACAGGGTGTCAATATAGAGAAAACAGAGGTTCTAGCATAGAGGGGACCCTATGGCCTTTAGCCCACAAGGTCTCCTCAATATAGAGCGATAATGTTTTTTACTGACATAGAGAGCACCCTATGGCCCTGGGTCCATAGGTTGCCAAAAAAACCCTCATGAAGGGTTTCTTTAAAACATACAAGGCACCTTCTACCCTTAGGGTCATAAGATGTGTAGAGCATAGAGACGTTCTTACTAGCATACATAGGACCCTATGGCCTGACCGCCATAGGGTCCCAATATAGAGCATAGATCGGTTCTTACTAGCATAGAGAGACCAAATAGTGCTTTATACCTGGGAGCATAATGTGCCAAAACAATGAGGGTTTTTACAAAACTATGAGGGCACCTTGTGGCCTTGGGGCCATAGGATGTCAATATAGAGCATAGAGCATAGAGCATAGAGCATAGAGAGCTTCTTACTATCATAGAGCGAACACTATGGCCTTCAGGCCACAGGGTGTCAACGTAGAGAAAATAGAGGTTCTTACTAGCATAGAGGGGACCTTATGGCCTTCAGCCCACAAGGTCTCCTCAATGGCATAGAGAGAATCCTATGGCCCTGGGTCCATAGGTTGCCAAAAAACCCTCATAAAGGGTTTCTTCAAAACATATAGGATATGTAGAACATACAGAGTTACTTACTAGCATAGGGGGGACTCTATGGACTTCAGGCCATAGGGTGCCAATATAGAGCATAGATCGGTTCTTACTAACATAAAGAGACCAAATAGTGATTTATACATGTGGACATAGGGTGCCAAAACAACATTGAGGATTTTTTTGAAACAATGAGGACACCTTGTGGCCTTGGGGCCATAGGATGTCAATAAAGAGCATAGAGCATAGAGCATAGAGCATAGATCATAGAGAGCTTCTTACTAGCATACAAGGAACCCTATTTCCTTCAGCCCACAGGGTGTCAACGTAGAGAAGACAAAGGTTCTCACTAGCATAGAGGGGAACCTATGGCCTTCAGCACACAAAGTCTCCTCAATATAGAGAAAATAGTGTTTTTACTAGCATAGAGAGCACCCTATGGCCCTGGGTCCATAGGTTGCCAAAAAACCATCATGAAGGGTTTCTTCAAAGCATAGAGGGCACCTTGTGCCCTTGGGGTCATAGTATGTGTAGAGCATAGAGAGGTTCTTACTAACATACAGGGGACCCTATGCCAATATAGAGAATAGATCGGTTCTTACTAGCACAGAACGGACCCTATGGCCTTCAGGCCAAAGGGTGCCAATATAGAACAAAGATTAGTTCTTACTAGCATAGAGAGACCAAATAGTGCTTTATACCTGGGGCCATAGGGTACCAAAACAATGAGGGTTGTTCAATGGCATAGAGAGAACCCTACAGCCCTGGGTCCATAGGTTGCCAAAAAACCCTCCTGAAGGGTTTCTCCAAAACATAGAGGGCAACTTGTGGCCTTGGGGTCATCGGATGTGTAGAGCATAGAGAGGTTCTTACTAGCATACAAGGGACTCTATGGCCTTCAGGCCATAGAGTGCCAATATAGAGCATAGATCGGTTCTTACTAGCAAAGATCGGACCCTATGACCTAAAGGCAAAAGGGTGCCAATATATAGCATGGAGAGGCTCTTACTAGAATATAGGGGACCATATGGCTTTCAAGTCAAATGGTGCCAATATAGAGAAAATAGTGTTTTTACTAGCATATAGAACATCCTGACCTAGGGGGATTGGTTGTCAAAAATCCATCATAGAAGGCTTCCTATGGCCTTTAGCCCACAAGGTCTTCTCAATATAGAGCAAATAGTATTTTTCATTGGCATACAGAGCACCCTTGGGGCCCTTGAGGCCAACCCTATGGCCTTCAGGCCTTAGGGCTAACATAGAGCATGGTGCTTTATATCGGCATAGAGAGCTATGGCCCTAGGGCCATAGAAAAACAATGAGGTGTTTTTGGAAACGATGAGGGCACCTTGTGGTCTTGGGGCCATAGGAAGTCAATATAGATCATAGAGCATAGACGATAGAGCATAGAGCATAAAGAGATTCTTAGTAGCATAGAGGGAACCCTATGACCTTCAGGCCACATGATGCCATTATAGAGTAAACAGAGGTTCTTACTAGCATAGAGGGGACCCTATGGAATTCATCCCACAAGGTCTCCTCAATATAGAGCAAATAGTGGTTTTTACTTGCATGGAGAGCACCATATGGCCCTGGGGTCATAGGTTACTAGAAAACCCTCATGAAGCATTTCTTTAAAACATTGTGGCCACCTTGTGGCCTTGGGGCCATAGGATGCCAATGTAGAGCATAGAGAGGTTCTTACTAGCATGCAGGGGACCCTATGGCCTTCACGCCACATGATGCCATATGGTGTTGGTGTAGAGGCTCTAATGGGGTATTGAAGCCATTCAAGGGATACTTCTTTGAGGGTCCTCTAATGTCATAAGGGAACATGTGATCACACTACCATAGAGTGGCCTAGGTACAGTTGTAGAACCATTTTGTTGGCACCCTTTGGACCTAGGACCACATGGTTTAACCTAGAGGTGACTCTATGGCCCTAGGTCCATATGGATGTAATAATATCCATCTTGTCTTAATATATGTCATTCTTTTTACAGAAAATGTCTCAGAAGAGAAAGTCAAAGTTAGTTGATGCAACAGGCTCAACACCAAGTTCTTGGTACTCTAGATTTTCACTTACCAAATGGTGGAAGTGATCAGAAAGTCCACTTGTTCTTTCAAGATAAAGAGCAATTTCCCTTCAAGGACTGTGGTATTGTCAAGGAGATAAAGAAAGATTGTTCAGATCTTGAAATGTCTCCATGCCTTGGAGTAAAACTACTCAATGGTGACTCCTACTTGTTGGAGCCTGTGACCTTTGCTCAAAAATTGGTGAAGGAGTGACAATGACAAAAGCAGGGTGGGTGGAGCTTCAAGAAGACACTCCATGTGAGAACTTTATAGACTTATATATTGAGGGCTTTAAGAAAGTCAATCAATATTTAGGTAAATTGAGTAGCACAAAGAAGAATAAGAAGCGAAAGAATGAAGACACAGGTACAACAAATCAATCTAAGACGCTCAAGGAGAGTCAGACTCCTTCACTAGTAGAAAATAGTGGAAATGTGTCTGAAGAACATCTTTCAGTTATACCCATACAGACTCAAGAAGTAGGAGATTCTAGTGGACTTGCAACCCTAATAGTTGGAACCCCCTCAGTGGCAGTGGTTGTGGACTCAGCATCCTTAGCTGTGTTGGACTCTATTATACAGCCCAAAGAAAAAGATCTTGATAAATAAGTTGCCAAAACTTCAAAGAGTGGGCTAGATGGATATGTCAGAATTGATCACTATTTTAAATTTGGTTTACAATTTACCCAATTGATCCTAGTTGAGCATTGCAACCTTGCGCCAGAAGGCTATAGATGCAGACCATTGTCATATGTACATGTGAAATATCTCTTGAAGCAATTTGCAGGGCACTCTAGGCTAGCCTCCAGTGCAGCAGACTTGATGTTGTATAACCTAATTACAAAAATGCCTTTATAAACAGCTGAAGTGCATGGAGACAAGCTATCAACATACCACTACTGGATTCTAGCTGGTTAGCATTCCATCATAGCAGCTAGAGATTTTTTGCATAACAACAACACTAAGTATTCTTTGAGAAAAGAGTTCTACAAGTTTAGAACTGCAAGGATAGTGGTAGACGCTTCGAAATAGGTTGCTATTCGAATTTCCAAAATGGAGAACATGGAGAGAATAACAGCAAATGAAACACTAGCCTTATGTGGAGGTCTTGAAGCATGGCCGTAGTCAATGGCTTGCATATTCTAAACCAACAAAACCCAAGGTAGGTGTTCCTATCGGTCATCCGAGTCGAGCAGGTTGGGATGTAAGTTCCACTTCCCTATGCTTGTTTTTGTTACAAATATGTCTTGAAATAAAGTTAATTTTCTTTTCTTTATTTTGAAGGCCTTTGTAAATGTGGCGAACATCGTGTTCAACCATAAATCATTTGCCAACAAAGAAGCACACATGGTCATGTACGATGATGACATCTATGATCAGTGGATACACATCTTGGAGAAGCATCAGACATCAACTGCTCGTGGGCGACAACCAAGCATAACAACCTTTAGATGCCTAAATGGTTTAGAAGATAATGATGTCAAGCTACTACAACAAGAGCTGGCAGATGAGAAGATCTGCTTAGTGAAGCAACCACGTCAAGCGGGCATGCTCGACCTCACTGCACGTGCAACGGTCTTAAAGAAGACCAGGGTTTTTGAGCCTCAAATGTTGATGGCATTTAAAGAGATAGATCCATCAACAATAGCATTTACTTCATGGGATAAATGTAAGTCTCATTATAACATTACAGATGAGATTTACAAATCTCTCTTCACGAGTTGTACGCAATGGCTAAATCTCCTACTACAAAAAGGAAAGGAGAAAGAGCCAATTCCTGAGATCACTAGGGGATATGTGCAGTGGATCATTGCACAAAAGAATGGAACTTCTAGTTTGCAATTCATTTTACCATGGACAATCAAGTGTGTTGGAAAGAATTTGGAAGGCATTGAGTTTCTCTGCAGTGAGAATAGCTCTAAAATTCGTGTTGGTGTTTGCATCATAGACACAACACACAAAGTCTTATATCTAGTGGTTGGAGTGCTGCCCAATTTGGTAAAGTAATTGATGGAGTATGTGGGGTAGCACATCAACCATCAGAGTTTTTAATTGCCGGCTTAGTCAAGTATCAGCATGCTGCTTCCCTAGAGAAGGCAATTTCTGAAAAAGATAAATGGTATGAAATGCACGTTCTACCTTTGAGCTCCTTAATGGGATCAGAGACCATCCAAACATGTGCTCTTCGCGAAGTAATTTTTGGGGTTTGGGCATTTTCAGTAAAGGAGAGGAGTACACCAACTACTCTAGTGTTAAAGAGTCATTGTTGGAGCCAATGCATACTCTCTGCATCAATGACGATGAGTATGATGCTGTGACCACAACCAAATCCTTTTTTGTACGTCATGCAATCAAATGCATCTGTCTCAAAGAAGATGATCAAGTGATAGACATCTTCTCATTACGCTATGGGACTAAAGAGGCACTACAACAACAGAGAAAGGTGATATCAGTTGCATGTAGTAGTGATCAAATGACGCAATTGGAATCTCTTTGTCATTCCATAGTGGAAGAAGACCTTGATCTTAGAATGTGGATAGGTGTGGATAACACAGAGAAAGTCAATGCCAAGGATTCAGAGGAAGAAGAAATTGAAGAACCATTGGATGCAAGTGCTGAGGCCATTCTAGAAATTCTACAGGAAACAGGTTAAGCTAGCCACCCATGATATTACATTACTAATATTTAGATTATTATTGTTGTCATTTTATTTTATTTGCCCCATCTCAAATATTCCCATGATGTTAAAAAATTTGATGTTTGGCTCGTTATTTTTTTCAATTTATTTTCGTTGAAAAAATGTGAGCTTGTGAGTTTGAGTTTTTTCACAATAAATGAATTAGACTTAAGTGTATGATATTATATGGACATGTTTTGGTAAATAGAATTCTACATTTTTATATGTTCATAAGATATATATTATGTAATACTTTAAAGTTAATTGATCATATGAGGTTTGGGAAGAATACACTATGACTTGAGGATCATAGAGTTCTTTGTAGACATGACACCCTATGGCCCTAGGGCCATAAAATCCCCCAGAAGATAATGGGATACCCTACAACCTTACAAATGTAGGGTGATTACACCGAGTCTCTAAAAGGGCACATAAGCATCTGGGTTACTCTATAGCCTTAGGCCCATAGGCTTTCAACATAGAATCCCCCAAAAGCATTTGGCTACCCTACAATCTTACGGATATAGGGTGATTACATAGAGTCTTTAAAAAGGCACATAATCATTTGGGCTAGTCTACATCCTTAAGGCCATAGGGTGTCGACACAGCTATCCTACAATATTATGTATATAGAGAGATTACATAAAGTCTGTAAACGAGCACATGAGTATTTGGGATATTCTAGAAGGAAACATAAGTTATCCAAGAGCATTTGGGATACCCTAAGGCCTTAGGGCCATAGGGTGGTGACATAGAATCTCCACAGGGGCACTTAAATCACCCCATGGATGCAAATCACCTAGCTCTTATGGACACATCTTATAAAACATCACATGACACCCTATGGCCTTTAGACCATAGGTTGGTTATTCTAAGTCACCTAAAGACTTTTTAAGTGTTTCAAGAACATTTTTCTTTGGCCTTATATCTTGTGTCCATATACATTAGGGACATATATTTTTTATCTTGTGATTAAGGTTTGATATTTGATTGAGAATGAAATAAGCTAGAAAAAACTAAAAAGTATTTAGTCCTCAAAATTCCAAAATGAGAGCTTGAACAATTGATGTATGATCATTTTTTGTTGGGTGTAAGTTCTTCTATTGTGAATTGTGGTGTAAGCGTTTGAAATAATTAACTTTGTATTGCAACTAACTAGATTAAACATATTCGCTTTGAAATAATTATCTTTGTGTTGCAACTAACTACATTAAACATATATTCAACATTTGTTGTAAATGCCAATTATTTGCTTAGATAGTAAACATCGAGTATAAATCGTTATTGAAGCATTTGTCCTTTGGATTATGTGAAGATCTAATTCTTTGATTGTAACAAGATTTTATTCAAAGATATAAAGTGAGAGTATTTTGTTCCAAACTATGATTTTGTTTCTCTTCCAGATGATACAGAGAATTGGAATTTATATCTTGAATTTTTTTCAATAGAGGGAAGCTAGGACTAGTAGAATTTTTTAGCTTGTCATGTAGCAATCGGAACATTGTATCAAGGTTTACTGCAAAGAAATGATTGTATAATGTATAACCATTGTTTAAGTTTCTAAATTGGAAGTAGAAGGAAATGCAAGTTCCAAAACATGTGCAATGCCATAAGGAGAATCCAACACAAATACTTTTGCCCCTCAAGATTTGTAAATCAAAAAGTGCATGAGCCGGACCTTCCATCCACCAACAGATCAATGCATTTGTGAATTAAAGTACTTGCAAATTTAATTTAAATGTTTGAATGTTATGATGATATTTGAAGGCAAAGACCCCTTCAACTGTGTGGCAAAGCAACAAATGTATGATGTATGATAATGATTCAATTTTGTATATTGGATTGCATATTTATCGCAATATTAACTTACACATTTTTCTAGCATAGAGGACACCCTATGGCCCTAGGACCATAGGATGCCATCATATCCCATGTACAATTTCTCTTTTACCATAGAGGACATCTTATGGATCTAGGGTCATAAGACGCCAACATAGTGCATAAATGGATTCTTATAAGTATACACGTAAACATAGTGCATAGAGGGTATTTTACTAGCATAAAGACCGCTCTATGGCCTTGGGACCACAGGGTGCCAACATAGAGCATAGAAGGCATTTTATTAGCATTTTGTTTCCCTTGGGACGCCATAGTGCCATAAAGTAGAGAATTCTCACACACATGATACCTTGGTCACTATCTAGCCCTTGGACCATATGATGCTATCATAGAGGACACCCTATAGCCCTAGGGTTTCCTTCTATTCCTAGGGCCATACACTTCCAACATATAGTATACATGGTTTCTTCATAGAGCAAACCTTTTAGCCCTACACTATAGAGTGGAAACCTAGACCATATAATGTATCCTACTAGCATAGAAGGCACCCTATGACCCTGAGGCCAAAGAGTACCAATTTAAGGCAAAAAGGGTCTCTTCCTAAGTTAAAGGGCACCTTGTGGCCCTAGGGAGCACCCTATGGCCCCAGGGCCATAGGGTGTCAACATAGTCAAATGGGGTGTAAACTTAGAGCATAGAGGGTTTCTTACTATCATGGAGGACACCCTGTGTCCTTGGTGCCATAGGGTGCATATAGAATGGAGGGTTTCTTGCTAGCATAGAGAGCACCCTATGGCCTTGGGGCCATATGATTCCAACAAAGAGCATAAATGGTTTTTTGATAGCATAGAGGATAGCTTATTTCCCTAGGGCCATATGATACAAAAATAAAAGAGTCTTAAGAAGGGCACCTAGGCCACTAATGCGTCCAGATGCAGAGTATTTCTTAAGATTTTGCTTTGAGTTCTTTGAGGTTTGGAGTGAACATAGATCATAATATTTGATGTGAACATAGATCATAGAGGGTTTTTCTCACTACCATAGAGGATATCCTATGGCTTTGGGGCCACATGGTCTCAATATTGAGCGTAGAGGATTTCTTACTAGCATAGAGGGTACCTTGTGGCCCTAGGTCCATAGGATGCAAACACAGAGTATAAAGGATTTCTTACTAGCACAGAGGGCACCCTATGGTCTAAGGCCATATGGTGACAACATATAGAATAAAGGGTTTCTAACTAGCATACGAGGCACACCTTGTGCGCCTGGGGACATAGAGTGCCAACATAGAGCATAGAAGGGTTTCTTATTGGCATAAACAACATCTTGTGGCCCTAAGACAACCTACAACCTTAGGGACATAGGGTGGCACATAGATAAAGTCCCATATGGCTTTGAAGGACTGGATATCTTTATAAGTTGGGACCAGCTAACAATACTAACCCTATGGCCTTGAGGTCATAAAGAGACACATTAAATTCATAGACGTGTCTACAAAGAGCACCATATGGCCTTAAGGCTATAGGTGCAATAGATGGCATCTCATGGTCTTATAGCGATAGGACACTATATGGTATTGTTTTGACTTTTTAAGTGTGAAATATTAGTTTGAATGTTGTTTAAATTATCATGTATTAAAAACTTGATAGCATGCTACAAAACCATGACCAGGTATTTTGTTATACATGGATTAAGGTCACCAAATTATGACAAGAGTGTTTAATAGTATTTGCCTGTACATATTATCTTCTTTAATTGCTGTAATCAATCTATATGCTGCTTTAAAATCATATCAATTGGTTTTTTTGACACCTCATTTTTTGAGAAGCTACTTCTAGAAGCATTTGTTGAATTTTGAAAAGCACTGATGTCATACAAATCCTCTTTCCAAAAACTATATTGGAGGTTTATTCTTAAATTTTATAGTAGAGAAATTAAAATAGACTCATACAATCATGATAATTTATCTAAATTAAAGGCAACTAGAGCTTAGAAATCATTAAATAACACAATCCTAGCATACACATTTAGAATTTGGGAAACGGGATTTTCCCAAATTATCTAAAATGGTGTTAAAGCCTATTTCTTCCTTCTATTAAGTTTGAAGGCTTACAAGCTGTCATTCAGACTGGGAGCTCTGTGTCTAAGGTCAATGTGTTGCCAAGATGGGATCATGACGATCAAAAGCATTACCTTCTTGACCATACTCTATCCTCAACTTACCACATTCTACATTCAGATGACTATGCTTATGTGGCTGACAATTTAGAAACAAGTGAAGAAGTCGGTGATGATTCTATGTATGCTACACCATGTAATAAAAATTTGTCTCCATCACATTTAAATGTTGATATTGATGAAGATACAGATGCAGTTGTTTTGGAGACAGTGGAACTAACCAGGTCACCAAAACCCTTTCAAGGCACAGATGATTAGGTTGAACAAACAAGGCAGGAGTATTCAAATGATACATCCATTATGGGATGGATGAAAGACAAAGGTAAATCATGCAGGTTGTCCAAATTTTTAGACTTCCCAAAAAGGTTGATGAGCTCCCAAATTTTTATAATGGCAATGTTTGTTTCGAGCTTCCTCCAATTCACCACAATAAAAGGATGCTCGTATGGAGAACAAGCAAAACGGTATGTCCATAGATTGCACTATTCATTTGAGTTATTTTCTTGGAAGTCTTCAATGTTGCAGAGTGACATGCCCTTTCTACCTTGGTGAAAGGAGATACAATGATGCTTTCTTTCATGGACATTTGGATAGACAAATTAGCATGGGCTATCCTACTAGCGAAGGTAAATCTAAAATAGCCTGCCACTATTGTGACAAAACGGTCACTTGTTCAAATATTTGCAAGTGTATGATCTATTATGTGATACCAAAGGAAACAACAGGAACACATTGCATAAGGAAATGTTTTGGAATGGAAGGGAAGAAAAATTGTGGCAACAAGTTACAGAGCCATCAAGTGGTAATGGTTGCTCCATGGTTTTGGTTTGAAAGAACTTTAAAAGACAAGACAATTGCACAGTGGATATGGTTTTGCAATAATGAAGTAAGCCACACAAAAAAAGTATAGAGGCAAGTAAACTTCTCACCTATCGTTCCAACTTTCTGGTAAGTGGATACTGGAACCAACTTATCAAAGGAAGAGAGTGATAGTTTGGTGCAAAGTGGCCCTTTCAATTTGCAAATTTCGCAACACCACTACAACATATGAACAATAAAAATAATGCTCTTACACAAGGAGGGTCCACTAGGAGGAAGCGTAAGTGGAGACATGGTATTTCCAAAGAAGCGCAAAAGAGATTGGAGTTGGCTGCAACTATGGTTGGAATGTTCTTGGACAAGAAACTAGAAAGTGAATAGCACATAGTCTTTTGGGTTTGACAGAGAGTTTCTATGATGTACACATTAAGGTAGAACCTAGCACATGTCCCAAGAGAGGATATAGACAAAAAGCTTTTTTGGCATGTAAGGACATGTACTATGTGTATGTGTATGTTCTTGGGCTTCAACCAAAAGAGCACATGGTCATTCATCAGCCTTCACTAGCTCCCATAGACCTTGCGTTTGTATTAGGGAAAACCCACAAGAGAAAGCATGAGGCGTAGTGAACCTAAACCTTAGAGAATGTCGTCTAGAGGTATGCATTGAAGGAGATTTCTCTTATGTATGAGCTGTGGAGTAGCTTTTCTAGACAAATGAAACTTTTTTGAATCCCTTTTAGTTATAGAAGAATGCTTTGTGATATCTATGTAGACATTTGTACAAGCTCACAAGTAGGGATTTTGGAAACTTGTACATGTTTTTGGTGTGTATCGTTAAAAGAGACTCTAAATCTTTAGCCAAGTTGTTGCAAGGTAATATATGTCTGTTGGTGTGTATCATATACTTATGTCTTTGTTTTGGATTAATTTTTTTGTGTCGTTAGAAAAGGCTCTAAATCTAAAATCAAATAGCTCATAAAACTACTTTTGATTGCAAAAGCTCGAAATCAAAAACTCACAAATAAAACACGCTCGGTGTATCTTGACTGGCTCGCAACTCACAGGGAACATGGGAGCTTCCTTTTGACTTTTCCTTAAATAGGCTAGCTTACCACTATTTGAACAGAGTGTTTTGACTTTCAAAAGAACGAAAGGTTTTAGCATTAAATGCTCGTCATGCACACACATTCTTGAACACGCCCCTAGTCTTGCTACTATTGTAGACACAAAATTCACACACACAAGCTCAAATAAATAATTACACACAATCAATAACAAAAAATTAAGTTAACTGGGAAATTGGTTTGCGAATGAAGAGGTTAAATGTTACTAAAATTTGACCCAAAAATGATAGAAATGCGGTCTAGAATGCAAATGCAAAACATCTACTTACTAATTGACAAATCATATTACTCTTTAATTGAACCTACCTTATCCATGGAGAGTAGTCGCCTCTTCGGTCTACTTGCAAGGAGAGTGCTACATATTTAGAGAGTGCTCCGGCTGTGCTCAAAACATGTTCATTGCCATGTTTTTGTAGCATCTGTGTATAGGAAAAGTGGATAAGATATGTGAACAAGTCTCATTATCCTTACTTCAATTACATTATATTGGAACACATGAGAGATGAAGAAGAATATGAGAATGAATGGATTGCAGATGCAACATACATTGGCCATTATGACATCCTTAGTGAAATAATCAGTATTGGTGACAATTTTGTTGTTCCCACAAAAAGCGGCAACAAAGAGGGTGTCAATTTCTAATCCTACAATGCATTGGGAAGATAGAGAAATTTCCTTGAGAGGCTATTGATCGATAAGGAAATGACACCACATCCTAGTGGCTCCAAGTTGTATCTGAATATCGGTTGATGTCAGTGAGTCATTATACTATAGTATGTCATATTAAGTCCACACTGATAATGAAAGGCTATTTTTGTATGTGCTATTTTGGTAACAATCTTCCACTAAATCTATTTTAGTAAAGTGTAGCACAAAGCATAATAGCTCCACATTAACTTGTTCTACATCAAACGTGTTCCTGAAAAATGTATGATGTGAAAAACACAAGTAGATTTACATTGAAGGTTAGTAATACAATCTTCATTTATCTTTTGTTTTGTGTAGGCTACACAAACAAGATTTTGCCTCTTTTATAGCCTCCTCGGCGCATCCTCATGTTGGATCTTCTTAAATACTCTTTGTAGCATCTTTGATTATCACATTTTCTTCTTCAAATCCATTACAGGTAGCCCTTGGCTACGGGCCTACATTTCTATGTATAGAGTTGTTGATTCTTTCAAAATTCTATATACCGGTTTTTTGCAAGTGTGTTAGAGACCTTACCTTTCACTTGTTCAACATTGCTATTTAGCAATGCACTACGTCCACCCCCTTAATCCATTTTCATAGACTACAAAGGATGAAAGCTATGTTTTTTCTTTCTTTCTTTCTCCTTATAGTATTGTGTGCTCATGGGGTGCACTAATTAATCATGTTAATGTATCACCTCAGTTTAGTTAGGGGGGATTTTTTTAAAAAACATTTTTGTGCAAATTAACAAAGAGATGTTAACAAAAGGGGTTTTATATTCCATTTTGGAAAAAAATCCTAAAATAAGGGGTCATTATATCTGTTCAAGTAGAATAAAAAAGTTTTTTTTGCTATATCCCATGAACACACGTTATATAGGTGGGTTCTCAACAGTGTGATATGTCAATGCTCTAAATCCATTACTTAATCATCTGATACATGTAAGTAACTAGTATTATACCAATGGGTAATCGATGTGATACAAAGAAGAAGATACGATAGCTGTGTGTCTCAAATCTAAACCAAACATGACACCTTAATGAGCCCAATACAATATTTTAGTGTTTTAATTCCAATACTTAATTGATATGATACAAGTAAGTAGCTAGTATGATAGCCATGCATAAATGACATAATATACAAAAGTATCTGTCTAATGAAAGCGATTTGCTTCTCAAATCCAACATCAACCAAAAGTGACACCTTGATGAGACTAGTATGATAGGTCAGCACTGATAAAACCTTAACTGGTATGATGTATGTAAGTAACCTGTATGATACTAGAAGAAAATTGGTATGGTAGCCAAAAGTAACCAATAAAATAAAGATATACTTATTGAATACAACCCTAAACCAATGGTGACATCTTGATAAGACTAGTTCAATATGTCAGCTCTTTAAAACCATTACCTAACTTTGTGAGTGTTTCATAATTAAACTACAGTTTCAATAAGTAATCCATATGAAATCTAGTGGGTTTGATACACTTGTAAGTCACTGGTCTAAAACATAGAAGTAACCAGCATGAAATCAATAGAGCTACGCTTAAATCAAAACTAAATTTCACTTAATAATTAATATAAGGTTAAGGGAAAATTTAATAATGAACTAAAATGGATGAGTCAATACAATCATAACTTGGTAAAAAATGTTTTGTTAATTAGCTATGTATAGTTACAAGATTTCAAAAATTTGTATGATTACATGATGCAATGATATCAACACTATTATTTGAGTAGATTAACCATATGATTCTCTTTAAATTCTCATCGCATGCTGCAATGTAGAGAGCAACGGCTTTTGTAGACTTAAATATGTTTGTTGTGCAAAGCCACCTTGCCTGAACCATTGGTGATGATTGTAATTTTCAAACATGATTGACGGTCTCTTGGAGTCTGAATTTCAATCTTTGGGAACACTAGATAGTAGCATGGCTCATTTGACACAAGCTTGTAGCTACTATCATTGCAAATAAGTGTATTAGCAAGCTATTGGTCTACTATCTTGGGCTAGATAGGTTTCATGGTTGATCCCATATCAAAATCTACCAGATCATAAAAAATCTATGTAAGCATGTACTTAAAAGTTTGTCAATGAGTTGGGAATACTATTTGTAGAGCATGGTCGATAGTGTGTCAAAATCTAGGAGACCATACGCACACTTCAAACCCCTTGAGGCCAAAGTCAAAAAAGTTGTATGCATTAGGTCTGACTAGATACATATCTTTGTTTCTCGCACAAAAAAGCACCTTTGTCTAGCCAAGGAGGTCACCCTTCTCCCAATATTCATTGTACCTCATGTACAAAAGGCTATTCAGGTCCGAAATAAGTATCTTGCATTCTTTAGACAAGGTTTGGGTGGTGGCGGTCATAAATACAATGCTAGCACCAGCCACCAATTGTCATGGGATACACTCCATCTTTTCCAATGCCACAATGAGTGCATATTTGTGTCCATTTCTCTTAATGGCCATATAGAGAAGGCACAATGCCATTCTTGAAAGAAAAACATATTCAAAAAATCCAAATTATCATCCTCAAAAACTATAGACATAAAATTTAAACATGTGAATTCAAAACCATAGATGAAACAACATAATTTTTTTGCAAATTACAATACAAACATATGATTCTATCCAAAATGTGTGTAGCTCACACAATAGAGATGGCAACAACTGTCAAAAGTGAGAAACATGGAGAAACTAGAGCCATTTACAAGCTTTGGGTTCAGGGCTAGAACTAGTGCTACTAGTCTCCCATTCTTTCGAGGTTTCCATTGTTGTGTTCATATCCTCTTGCCAAAGCATTTGGTTGATAGTTTGAGCTCCTATCTTCTCCTCTGCACTATTTTTTTCCAACACAGGGATCTTCTCTTAAACTATTGTGGAAGTGTTTCCTCAGGGATTTCATTTTCCTTTGTTCTTGGAAAGAAAGCCATCAAAATTGAGATTTTGTGATTTAATATTAAGGTTGAATTAAACTACCAATATGATACATGTAATATACAATTATGATACTATTTTAAAACAAGTATTATATCAGTATCATAACTTCATAACATTATTATAGCATTATCATATTGGTATCATAATTGTATGATATGGTAATGGTATAATACCATTATGATATAGGTGTTATAGTATTACAATACTATTATAATAAAAATAGGATATTGGTATAATACTGGTATTATAATGTTAAGATACTAGTGCCTAAAAATCATGATTTGAATTCCATATCAAATAATAACATGTATTTTAATGCTATGACATAGGTATGGTATCGGTATTATAATGTTCAAATACAACTTTATTAGTATAAAAAAAGAGCATTACCAATATGATTTGTCTATCATATCTATAATTACAAGTATCATATTATAAGAGTGAAATTCATGAGTGTGTGACATTGCTATCATAACAAAGAATGGTTCTATACAAGTGTTCTAATTTTAAGATATTGGTATCATACCAATATGACATCATCAATATAAAGCATTAATTATGTCACACAAGGTAGTTTAAGTTTGATTGATGTATAATATCAATACAATAACATTATATTGAAGTAGAATGGTAGTACATTACCGTATTGTACCATCATTATGGTAGCATAAGAGTGGCTATTGCTATGCTACCTATAACCTCTCAACTAGGGTTAGTTGTATGATTAAAAGAAACGTATAATTATGTTATATTACAATACCAAACATATAATACTGGCATTTGTTAGTTATAATACTGGTAGCCTACTATGTTGCGGTAAACCTAGCTTATGCCCCTAGTATGGAGACTCTCCCTAAGTCCACATTTGTAATATTGGTAGCCTACTCTACTGGTTAACCCTAGCTTATGCCTCTAGTATGGAGACTCTCCCTAAGTCCACATTCATGTTACACATCCCAAATGATGCCCATTTATGTAGACATGAGCCATGGACCTTTCTAGCCCCTCTGCACATGGACATGGACATATTTTCTAGGTCAAAAACTGCCCTAAAAAGGTGCATACAGGATTTCCCCCAGAATATCTCCAAAGCACATGACTCCTTGATGCTACCACACCTCACACATGATGGCACTCATTCTCCTATATGTTGAACTCATTTCTATGCTCACATGCAATGTAGCTTCATGCTACAATGAGAACTTGACCCCTTTTCATTATCTTGTGTCCTTAAGAGTTCTTATATAATAATAACATTTATGTTGTCTAATCATGAATGGGACACAAGTGCATCCTCTTTAACCACACTCATCCGATCAAGTGGTCTCATAGACTACGGCTTATTATCCCTAGGCCTACATAATACACTATACATCATTAACTACTAGCATTACCATTTACATTTAATCTTCTTGCACTTAGGAATAAAACCCCACACTTATTTTGCTTAATGCCATGGGCATGTACCTTGTGAAGTGAAGGTGCCACTACCATTCATTAAACAAACTGAGTGGTAGGGAGTAGCTAGTTTTAGAAAGATTTTAGGTGGTGCATCGTTTGATCCCCAATTTTGTTAGGTCAAGGGATCATGCTTTGCAAAGAAAGGTCCCTCTTCTTTCAAGATCCTAAGCCAACTTTTGCCAATTAGCTTAGAAATTCAAAGTAGATCCTATTTTCATGGAGGATTTAATGGAAAAGGGGAGGCACCTCGGTACCCATATTTGTAGATCTCATTACATGCCATACATAATTTCTCTAAGTTCACCATCAACATCAAAGAGGTTCCCCATCTCAGGGAGATCCCCCCCCGTGAATCAATTTGTCCAATTGCTCGCCCCAAAGCCTAATTTTGCTCTAATTTTTGTTGCACAACTCATAGAGAAATTCTTAGAGTTTGTTTTAACTAGAGAAAATTTTATTTGGGGGAAACGTTTCCCTGCTCAAAGGCATAATCTCACCAAGTTTGAGCCTATTTTATCAACTACGATGTGTGTTGGAGTCAAAATTCCTTTATTATAGAGTATTCTCTAGAAGACGATTAATGCTAATGATGGTATTGCTCATTTATTTGAAACTTAATCATTGCCAAAGTGATTTTATGGAGTTTTGCATTAAAATTAATGGCATCAATCAAGGCCTAATCACTAGATTGATTAGAGAAACCCTAAATGTATTTGCTATGGCCTTTAATATGCTTGGTGGAATCTTGTGCACTAATCCTTGGGGTTTTGTGTTAGGGGCTCATAGCCCTAACAGGTAATCAAATTATGCAGTGTAGAGATAAACAAGGCAAGAGACTGCACATTTAATCACAAAACTACAGAGTAGATGAAGAAGAAACACCATAATAAGGATAAGAAAGTACTATATTCACTGTATATTCACCATCGCCATAGAACTACAGAGCAGGAACAATAGTACGACTACAGGGAACTGCAAAAACTGCATGGCAGTTACATTCGAAAATTGATACACGCCATATGACCCTTCAAGACTTTAAAAACTAACTAAGCCTAAAGTTCTTGTGTAAACAAACCCCTAAGGCTTAAAGCTTAGACCTTAGTTACACCTAAAAAGTAAGTACCCTGACACATCACGCAATAACACCTGGCACACCCGGTGGGAAGTGTTTCTCAAACATTGTGAGAACCCATCCCTTGATCAAAAACTTAAATAGAAAGATGATCTTTATCTTTAGGCTGCTTTGAACTTTCCCCTTCTATTGCAGTTTCCCAACCATCTTCACCAAATGCTTCATTTACTTCAGCTTCAGGTTCTTTCATTGCAACCTCAGCATCTTTTCCAGTGAGTATCTGATCCATAATAGACAATACTAGATCTTTAAACTGTTGTTGTTCACCTGCAACATCTGCTTCTTCATCTGCAACTGCAATTGGAACTGTGACTGCACCTTCAGTTGACTGTTCCTGAATTTTAGTTTCAGTCTTATCCAACATTACAATATCACTCTGAGTATGCAATTGTTCATGTTGATGACTTCTTTGTTGCTCCAACTTCTTCTGGAACTCCTCATACTTGCTCTTCAACTTCAATTAATCCTATGAATGGAATTGTATCTTCAATTAATTGCTCTTCAACTTCCTGATCTGCATTATCAATCAGTATCAATTTATATTCAATACCCTCTAGTTCAGGTTGGTCATGAACCAATTGTTCCTCCTTATACTTCAACTTGTATAAAATGATCTCTCTGTTCAGTGAGATTCTTCTGCAACAATAGATTTTCTTCCTTAGCCTCTTCTTCAGCAAAGGCCTGGTACAGCTTACTGAACACATTAGAAAGTTCATGTTTAGGTTTCTCTTCAAAAATATTGAAGAAAGATTCAAGGTAGGATGCAAACTTTGCAACCATTAGACGCTACCTCTTGAACATATCCAACATTGCAGCATAGAGATGAAACACTAGGAGACCTAATTTAGACTCCGTATGCCAAAACAATTGATTATCTTGAAAATCTTGATTTAAGAAACACCCAAACTGATATGCCTCTTCATCAAACTGATTTGATTCAAAGCTTAACAATAACAGTTTGAGCTCTCCTTGACACATAAAAACACCACCAAGATGGCTTGCTCACATCCCCTCTCAAGATGGCTTTCTCACATCCCCTCTCAAAAACATAAAGAAATCCACTTTGTAGATGCAAAATTGTCCAATCAGTAATATCTCCCTGAAGCTGAAAACTTTTGACTTCTGCTAACTTCCCTTATTTCATCAAGCATGAAGACATAATACCAATGAGATATAATAATATTAGAATCATCTTCTCCATCAACAAAATCACATAGAAATGTAGAACCATTTTCAAGAAAACCCACTTCACCATCATCAAGAACTTGCAAAATACTTGCATAATCATCAGTCAAAACCATCTCCTCAGCATCATAAACACCATTGACATCAGAAACATGAGCACATAAGGAATACAAACCTTCAAGAATACCATTATTAAACTGAACTTCCTTGGATAAAGATGGACTTACAATCTCCATGACTGAATTGCAAAAGCATCGACATCATAAAGATCATTGACGACAACATCATCATTCAAGACATCTTCCACAAAATCAAGGTTTGAAGAAGACTCCACATTTTTGATTTGAGTAAGTTGAAGATTCAAATCCTCAATTTGATTATTCTTATCCAAAACAACTTGCTTAAGAGCATCATGAACTTCATAACAATAAGAAATATGAAAGTCAAATTCAACTCAAAACTGAGAAATATCCACCATAAATGATGCCTTCTCTTCTTGAAGTTGACTAATTTTAAAAACCGCTTCATTAGCCGCAACCATATTTGAATACCTATCATTCTCCAAATCCAAATAAAGCTTATGGATCATCTCCGCATGAGAAATAACAAGACTTTGTAGTTCAACAAATGCAGGTACATAACTTCTTTGAAAATCAGTATCATCAAGCTCAATATTAGTCCGCTTGCTTATTTCCCCAGCAACTTCAACTTCTTTTGGAATTTCAATTGTCTCTGCAACCTTCATATCTTCTGAAACTTGAACAGCTTCATTTGTACTTTTGACATTATGTGTAGGTGGTATATCATCTTCAATAATAAAAATTTGATTTGAAGTTGACTGCTGTGTTCCTACTTCCTCAAGATCTGTCATTGCAACTGCATCCTGTACTACATCTTGAACTTGATTCTTGTACTTGATTTGAACTAAGTTGCACCTGTTGATTCAGTTGATCATATTCTTGTTTTAAGTCATCATACTTCTGCTTCAAGTTCCTCTCATCTCCTTGTTCCCAAACATCCATCTTTGCCTACGGTTCATTCTCTCTTAACTGCAACAATTAAATCTTTTGTCCCTTCACCATCACAAATTGAGTCTTCAAGTTTTCCTATAGCTTCAGTTTGAACAAAATTGTCATACTTTTCTTCCACTTTATGCATTCAATCCACTGCAAATGTTCAAGCAAAAAATTCACTTCCTAATTCATATATAAAATCTCCTGCAAATATTCAGTCTCTTGCATATGTTCAGTTCCATGTAAGTACAGTGTAGTGCTCGTTCCCTACAGTGTAGTCCCTTGTAAATATTCATACTTCCATACACACTTAGTCTTCTGCACATATACAGTTAACTGTAATTGTTCAGTTGCCTCTTGCAAGTATTCAGTATCCTGGGAAGATGAATTTTCCTGCACTTCAAGAATCTCATGCGCCTGAACCTGAATTTGAAAATTTTCTGATTTCATATTCTTCCATAAGATCCTTCATGATTATTTCATCCAAACCCTTTTTCCACTTGATCCATTTTCCAAAGAAAATAATAAGAAAATTCCAAGAAAGACTTCCACACCATTGGAAACAAATAGAAATTTGTTGCAAACACCCCATGTTGGACTTCTCTAAACAAAAAGTCACTTCAATCACTTGACTCCTGCATCCTTTAGTTATAGAAATGAAAGATTGAACTCAATTATTCACCTTTGAGAACCTGTAGTTTGCTTCTTCTTTGTCAAAAACTGCTTCTTAAATATCTTTGACAAGATACTGATCCTGTAAACACTTCTTGATTAATGATTGCTTCTCTTCTTGAAGTCAATCAATCATATAAATGACTTGATTTGTCGCCACCTGATTTGAATATCTCTTATTCTTCAAATCTAATGAGCAACAATAAGACTTTGAAACTCATGAAATTCAGGAACAAAATCTCTTTGCAAATCAGTTAGCTTTTGTTCAAGGACCTGTATATGGAATTTTGTAAATCAGCAACCTTCGGCCTTGAAACTTGCAATTCAGGGACTTGAAATTGGAGATCATTATCTTCACAACCTGAATAACTCATATCCATATTTGGAAATTGTCTTTCACTCCTCAAGAGTCCAAAAAGAACATCCTCTTCAGCAAAACACCTGTTGGAGTGTCACTTGTATGATACTCCTCATGATGAACAAACATCAAAAACTGATTTATCACATCATCCTCACCATCAAAACACATTATGTCTTCAAATATATTCATCTCTTCCCGTTTAGTACACTGTAGTCTGATCTCTTCCTGAATTTCAACCTATTCAAGATTGATGTCCAAGGTTGGTATATGGGTTGGTATGTGGTATTGGTGGCTTTTTTGGCTCACTCCCACTTGCATTCCCTTCTTCTCAATCACCAACTCTTCTTTTGGGTAGCTATTGCTCCTGGCTTCCTCCTTCTTCCTTCATCATCTTTTGGACTACATTTCCCTTGCATTGAGCAACATCTCCTTCTTAAAATAAACTTCTTCTCTTCAATAATCTGAGTATCTACAACTTTGATCCCATATTCAAAAACATCAAAATCAGGTTGAAAAACTTTAGGTGCTGGAAAATTAGATTCAGGCGTTGAAACTTCAGGTTTTGAAACTGCAGGTGCCTGTAAAACTATTGGTAACTGAAAACTAACAACTTGAGGTTGGAAAAAGTAATAGGTTGTTGAAAACACCATTGAGAATCATCATCACTAAGGTAATCATCAAACTCATCTTCATACTTCTTTGAAATACATTCACATGCTTCTTGCAACCTTGATATTCACCGAGCCATAGAGCATGACTTTCTCTTCTTACCAACTCGACTATTATGCTAGTTGTGTTTATCATCAAGAAATCTAGAAAACCAATCTTGATCCTCTTGAGCATCACACATGTCCTGATGACATGATGCATCCTGAAAACTCTGCATAATTTGATACAACTCCCTGCACAACTTTGGCAAGCAATACTTGACACAAACATCCTCTTTTTGACAAGGCCAACACATGTAAGGACATCACTTTGCCCATCTTTTTGACAAACAGCGCACTTTTTCTTCTTCTTCTTTTCCATTAATCACACATCAAAAGAATAGAGACCTCTTTAAACCTTGAAACTTCTTAAATTGCATTGCAAATTGAAATACCTGAGACTGCATTCTGCAACATTAGGGCCAATTTGGATGAAATAAGGGCTCCTTAGGGTTTCTCTATTCTTGATCTAAGGGTCAAGGAGGAGCCACATCTCCAAAAGTATGGCACTTTTGTACACGTGTCAAGATCTCCTTCACTTGCTTTTGGAATATTTTGCACTATTTGAGCCATAACTTTTGCATATGAAGTCCAAATTTAGTGCTCAAATGGTCCATGGGTGGCACTTGATGAGCTCTATCCAATGAGTACCCATGTTGTATAGTTTTGGTAAGATCTTCATGGTCTTTTTTAGGTTGCCATTTTTTAGATCCTTACATAGCCCTTTTTTCATCCAAATTGGCCCTAATGAACTGAAAAAGCGTAACTGTATTCTACAAATTGAAAAAGTCAAACTGCATTCTACAAACTGGAATTCCTGAAAGTGCATTTTGCAAATTGAAATACTGTAATCTGCAACTTGTAAACAGTTGAACTGCAAACTGCAGATTGCACATTGCCTAAAACTGCAGACTGCACATAAACTGCATGCACATAAACCGCACAAAAATGTCAAGAACCTACAAACACATGCAACTTCTCAGAAATTATAATTTTGATTTTCCGTGGCAGATCTGAGAAGAAATCCTCCAATAACTTTGATGTATGCTCCTTAGACACATGCTGCGGGATTACCCAATTCAAGAATTCTTGCAGGTGGACGAGGTAGACCAACATGTCAAGAACCTCTCGAATTCTTGAGTGCTATATGGTTCAGGCTAAATTCGAGCCAGCTGCTGCAAGAACCCCTTTAGAGAGAATGTGGCGGTTATAGCATGAGAAAGACACTTTGCACCATAACCGACTGACCATTTGCTTTGAGATTACTGTAACTCTCTCCCATGTCCATTAGAACATACACAATAGGATCGCCAAAGTGTTTGGGGATCACATCCCTAACAGGTAATCAATACAAGAATCATGCAGTGTAGAGATAAACAAGGCAAGAGACTGCACATTTAGTCACAAAATGACAGAGTAGATGAAGAAGAAACACCATAATACGGATAAGAAATTACTATATTCACTGTGTATTTACCATCACCATGGAACTACATAGCAGGAACAATAGTACGACTACAGGGAGCTGCAGAAATTCCATGGCGGTTACATCCAAAAATTGCTACATGTCACATAACCCTTAAAGACTTTAAAAACTAACTAAGCATAAAGTTCTTGTGTTAACAAACCCCTAAGGCTTAAAGCTAAGACCTTAGTTACACCTAAAAAGTAAGTACCCTGACACATCAGGCACTAAGATCTTGCAAAGCTGATCTAATCTTGAACCCTTCAAGGTCTCAGCAACGTTGAGAAGAGGCAACACCCCTCTTCATACCTGTCATGATTTTAAGTGAAGGTGACACTTCCCTCTACACATACACACACAAATTTCCTTTTGGATTTATAAGAACCTTGGGATCTCATGAGACCCTACATGTTGTATCCAATTGAGCTATGGTCATTGAATCTATTGAGAATCAGCATGACATATCCAATTGAGAGGTGTGAGTAGAACACGCCATGATGTATCATTAGAACCTTGTAGATGTATCCAACAAGAAACCTCAGCACTATGATTTGATCATTTGAATAATCTAGGCTTAGGAAGGTGATTGTTGGGGTAAGCCTAGTTTATGCTCCTAGTCTAGAGACCCTCCCTCAGTCCACACACATGATTACGCATCCCAAATGATAAAATAAAAAACCATAGGAGATCCACTCATTTTGAAAAATCCTTTCACGAGCTTATAGTTCAAAGACTACTACATATGGCAAAAATGAGAAATTTGTAAAATTTCTCATGGCTTGGTCACAATATGCCTCCAAAGTTGATGGACCAGTGCATTTTGCCCAAAACAGCCATTTCTTACAGTTGATTGCCAATAAATAAGAGTAAGGATTTTTGTAGGACATGAGATACAATTCTTCGTTAACTTCAATGGGTTGGCGATCAAAACATATGGTTACTTTTGCATTGCTATTTGTTTTTTGGGCAAAAAAATAGGTACAAAAAATTTACATTTTTTCCATTCTGCGGACCTATCACCAAAGTTTCTATAGTCATGCTCAATACAGATACTATATACAATTTTTCTTAGTTCCCTTTGGGTCTTTGGATCCAAAAGGAGCCATGGAGCATGTGAAAATAATAATGGATCTCTTACTAAGTGGAACCTTGGGGACAATGATAAAGTGCTAAATACAGCAAACATGACAAAATTGGGTTTAGCATTATGACCTCTAGAATCCCAGAGAAACTACTCAATATCTAGCCAGATTTATAGTTTATGATTAGATATGGTTACTACCTACAAAATACACACAATTGGACTAAGAAACAAGCAATATTGAGAAAGCTACACTTGATACACAAAAAAGTCTTGTATTCTTCAGCAATCAAGAAACTCAACCATCATCATATACTATGCTATATAGCATATTAGTGCCCCCAACACTCAAGGAAGATTAGATTTATGTTTTACATGAAACTTACACTATCAAAATTGTATATTTGGATATCAAGAAAGCCACAAAAAATCATAAAAGTGTTAATTTTGCCCAAAACACAGGAGTAGGCAATTCTTGTAATTTGGTCATAACTTTCAATTTCAACACTGAGTTCTCCCTAGAAGCATCAAAACATGTTGAGAGCTATGAAGGCGTATCCTATAGCAATCTAAAACTCACAAACATGAAGTTTAGAGTGGTAGCTGAAAAAATTTAAAAAATGCCCAAAAATAGGACCCGTTTTTTCACACTGTTTAAGTTCAAACATGTCGTGCAAGAGTAAGGTTGATGGTGGTGAGATCGATATTCCAAAAAAAATGTCAAGATTTTTTCAGCTCATAAGGCAAATTTTTGGATATATAGTACCTAGAAATCAATTTCATACTCTTCAAATAATTCAAGAAAAATGGTCACTTGATAGGACACAAAAGTTTCCAAGGACATAAAAGTGTTCTGTTACCACTATAGTGTTAAGAATTATTCTATGATAATTACGATTATTGTTTTCTAATCATGAATGAGACACTAACCTATCCTATTTAACCACACTAATCCTATCATATCGATATGATACTAGTAACCTACCGGTATGATAATCGTCACAGTTTGTTATGAGGCTTGCAATCTATCAATATGATACAAGTAGAAATATTGTTCACAGGGGATGGGGGTGGGGGGAGGGTCACTATAATAAAAAATCCATGTCACATGGGTTAAACATTAGGGATTAGTTTTTTCTATTTCTTCTTGTAGTAGGGTGTTGAAAAATGATCTTGACTAAAAAAAAGATTGAATAGGAAAAGGATCCCTTCTATTGGTTAAAAATTCACAGCTAAAGGGTTTTATAAATAGTCCTTAAGCACACATGATATATAGGTTCTACATAAATCCTCCCCCCGCCCCTCCCCCCTCGAGTAATATCATTAACCTATTGGTATGATATGAGTGACATTTTATGGAAATGTTACTCTATTAGGCATGATACCAATTACTTATCTAAATAATATTGGCAATTTAATAGTATGATATGTGTAGCTTACCAATATGATATTGGTGACTTATGGACATCATATCGTTAATGTTCCAATTATGATGCTAATATTTTTTTTGTATAATACCAGTCTCTTACCTTCAATTTTTTCTTGAAAAGAATGAAGACTTCCTTTTGTCACTCACTCTTGGGTTTGTTTTGTGGATTGCTTTGCCTTCCTTGCCATAGGCTATGAGAAATTCATTGTCTCATGTTGTTGGAGGCTTTTATCCCCATCTTTTCTTGGGTCCTTAGAATATTCCTACTTTCTATTGGTGGTAGGCTTCTAAGTATTTGAGAAATGTTTCCCAGGGGCCATTTGAACATATCACACCCATTCTATAATGTCATTCTGCTTCCACAGTGGGAAATAGGGTCTAAGGAATTAGTAGATTTTGCATGTTTGAGATGCAAATGTTAGCTGCACAATGAGGGGGCACAATAACAAGCCAATGTAAAGTTAAATGTATGGTAGATTGGATTTTTTAAAGCCAATAATTGTGCATTTAATATAAGAAATGGATATTCTTGAAAGTTGTCAAAAGTGAAAGTTTATGGGTTAATAATGTAGTCCTAAAAGTTATGTACAAGTTTGTCTTTACGGCTCATTGATCGGAGTCCGGATGGAGAAGTTATGGGCGTTTTGATATTTTTTGGGGTCAGATCTATTGTCTTTGGATTGGACATGAGTTGCATGGTTAGGTGATTTGCTTCCACTTTAGAGGATCTTGGATTATACATTACTAGGTCGGTTTGTACTTAGAGATGGGGTTTTACGTCGTATAAGTGATAAAATTTGCATCGTTATAGGGATGTCGCTTATACGACGGTCTAGCAATACGTCGCATAAGAGACTAAATGTAATGTCTCTTAAGTGATGTTTGTCATCACTTAAGCGACGCAAAATGTTTTTGTTAGTATGCATTGCTTAAGAGATGATGGGTAAAATGGCGTCGCTTAAGTGACATCAAGCTGTTTTTTATATATACGATATTTGTTGTCGGACTCTTCAAGAGCCTAACCATTCCAAACAAGGCTCTCCCTCTTCCTCTCTCTCTCTCTCTCTCTCTCTCTCTCTCTCTCTCTCTCTCTCTCTCTTTTGCAAGCACTATTGGTGTCAAACAAGGATGCCCACTTTCCCCAACCCTCTTTGGGCTACTCATTGATGAATTGGAATGCATGGTTCTTGACTTTATGCAGCAAGAAGGCATAGAAGAGGTTAAGATTGGAAATGCGGTGATCATGCTTTTGCTTTATGCCGATGATGTAGTGCTCTTGGCACATACCTTAGAAGATGCACAAAAGCTTATGAGTGTCTTGGAACGCTTTTGCCTACATAGCGGGCTGATCGTGAATGGATCCAAAACCAAGGTTATGCTTGTAAAGACCCTCAATGATGAAAATCCATGCATTGTATATAACAATGAGAAACTTGAAGTGGTAGATCACTTCAAGTACCTTGGCCTTGAGGTTCCATCCAATCATAAATGGAAGGATTGTGCAATGCGTCGCTTGGAAGCCGGAAAGAGGGCCTATTATGCATTTGAGAACATGTGCAATGCAGGAGAGATCAAGTGTTGGTCTCTCAAAAAGTACCTCTTTGACACATTGGTGACACCGGTGCTTATTTATGGAGTGGAGGTGTGGGGTGGAAGCATCGGGAAGTCTACTTGGAAAGAGTTTGAGAATGTCCAAAAGCGTTTTCTCACCAACTTTCTCCAAGTCAAGACACAAACACCCTACATGCTCTTACTTCTTGAGTCCGGATTGCTTCCCATTGAGGTCTTGGGCATGCAAAGGGTTGTGGAGTACATGCGTAAGACACAGCGTAGCCCTTTGCATCGACTTCCTAGAATCGCATATGAAGCAAGTCAAATGGTTCAAAAGACATGCAAGAGCAAAATACTAAGTTCGGGGTGGATGCTTGATATCAAGAAATGGTTTGGAAGATGGGATGCATGTCACTTGGTCAAGGATGCGTCGATCGACTCCCAAGTTAATGAGGCCTTCTTACAACGCCAATGTATCACGGCTTGGGAGAAATCCGGAGGTTCTCGCTTCAACCATTACACCACACACGTTGCCCCAAACTACAAATCTCTCTTCTTCTCGGAACGAGGTAACCTAACCCATTCCTACATCCTTGAGCCCATCCCGTTGAGTGCGATCCGCACCATTGCCTCCATTCGTCTTAGCTCCCATTATCTACGCTGTGAGACAGGACATTGGGGCACTGGCGAGGAGTGTCATCAACTTTGCACCTTATGCCCTCGTCAAGTGCCAGAGAGTGAGTACCACACACTACTTGAGTGCTCATATTTTGACCACATTAGGTCCTCTTTTCCCCATATATTCAGCCATGATCTCTCCCTACATACCTTCCTCTCCCAACCACGATGTGGACTCTCTATTGCGACGCTCATTTCAGCCATTTTTGAGCATCGAGAGTCACTTATGAACTCCACTCACACCACGTGACATGTTCATTTGGTCCCATAGGTCATATTAGACCTCCTAGGATGATAATAGAACTATCTCTCTCTCTCTCTCTCTCTCTCTCTCTCTCTCTCTCTCTCACACACACACACACACACACACACACACACACACACACACAAGGCTCTCTCTTTCTCTAAATCCTATACACACACACACACACACAAAGCTCTCTCTCTCTCTCTCTCTCTCTCTCTCTCTCTCTCTCTCTCTCCCGTTACACAAAGCTCTCTCTCTTTAGCTTTCATATGCAAGATTTGAAGCAAAAAGTGTACACTTGGGAGCATTCTATATATACTACAACAAACAGACAATCATTGAATTTATGCGAACAAAAAATCAAAAGTATGAATGATCACGGTATATCCTTTTCTTCCTTGACACTTTACGATTAAACAAAAATGATTAAAATAATTTGAATATGAATGAAAATACTTGACAATATAAACAAAAAAGATTGAAAGAAACTGAATATGATTAAAGGAACTTAACATTATTATACAAGTAGACTAGAACTGACTGAAGCATATTGAATATATAAATTATCAATGTATGTATGTATACAGTGAATACTGAAACATAATCATCTATCTAATTCCATTATGGCTATGTATCTGACGTATCAAACTCGTACGCACCATCCTCCTATCTCCCAACATGTGAAGATGATGCACTGCATGCCCGCTGCTCATATAGCCTTCTACCCTCCTCCTCTCTTGCAACAAGCTCAAGATCTCTCTCACCGTGCACATCCTACATTCATAAAAGTTAAATTAAATGGAAAATACAAAAATAATTTGATAATCATTTTAACATATAAAGATTACTCAAAGTTATAAATATTACTCACAAAAAGGCATGTTGATTGAAGGATGCATTTGAAGGCTCTATATCCCTGGTATGTCGCCATCTTGATCTCTGTTGGAGTCAAAGATCGTCTGTAATCTTTGGTTTGTACAAAGTAGATCCAAAGTTTAGGATTATTCGCGTTCACATAATTCTAAAATATATGGTATGAAAACCTATAAATATATACTCACAAAAGTGGCTATGAAGCCTCATTGAAAATAAAATGATATTAAAATCACGTTATCAATGATTACATACGTAATTCAATAAAAAATTCAAATTGTAAATTGATGCACTTTTTGTTGTAGGAATGCTATCCATAATCGCATCTCCCGTTGAAAGTGGGTCCATGACTTCTCATGGAATGCCGGAGGTATCTTATTTTTAGGGACCATAGCATACTTCTTGTTTGTGTTCACAACAAGAGGAACCAATATATGTTTGTATGTATAAATGTATGTATATATGGATGTGTTTATATATGTATGTATACATGTATATATGCATTTGAGTATGTATGTTTGTACGTACATACACACACACTAGTACTTTAGTCAAATTAAATTTCACTTTTTAAAAAAAAGTACAAATTCATATTCCCTTTGTACTCCAACGCCTCCATATTATAGTCATGGAGTCCAATCTCATACGATGGGACATAAAGAAGAGCCTTCAAAGGGAGCGCCTTTAATTTATTATGGAGAGCAATGGATTCCATGTTGGTGAAATAAATGGCGAGGCTTGCATCGAAGCCCACGATGCCAATGTTGTACACATGAGTTGGATTGGGGTGTTTATGCTCATGCACCAATACTTGCACACCGAGATAAACCTATGGTTAGTATTGTGTACTCTAATGTATATTTATTTAAATTATTATAGTTAATGATGTCAATAATATAAATAATATTTCACATGTAGGGACATGCATCTCCATTTGATGATAAGGATGCCATCATTGATCAAGATTCTTGTCATTATCATACATGAAATGGTCATGTATCCAAGAATTGCAAATGGACATCTTGCGGCAGCCTTTGCCTCCTAGCCTTGAGAGAAATACTTGTGGCGATCATGCATTGCCCTATTGTCTATTGCCTTTAGTGCATACATATTTGAAAACACTATGGGGGATGGCATGCAATATCTCTTCCTAGAGATGGAGAGGTTTTTATCTTTTGGGGTGCTTGTTACATGATAGCTTCTTCTAGCCTTTTTAATGGAGGACGTGACCTATTCATTGCACATAATCTACAAGTCCCACCACATTTGAAGGTGACCCTTATGTGCTTTTGTGGACCTATATATGGATGGGGCCCTTGGCATTAGTTGTCGTGCTCCATCCGTAACATGACCACTTATAATTTGTTTCTCAATGCAACATCCCTTTCAAATAGAGGCATTACGCATGCAAAAATCAAAGACTCTATGTACATGGAAGACCATATACACATAAACATAGATAGATTAATTAATAGTAGTTGGGAAATGAATTCCGGAACCAATTGCGCATTTGTGGCATGCAAAAATGGACATGAACTAGGGTACACGAGCAACGAAGTTCCAAGATACATTCTTGTAAATGCCATTAGATCGTTACGTGCCAGTGATGAGCTATTAGTGAACTACATATTTTGTAGGCCAGAAAGAGCACCTCCACCTTTTGATTAAATATGTCAAATTGTATACAGAAATCTGCAATTGTGGATTATGTATTTAAATTTTGAAATTTACATGTCTATGTTTGATACTATTGAGTTTTTTGCTTAATCAATTTGTTTCTTTTTTTAATGCTAAGTATGTTTTGCAAAATATTAAGTTTGGTTTTGTTATATAAAATGCTTATAATTGTGTTTATGTGATAGGTTCCAGAGTATGATGTTGAAAATGATGTGCATTTATCTTCTCATGGCATCTCACATATGTCAATTGAGTGCATGAAACTCGTGTATGAAACTTCTTCATAAAAAAAGTGATCCAAACAACTATGAGAGATTAACGAAACTATATGGTTTGCATTTTGATAAACAGAACGATATTCTCTATGACAATGATGGCATGGATGATTTTATCCATGATTTTTATACGAAGGAAGTGAAGCATGTTATAACAAAAGTTTTCTTAGAGCGCAAGGGCTAGAGAAAATCTACGAAGGAGAAACTCTTTCAATGTTAAACAAAAATTTCCTTATTTTAAACCTCCAAATAGCTATGCTTGGCGTGATGCATTTGTTTCTACACTATTAAAGTAAATGTCTTCTCCATTGTCAATGTTTATTACAATATTTTTTGTATGTGGTCTGTGCTCGAAATGTTGCAGGCTACTATCTCAAAAGTTCCTACATCAAGGGATGAAGTGAAAAATATGTGGTCTTTGCTTGAAATATTGCAACACCATTCCTACATCAAGGGATGAAGTGAAAAAGATGTGGTCTTTTCTTGAAATGTTACAATGCCCTTCCTACATCAAGAGATGAAGTGAAAAGATGTTATGCAAGCTTGGACTCGATTACAACACCATACATGCATATCCCAATGATTGTATTTTGTATAGAAATGAATGCAAAAATATAAAAATCATGTCCAAAATGTGAAACAGTTCATGATAAAGATAAGAGCAAACAGATCCCTCGTAATACAATACATATTTTGAACCCCAGATTTAGCAAGAGTTATGCACTCGGGAGGAAAGAATGCAAGTAAGGATAGTATTATGAGAATTCCCTTGAATTTCCCTGCTTTCAAACATATCAATACAAAATGGCATGAGCTTGAAATAGAACCACAACACATTAAGATGGGCGTTGGTTTGAATGGTGTGAGTCCATTCTCCATGCACTCAAGTAAATAGTCTACTTGGCGAGTAGTTCTAGTTAGCTACAATTTACCACCCTTTATTCGTTTTTAAAAAAAGCATTTACTTTTGTCTCTCATAATTCAAAGAAAACATCAAGTTAAAAATATTAACGTGTACTTGGCACCTCTAATGGATGACCTCCAAGTGTTATGGAGAGACATAGACATGCTTGATATGTCAAAACCGGAAAATGAAAGGAGATTTAAGAGTGCGAGGAATTTTAGCATGGACTATATATGGATTTCATTTTACGTAATACATACGCATATGCCTTTTCATTTCATTGTATTTTTTATTATCATACTGAATATGTCACTATGGATGTAGGGTGCTCAATCAAAGATTGTAAAGTTTGACCCTTATAATATAAATGGCCTATGAACATTGAGAATAACGGAATTAAGAAAACTATAGTGAGCATTTTTATGAGAATTCTTTTGAGAAAATAGAGGGTGAACTTGATTAGAGGTAGCAATATAACCATTATAATTAACTAGCTTGGCATGAACAATACTTTGCAAGAGAGAGAATTACAGAACTTGACAAGATTTGAGGACCGGATTTATGTGGATCCGGTCCACCCTCCAAAAGGCGTTTGTATCATAGTTTATCTCATAAAGAGAGACTTGGTACAATACAAGATTTGTGTTCCTTGAGACCTTGATGGTGCAATGAAGATAGAGAGCTTCATGCACCACAATTATTCTCATAAATTAGCTAAATGAAAGATTTAACTTGTCCCCAACCTCACTCCCAAGAACTCAAACACCTTCAAAGATGGAAAGAGCTAGCAAGGAATGAGGGTAAGGAAGAGGAAGAAGAAGCATTTAGTTTCTTACTTATCATCACTCTTGTTGCATAGCATAGAATAATAGTATAGTAATGATGATGAAGAAGATGGCAAGCTAAAGCATTGAAGCATGGCTCTTGGTTGGATTTGCATTCCATAGCCAAGAGTGTTGGAGTAGGCTCTCAACTTCTCAACAATATTGGAGAAGGAGATGAAGTTCTTTGTACTTTCACCAAGTGAGAATGAGAGCATGTGAGTGTGTGTGAGAGAGAGTACACCCCAAAAGAAAGCCCCTAGCTTCTCATGGTCGACCCGTCTTTCTAGCTCATCATGATATTTGATTGGACCCCCTAAATCTTGGCCAATCACATGCCTTGTACATTTCAAGCAACATGGGTAGGCTTTGGACAAGTGTCCTCCTTACCCCTGAGAGAGAGGTCTTGATAATATCTAGATAATTGATTAATTAATCTAAATGCTCATTGGACCCCTCTTTAGGCTAACCACCAATAGGTTTCATGCACACCATGTGGCTAAGCATAGGGAGAATGTGACAAGTGTCCTTGTGCCCCTGAAGGGAGCGGTACCCTTTGGGAGAGTGGTAGGTCAAGTCAAGCATGTCCCTAGCTTCGAGGCTCTCCCCTTCCTTTGTAGGGACCCTTTTTCACTTGAGCTCCTCAGGCCTTACCTTCTAAGCATGGGGAAACTTCTCAAGAACCTTAGTCAACATGCATGGGCTCTCTCTCTACGCCCATCCCCCTCTTTGTAGGGCTCAAATTTGAATTGGGCATGAACACCTCAAGCACAGGGCCTTCTTGGCCATGGATGTCCATGGATGACCTTAGCTATCAAGCATGTCAAGCACCTTAATTTTTAACACCTAAAACATGAACATAGCTTAATCTAAGGTCCTAGGTCTAAGGACTTTTAACACTAAGCTTTGGAGGTCTTTAATGAAGCTAACACTAAGGTCTTTCAAGCTCCATTATAGCATTGCTCTTTAACATACCATATCTCATTTGGACCCATTGATGACCCTCTCTAACTCTCTCCATTTGTGTATGGTTTTCTTTCGAGTATTGGAAGGATTTGAAGATTATTGTACATTAAAGATTATTGTACATTGAAGATAATAAATCTTTAAATGATAAATTGTACATTAAAGAAAGGGTTTAGACAGAGACTAAAGTGAGAAATGTTCAATTCAGTGTATGTGAAATTCGAGAGTGGAAGAGAGGAAAAGAGAGAGAGGGAAGAAAAGAGATGGGAGAAGAGCGATTAGAGGGAGGAGAAAAGAGATGGGAGAAGAGTGATGAGAGGGAGGAGAAGTGGTAAAATAGTGTATATTGGGGATAAGAGAGAGAAGAAGAAAGATTAGATAGAGGAAATGAGGGATAGAGGGTGTAGAGAGAGTGGAGATAGAGAGGAAGTAGAGAGAGATTGTTAGATTAGAGAGAGAAACAAGGATAGAGGGTGTAGAGAGAGTGTGTGGTAGAGAGAGTAGATAAAGGATATAGAGATAGAGATGAAGTAGAGATTTTCACAATTATGGGATAGAGAGAGTAGAGATAGAGATTAATTCGAGAGTAGATAGATAAGGTTAGGATTTAGAAAGAGATTAGAGTGTAAAGAGATCTACATAGAGTAAATAGAGTGGGAGTAGAGATTAGGTAGAGAGTAGCAATAGAGAGAGTCGAGATTAGGAAATAGAGAGAGTAGAGAGAGGGTAGATATAGAGATTAGATACATAAGGTTAGGATTTAATAAAAGATTAGGGTGTAGAGCGAGTTGTGGATAGAGTAGATAGAGAGGGTATAGAGATTAAGTAGATTAGGTAGAGAGGGTGTAGAGATAGAGATTAGGTAGAGAGAGAGAGGTGTGAATTGAGGTTAGGATGTAGAGGGAGAGTAGAGAGAGGTTAGGATTCAAATAGAGAGAGTAGAGAGGGTGTAGATAGAGAGATGGAGGATACATAGAGTGTAGAGATAGATAGAGGGATTATAGAGAATGTAGAGATTTACCTCTATTTAGCTCTCTCTCTTTGTTTAGAGGGTAGATATAGAGATTAGGTAGAGAGCAGATAGATAATATTAGGATTGAGGAAGAGATTAGGGTGAAGAGTGAGGTGTGGATAGAGTAGATAGAGAGGGTGTAGATTTTAGGTAGATTAGGTAGAGAGGGAGGATACATAGAGAGTGTAAATATAGATTAAGTCAAGGGTAGATAGATAAGGTTAGGATTTAGGAAGAGATTACGGTTTAGAGAGAGGTTTGGATGGAGTAGATAGAGAGGATGTAGAGACTAGGTAGAGATGGAGGATACATAGAGAGTAAAAATAGAGAGATTATATGTAGAGAGAAAAATTAGGATATAGATAAAGGGAGTAGAGATAGAGATTAGGTAGAGAGAGATGTGTATAGAGGTTAGGATGTAGATATGAGTAGAGAGGGTGTAGATAGAGGAAGGGAGGATACATAGAGTGTAGAGATAGATAGAGGGATTAGGGAGAGCATAGAGATTTATCTCTCTCTATGTTTAAAGGGTAAAGAGAGGATAGAGATAGAGATTAGGTAGAGAGTAGACAAATAAGGTAAAGATATAGGAAGAGATTAGGTAGAGAGGGAGGAGATGTAGAGATTAGGTAGGGATGGAGGAGATGTAGAGAGTAGAAATAGAGAGTGTAGAAAGAGAGATTAGGTGTAGATACAGCCTCTTTATCTACCTCTCTCTATGTCTTCTCTATTAACTTCCTCTCTCTACACCCTCTCTATCTAGGTGTGTACATTAGGTAGAGATTAGTCTAGAAAGAGAGGTAGATAGATGTCTAGTATTATTCTATCTACCTCTCTCTATGCCCTCTCTCTTTCTCTCTGCAACATTGCAACTGTAGATTATCTTTCTTCCATTGTCCTCAACCTCCCCTTGGGTGAGGGGTTACCTTGTGGCGAGCGTTAACACAACCTTGCCCTCCCAACCAACACCGCCTTGCCCACACATCTAATCATTCGCAAGATTTTGACTTTGTTGCAGTCAAGAAGCTTCACAAGGAGAATGAGGGTTGAAGCATAGACTCTTCGTCATCGAGGCTCGACTCACCACAGTAGAGAACCGCAAAAACAAAGAGATGGAACATATGGAGATCAAGCTCAATAACACAAAGGTGGAAGTAGAGATGACCTTCACAAAGGAGGTCAAAACCCAAGTGTAGGATATTATCTTTTGTAATGTTGAAGATTGTGTGTAGTGTCCACACTATGTGGATGACAATGCCAAGAGGATATCACCCTCAATGTTTGCATTGGCAGGCTTCCAAGTGACTGTAAAGGAAAGGGGGACCTCAAGCTAGGGGGTTCCACCTTTCAACACCTTGGATCCAACAAACTCTTTATTCACAAGGTGGTTTAGCAACAATATACGCGGTAATACGTGAAGTAATATGCAAGGTGATATGTGCGATAATAACCAAGGTAATATGCATGGTAATATACGTGGTAATATACGTGGTAATATGCACGGTAAGGATAATGGCTATTCTACCACTCCTATTACCGCATATATTGTTGCTAAACCACTACTGCGTTCTTGTTACGGCATAAGCAGCACTGTGCAGTCCTGTAGAGGTCTCGACATTGCGGACTAGGAGTCCTGCGGCTTTGGGACAGTTCTTCATAGGATATCATGGGATAGGATGGGGTTTTGCACCGTTCCTGATCTACGCTGGAGCAGCAGTTGTATATGGGGGGGCATACTTGTCTTTGGGGATATCTCTAATATTTATGTTATCACTATAACTTCCCTCTTGTACTCTGTGTTCGGTTGAATATCAATGAAGAAGACGGTGTTCTATTTCTGTAACTTGTCTTCTGTTTTGCCTTTCTGTGTGTTGATGTTCATATAATGTAAGGTAGTGTGAGGGTAATCATTCCCGTAATGCTTACTGCTCCTCTGTGGGCAATAGACATTACATCTGGCGACCACGATGCGCGATGGGCAATGTGTGGTGAACATGCATGCGCACTAGGTCACAAGGTCCTCTTGACCTGTGGTTGTAATTGTGGGGAGACGTCGGAGGAGAGGCGGTTTGAATGAATGCGTTTTTTCTACACCACAGGCTGAGAAACATGTATCTCCATCACCAAGTCCAATGCGTGGTAGGTGTATACGGCGTGCATGGCGTACTTCACATAGTCAATCATGTACTCGTTCTGTGCGTTCACCCTCACCCACTCATGTTGCTCCACCACCGTCTCCGGTAAGCAGTCCTGGGGTTTCACCACCATTGTCCCCACCTTCGAGTGTTTGTCAGCTTTTTTCGGGAGGGGGTATAGTTGGGCAAGGGATGATGGCACAGCCTCAGCTTAAGTATAGTTGTTTTTGAGATTTTTCAAAGGAAGATCTTGATGCACATTTGCGACAATTTAATAAAGTTTATGGATTGAATCATCCTGGGGTGGTGATTCCTCTTCATCAACAATCAGTGTTTGAATCTACACTTTCAGGTAAAGATTCCAAATGGTTGTCAGAATACCCTGATGATCACTTTTAGACGTATGACAAAGGGTCCAAAGCGTTCTTGCGACGGTTCAGAATGGAAAAGATGGTCCATCAACATTTGGAAAAGCTTCGTACGTTGCGCCAAAAGTTGTTGCCAGTGGAGGATTATGCTGCAAAATTCTGGATGCTTTTGTAGCGGGTACCCCAAGCACAAAGGCCAGCAGCCGAGGTGTTGAACGATTATTTTTTGCGAGGGTGTGCAATGAGTGGAAATGGTGTGCGATCTGCACGGCCAACACTCATAATACAGTGGAATGTTATTTCAATGGTCGGGCTCGTAGGAGTCGGGATTCTTCTACATGGCACCCACCACAGTCAGGGCAGGGACAAGAGCCTGTGGTGGCAAAGGCTCATGCTCATACATTAGAGGGGCCCTTTCAACGACAAGCAGGGGGACGGGGTCAAGGAGGGGTCGCGATTGCGAAAGAGGTGACCGAGATCCTAATCGACCCAAGACCTACCTTTTCTGTTTGGGGGATGGACATTGGCGGTCTTAGTGTTCAGAGGCTATGAATATGATCGGAATCATCAGGAATGTGCTGCTGGAAAGCAGCCTAGTGTGGCTATGGTTCAGATTGAAGGGTTGGAGGAGTCAGATCCGGTGGGTTTCACTAATTATGCGTTCTGAAAAAAAAGTGGTTCCAATAGCCGATGTTAAGTTTCCGAATTGGGTAGCTCAAGAAGATGTACGAAAAAATATTGTGACATGGATGCCACAGTCAGCACCACCATTGCAATCATCAGGACCATTGACTGCTAGTCTGGAAACAAACGAGGGGAAAGACATAAACAAGGTTGATACTAGGAAAGGGGATAATTGGAATTCAGTTTGGAAAGAGGTACTCTATTCGCCAATACAAGTACCTTTGGGTTCATTACTGAAATTGGTTCTAAATTTTCATAATGCCTTGCTAAGTCAGAAGTCCATGGAAATGATGGAAGTTGACATCACGATAGCTGAGGGTGAGGGAGACGAGTCACTCCCGTTGCAAGCAAATAGGATCACGGATACCCACATCTCGGAGCTTTGAGTCAGATATCATGGTACATAAATCGACAAGTACTGTTAGAGAGAGGTGCGGAAGTAAATATTATTACTCAAGCGGCTTGTGAGCATTTTGGACCTAGTGATTGGGAACTTGCACCCTTTGTAGTTTGCATGGCAGATCAAAGAAGAGTGTAGCCAATACAATTACTCTGGGGCATTGTCCTGGATGTAGCTGTCTTAGCTTTTGCGGTTTCCTTAGTATTCTTGAATAATGAGGATCACAATCAGGATTATCACATTATTTTGGGGAGACCATGGTTACGACAAGCCAAGCTAAAGCATAATTGGGAGGCAAATATACTTACAGTTAAAAAGGGTCGCAAGATAGTTTGGGTGATGTTGTGAACATGTAGGCAACAAGTTCAAGCAGCATAGATAGTAAATATGGTGGAAGGATTAGAAGAGGATGAAGAGGAGAAATTTTTGAAGGCTAACCCAGATTTAGTTTCTTTATATCTAGTAGACATTTCTATGATTTCGGAGGGGAAATCTTTAGGGACTTCATCACAGACAGGGGAGCAACAAAAAGCTTTGTCTAGTCCCAAATTATTGGAGGACATTATTAAGCAAGAACGTGCTTTTGAAGCACAGATGGGAAAAGCTACAAGGGTTAAGGAAGATGAATTGGAGAAGGCCTTTCTAGGGGAGCAAGCGGAGTCTCAACCCATTTATATTAATAAGCAGCTTGAGGCAAGTTTCCGAGGAGACTTGATTAGTTTGTTGACAGAATTTAAGGATGTTTTTGCATGGGAATATGCGGATATGCAAGAATTGGATCCAAAGTTTTATTAGCATACCATTAATCTGAAACCAGATACTGGTGCCAGTGAAGCAACATTCATATAGGACGAATCCGAGTGTGGAAAAGCAAGCTAAGGTGGAAATTGATCGTCTCTTGGAGGTAGGTTTTATTACCTCTATTGATAATCTCGAGTGGATTTTTCCCATTGTGGTGGTTCCAAAGAAAAACAAGCAAATTCGCATTTGTGTGGATTATGGAAAGCTGAATGTAGCTACTGTTCCGGATCCTTTTCCTCTTCCATTTCTAGATTCTACATTGGATGATGTGGCAGGGCATGAGATGTATACTTTTCTGGATGGGTTTAGTGGATATAACCAAATTCAAATGGCGTTACGTGATCAGCCTAAAACAGCTTTTATTACAGCATGGGGCGTTTTTGCATGCACAGTGATGTGGTTCGGATTAAGGAATGTGCCCTCAATTTTTCAAAGGGATATGTTTCAAATTTTTGGTCCCTATTTAACGGATTTTATGAGAGTTTTTTTGGATGATCTTAGAGTTTTTGGAGCGCAATTAGAGCATTTGAAGCAATTGCGGTTATGTTTTATGATATGTCAAAAGGTGAAATTCAGTTTAAATCCTCTATTTTGTGCATTTGCATTTAGAAGTGGAAGGTTATTGGGTCATATAATCTCTGAGGATGGCATTTCCATGGATCCAGATAAACTACCGCAATTATGGAAGCGCCTCCATCGATGAATTCGAAACAGTGTCATGTCTTTTTAGGCCAAGCTCGTTGGCATGGGAGGCATTTAAGGTTTGTCGCGCATTTGGCAATCCCTATTAATCAGGCCGCACATGCTAAAGTTTTTGAATTGACGCAGAAGTATGATCTAGCTTTTTGGAGATTAAAACTTCAACTGTCCAAATCTCCGACTCATTGCACACTCATTGAGAACCATACCGCTTGTTTGCGAAAGAGGTGACCGAGATCCTAATCGACCCAAGACCTACCTTTTCTGTTTGGGGGATGGACATTGGCGGTCTTAGTGTTCAGAGGCTATGAATATGATCGGAATCATCAGGAACGTGCTGCTGGAAAGCAGCCTAGTGTGGCTATGGTTCAGATTGAAGGGTTGGAGGAGTCAGATCCGGTGGGTTTCACTAATTATACGTTCTGGAAAAAATGTGGTTCCAACAGCCGATGTTAAGCTTCCGAATTGGGTAGCTCAAGAAGATGTACGAAAAAATATTGTGACATGGATGCCACAGTCAGCACCACCATTGCAATCATCAGGACCATTGACTGCTAGTCTGGAAACAAACGAGGGGAAAGACATAAACAAGGTTGATACTAGGAAAGGGGATAATTGGAGTTCAGTTTGGAAAGAGGTACTCTATTCGCCAATACAAGTACCTTTGGGTTCATTACTGAAATTGGTTCTAAATTTTCATAATGCCTTGCTAAGTCAGAAGTCCATGGAAATGATGGAAGTTGACATCACGATAGCTGAGGGTGAGGGAGACGAGTCACTCCCGTTGCCAGCAAATAGGATCACGGATACCCACATCTCGGAGCTTTGAGTCAGATATCATGGTACATAAATCGACAAGTACTGTTAGAGAGAGGTGCGGGAGTAAATATTATTACTCAAGCGGCTTGTGAGCATTTTGGACTTAGTAATTGGGAACTAGCACCCTTTGTAGTTTGCATGGCAGATCAAAGAAGAGTGTAGCCAATACGATTACTCTGGGGCATTGTCCTGGATGTAGCTGTCTTAGCTTTTGCGGTTTCCTTAGTATTCTTGAATACTGAGGATCACAATCAGGATTATCACATTATTTTGGGGAGACCATGGTTACAACAAGCCAAGCTAAAGCATAATTGGGAGGCAAATATACTTACAGTTAAAAAGGGTCGCAAGATAGTTCGGGTGATGTTGTGAACATGTAGGCAACAAGTTCAAGCAGCATAGATAGTAAATATGGTGGAAGGATTAGAAGAGGATGAAGAGGAGAAATTTTTGAAGGCTAACCCAGATTTAGTTTCTTTATATCTCGTAGACATTTCTATGATTTCAGAGGGGAAATCTTTAGGGACTTCATCACAGACAGGGGAGCAACAAAAAGCTTTGTCTAGTCCCAAATTATTGGAGGACATTATTAAGCAAGAACGTGCTTTTGAAGCACAGATGGGAAAAGCTACAAGGGTTAAGGAAGATGAATTGGAGAAGGCCTTTCTAGGGGAGCAAGCGGAGTCTCAACCCATTTATATTAATAAGCAGCTTGAGGCAAGTTTTCGAGGAGACTTGATTAGTTTGTTGACAGAATTTAAGGATGTTTTTGCATGGGAATCTGCGGATATGCAAGAATTGGATCCAAAGTTTTATTAGCATACCATTAATCTGAAACCAGATATGGGTGCCAGTGAAGCAACATTCATATAGGACGAATCCGAGTGTGAAAAAGCAAGCTAAGGTGGAAATTGATCGTCTCTTGGAGGTAGGTTTTATTACCTCTATTGATAATCTCGAGTGGATTATTCCCATTGTGGTGGTTCCAAAGAAAAACAAGCAAATTCGCATTTGTGTGGATTATGGAAAGCTGAATGTAGCTACTGTTCCGGATCCTTTTCCTCTTCCATTTCTAGATTCTACTTTGGATGATGTGGCAGGGCATGAGATGTATACTTTTCTGGATGGGTTTAGTGGATATAACCAAATTCAAATGGCGTTACGTGATCAGCCTAAAATAGCTTTTATTACAGCATGGGGCGTTTTTGCATGCACAGTGATGTGGTTCGGATTAAGGAATGTGCCCTCAATTTTTCAAAGGGATATGTTTCAAATTTCTGGTCCTTATTTAACGGATTTTATGAGAGTTTTTTTGGATGATCTCAGAGTTTTTGGAGTGCAATTAGAGCATTTGAAACAATTGCGGTTATGTTTTATGATAAGTCGAAAGGTGAAATTCAGTTTAAATCCTCTAAAATGTGCATTTGCATTTAGAAGTGGAAGGTTATTGGGTCATATAATCTCTGAGGATGGCATTTCCGTGGATCCAGATAAAATACCGCAATTATGGAAGCGCCTCCATCGATGAATTCGAAACAGTGTCATGTCTTTCTAGGCCAAGCTCGTTGGCATTGGAGGCATTTAAGGTTTTTCGCGCATTTGGCAATCCCTATTAATCAGGCCGCGCATGCTAAAGTTTTTGAATTGACGCAGAAATATGATCTGGCTTTTTGGAGATTAAAACTTCAACTGTCCAAATCTCGGATTATGATCCCTCCGAATTGGGGTCAGGATTTTCATGTATTTGTGGATGCTTCTGACCGGGCCATTGGGAGTGTAGTGATGCAAGAACAAAGTCAAGGGTGGTTTCGACCTATCTATTACGCTAGTAAAAGATTATCATCCACATAAATGAATTATTTAGTGATAGAAAGAGAATGTTTAGGGATGATTTATTGAGTAAAAAAGTTTCGTCATTATATGTTGGGCCGGCGGTTTTTCTTTCGTGTGGATCATTCGGCTCTTCTATATCTGGTGCGCCAACAGAATTTGACAGGAAGATTGACCAGATGGGTACTCTTGTTGCAGGAATTTGATTTTGAGGTCATACATCGTCCAGGAGCTCGTCATGCGGTGGCTGATTACCTATCTAGGCTAGATTCTAGTGAGCCGCCGACTGGGGTGGCTAATGAATTTCTCGATGCATCTCTCTTTTTAACAGGAGCTGTTGTGGATGATCTTACAGTTACGCAACAACCTAGGATCATCCCCTGCATTCCATGGACTTGGTATGGAAAGATGTTTCATTTTCTCAACAGTGGGGAAATTCCTTCATTCTTGTCCAGTCATCCAAGGAAAGGGATGGCTATTAGAAGCAAGAATTTTGAGATTATCACGGGGAAGCTGTATTATCGTACGGTTGCGGAGGTCTTGCTCAGATGTGTTCTACCACAAGAACAAGAATCGGTTTTGGAGGAAGTCCATACCGGCATTGCAGGGGGCCACTTTGCAGCATTGATCACGGCCAGGAAAGTTCTACAATCACGATTATGGTGGCCTACATTGTTTCAAGATGCGAGAAGCTTTGTGCAAGAGTGTGATGTGTGTCAGTGGTTGGGAAAACCTACTAAAATGTCCAGAATGCCTTTTCAACTGGTATTGCCTTTGGAGCCTTTTCAAAAATGGGGATTGGATTTTATTGGACTTTTTAAACCAGTAATGTATATTTTGACAGCCACAGATTATGCGACTAAATGAGTGAAGGCATGGATTTTGAAAGATAATACTGTAGTTTTTGTTGTTGCTGGGTGTTTATATAAGGATTTTATATGGTTGTCCTATTGAGCTGGTTAGTGATCCGGGTAGCCATTTTTAATAAGGTGTTGGAGAGAATGCTACGATTTTACTTTGTATTGCATAGGAAATCTTCTCCATATTACCCTCGGGCAAATGGACAGGCAGAATTAACTAATAAGAAATTGGTTCATATTCTAACAAAGTTAGTGAATATGCATAGAACGGATTGGAATGTGAAACTTCCTTCTGCATTATGGGCTTATCGGACAGCATATAAAGTGGCAATAGGATTGACTCCCTTCAAGTTGGCATTTGGTATGGAGGCAATTACCCTAGTGGAGCATGTGGTTCCAAGTTTGCGGATGCTGATTGCGGATAAGCTTCTTTTGGAAGATCCTTTTATTTATCGTTTGGATGTTTTGCAAGAATTAGATGAAGAGCGGTTGCATAGTTTTGCGGTGTTGCAAGATCTGTAGTCCAGGCGAAAGAAATGGCTAGATCGCCCTAAGGCACGATAATTTTTACGGGGGCAGTTGGTCCTTGTATTTAATTCTCGCCTTGGGAAGATGGCTGGGAAGATAAAATTATGGTGGTCGGGACCATTCTAGATTTTTAAAGCATGCGGGCCCACTTCTTCTTATTTGGCAGATTTGCGAGGGGAGGTGATTTCTGTGCCGGTGAATGGATTTTGACTATGCCATTATTTTTCACCTACCTCGATTTAGTGTCCCTTTGCTGTGGTACAAGAGCCGAAAGCCGCTTTAATCATGATTGGGAATTCTTTTGCATGCAATCTTGAAAAGCGGGAAAAGGGCAATGATGATTGCAACACCGTGGCATGCCCTATTTTGAGAACTCCTTGTGAGTGATTTAGTGCATGAAATCGATTCCTTATACTCTCCTCCCATTTTTTGCATCGCACTCGTATGGTTCTACTGTATCATTTCTCTGCTCTTTTGTGTCTCTTCGCTACCATTACGGCTTCCTCGTTGCAATGCATTTCATTTACTCCACTGCCGCAGCTAGCTCTTCGTAGGGTGGATGCTTGGTTGCAGTATTTGCGCCTGCGGGTCTTTGCCAACCTAGATTGGCAAGGTATCCCTATTCACCCGCAGGCCACAACATTGATAGAGTGATGTGGTGCAAATCAACAACCAGCAGATTCAATTGACAATAGAGATGATTTCAAGATGCTATTGCTTACCCGGTGATGGTGTTGTGCGAGCATCGCATGTTATTCCTGCTACAGAGACCGAACAAGAGTTTGGCTTGAAAGTAAAGGGTGAAAACAAATTATCAGAGCTCATAGATACAGCAATAAGGAATGCCTATCGCTGGTTTCTTGACGCAATTTGGCTGTAAGCCAAAACGTATACGATTTCGGCCAAAGCACGCAATGTATTGCATTCATCCAACTTTGGCCGGTGGCGTGGGCAGCGATCGTCAGGGAACGGTTGCTAGCAGAGTGCCAAAGAGTGGTGGCACCGATGGGGCATAGTACTCCAACACATACCAAAGTTGGCCAGCTGCTTACGTTGTTGTTTCCATTGAGGGAAGTTTTCCCTCTCACCCTTCGCCTTGTGTGTCACTTTGAAGATGAAATCTTTGTAGTACGTGGTATTGTTGCGCCCTTGCCACAAACTCAGAGTCAGGAAGTGCTTGTTGTACAGGTAACTCAAACCCCTATTCGCATCGTGGATATGCCGGGTACATCAACTACAATGGTAGCCTCTAGTGCACAGGAGACGGTCACTGCAGGAACATCGAACCAAAAGCGAGGTCGAGAGGAAAACCTGTTTTCCACACCACCTCTTGCTACGACATCCGCCTTGCTAGAGGATTCCATTGTTGCACGCTGTTGGGGGTTCCATCATTGCAATAGCTCCAATGACCAACAAAATTATCAACTGGAGGGATGAGCTACCTAGCTAGGACATGGAAACACTCACACAATTAGTGAGCGAATCATGGAAACACAAATGGTTAACTCTACGAGGTGAGTTTCTCGGCCTATGGAGGAGCTAAGCCACAATGAAGGGCAATCTTCATATCCACTTCTCTTCAGCTCAAATCAACCCAATCACACACACTACAATTTCAAGATGCACACAATACTAATCCTATCATGCAACACACTAATCGCAAGCACACACACATAGATCTATCAAGCACCTCACTCCAATCAAACCTACATGCACACACAAGAAAAAGAGGGCAATCACACAAGATTAGAGAGGGATTAACCATTAATTAGTGAAGATCTAGTTAATCTAAGCATCATAGGCAATCATAAGAAGTAAGAGAGAGGCATAGTGAGAGAGAATGAATCATTGATTAGTGTTAATCAAGTCTCATGAGCAAGGAGAAGCTCAAGGAATCCATAGCCACACACCTCAAGAGCTCTCACCAAAGAGTGCTCTCCACAAATGAGCTTGAGAATCCTAATTTCTTTTACACACTACCTTATATACCTAGGTTAAAAATATGCAATGTCCAGGTGCCCAAGGCCTTTAGGGCTCACCACTTACTGAATCTGCAACCTAGACACAATAAGTGACCTATTCTTTACAACTTGGAACTCCCATTGAGCCCGTAACACATTAGAAATATTACAATGGCTTGAAATAAATCGGGGATTTACAATACTTGACCATTTTGGGAAAACGTGGAAAATGTGTAATTCCAATCTTTACTGCTTCTTTGCCTTCATCCTCGATGTACATTTGTACGTCTTCAATCTTTAGAAGCTTCTATTAAACTGACGTTGACTCAATTAACATTCTCCCCTTCCGATTTTAGTTCCCATCCTTTGGCACAATTGAAAAGTGTTTGTGGAGGCAAGGGAAGGTTTTGATTGGTTGTTTATTGGCTGAGTTTTCCAATTTTCGTTGAATTTGTTGATGAGGTCTTCATTTGTCGTTGGATTTGTTGATGAGGTTCAATTTGATGCAGCATCGTCATTGGTCCAAATATGTCTGATGTGAGAGATGATGTTGCATTTTTCTGTTGTAATAGCATAATGATGAGACTATTATTTATTTATGAAAGGTATGTACAAGGAAAGTATAATGATGAGGTTTTAAATTAGGGTCAAATACCTGGATGACCAAAGGGAAAAAAACCATTGGGAGAAAAGTGCCTTTGGGATATGCGCATTATTGGAGTACTTTTTAGCATAGGAAATATTAATTAAGTACTGAAGGGATTATTTGCTTATAGATATGGAATTAAAAAGCTACCAAATATGAGAGGGTAGCATGATGGAACATTGGTTTTGCCTATTGTAGTCCACTCAAGGTGCATAGGTGGAAGCAAAAAAGAGTGTCTAATGCATATGTTCGATGATGGGACATCCTATTTATGCATACACATAAATGCATGGGAAAAAATATGCGGTGCAAGAAAGATTTTGAGGGGTTCTTCAGAAAGATGGTGTAGCTATAAAATCATATGACATGGCTTTGCAAGCTAGCACCCCTTTAAGAATGGTTTTTGTTGACGAGGATATGTGCTCTCATCTTACTGTGCATTGTGCGCGAGTGTTGGACTCTACGACACTCCACCAATTGTAAGTTAATAGACTTCAACTCTTATGCTCATCTCATCCAGCATGAGCGACATCACTTAGATATGCTCAACTCTTCCAGCTTGAGCATAAGCCTAATAAATACGACTCTTAGCACAGAGTTTAATATGACTTGAATCTTTGGGACTAATGCTTTGCTCATTTTATGGCTCAGCAGCTCAACTCTGACTATGCCAAAGAGTGTTTTTTGCACCCTGGCGACTTGACTTTTTACGTTCTTGAGCTTACTACAAACATTTCTTCAAGTGAAAGTAAGCTTGAATCCTCAAAAAGAGGATTAGTGAAGGACCAAGTTGGCATTGACGGTTTCTTTTTCCATACCTGTTTTATCATCTTTGAATCTGCATTTGCGTTGTCTGGGTCGTCCTTCTTTGACTGTGAAGACTCCATTATCTGTTTGATTTTCCAAATAGGCCTGTTGATAAGAGTCTTTGATGTTGTTGTCGGTATCTGTTGATCGTTGATATTTGACTTTTGACAACGAGCACTGGAAGACTTAGGAATCCAAATCTCTTGATGACCTTTGTATCTCCATTGTTGACTTTGCTTCACTCTAGGTCTTGTTGATTTCTTGAGATCTTCATGCAGGTTTGGTGTAGTTGTGGTTGGCTTGTGGTTGATTGGTGGCCAAATGTATAGCCTATGTAGAATCCTTGTCCAAGAGAAACATTCTTTGAGATCCATCTTTTTTCTATATCCTCTTGAGAGTTGTGGTTGACTTTAGCATCTTTCGATGTTGCTTTGTTGTATACCTGCTGCTTAGGTATTCTAGGACATTGTCGAGGTTGATACCTTGTGGGACCTCTTTCTTGGGAGGGACTTGAAGTTACTTCATATGCTCTTACCTTTGGTTTTGGTACCCATATGTGTCTGTTACCTTCATAGTACTCCTGTTCTTTTACGCTTCATTGTGATGCTATCCATCCCATGTGTTTGTCTTTCTATGTTGATTCCCTGTCTTTAATCCAAACCAGATCATTGACTTTGACTAAATTTCTCTGAACAAAAACTTGCTTGAATTTTCTTTTCTTTCTTGAGTACTTTGGCTGATCTATATCTTTGTTTTTCTGGGTGTTTCCTTGGAGGTTTCCGTTGGGTCAGCAATTGACTTGAAGTTTTGAAAGAGTGCCGTGCTTGATGAGATTGATCCAAGAGGATTCTTTGATGTAGAGGTGTATGTTGTCACATCTTCTTTGCTAATCGGTGGAAGTTCCACTTTAGCTTCACCTTTGTCTACAAGATTCGTCTTTGATTCTTGTGACTTTTGCAACTCTGAATCTGGAATTTTTGGTTCTATTGAAGATCTTTGTCCAACTTTTACCATGGTCTCATCTTGATCTAACTGTGTATCTATGGAGGGAGGATTGAGACTTTTTGTTACAATCTGACTTACAACAGTTGATTCTGCTGGAAATGAGTGATTGAGCTTTGGACTTTTTGTTGCTTCCTGGTTGTCTGCAACCTTGTTCTTCTTTACTTGTGGCTTTGATGGCATTCTCTGCTCAATAGCTTCCGTGGTTGTTCTTTGTTCTATTTGATTTGCACTTGCTATTGCCTGATTTTCTTAAGCTCTTTTGAAGTTCTAAATGATGGAGATAAATCATCCTATTGGGAGAAGAGGGGGAGATCAACTGCTTAAACTATTCAACACAAGCTTCTAAGCAATCACCATCAACCTGTCCACCTCTTCTTCCAATTTCCAAGCACACACACTCACCTAGACTATGACACACACACACACACACACACACACACAGTAAACATAGAATTGACATAGACATGCTTGTAAGGAGGTGTAAGAGATGTGTAAGAGATGGAGACTAGATTAGAGAGTACACAGCAAAATAACCATAGCTTAAGAGAGTAGAGAAGAGAATCTGCAAGAGAAAGGCCTAAATCTAGCCCCAAACTCCACGGCACCTCTCTTGTGGACTTGGTATTTAATATATTATTTTTGAGTTTGAGGTGCCAAAAATTGAGGCCCCTCTTTTACAACCACTTCACTTTTGTAAATGAGTGAAGCTCATTAGTTCTTGCATGACCCATAAGGGGAGTTCCCACTACAAATATTTACAGAGCCATAGTGGCTTATTGAAATGAGATTCTAAGATACTGTGTTACTATAAAATGGCCAAGAATAATTGCAGTCGCCTCTTCATCAACTCCCCGCATTCCACTCTACAAAATCATCATCAACTCAATTAGTAAAATAAATAGACAGCACATAATTAACCATTACGCCCAGCTATCCCAATTGCAGTTAACCACTACAACAGGAGGGTGCCCAGTTTCGTAACATCCCTCCCACCAGGGATAGCAACTGTCCTCAGTTGCTCAATAGAGAAATCAACTGGACCGTGAGTGATGGAAAGTGTGGAGAAGGTTGGGAAAGTTGCGAAAAAACTTTTCAGGCATCCATTTGGCATCCTCTCTAGGGTGGCCTTTGAAAGTCAAAAGGTAACGGTTATAAACCATTCCAGTGCGTGTAGTGGTGGTCTCATGGTCAACTATTTTATCAGGGATGAGTTTCTCTTCTTGGTCTACAAGTGAAGGTGGCTCTTCATAAATGTGGTGTGTAGGTAGGGGTCCTCGGAGTGGGCGTAAAAGACTAATGTGAAGGTGGCAATGGGAAGGGAAATTATACTATTAAAGTACATTTCAAGGTGAGATATCTTGTTTAAATCTGTTTGGGCATTACACCATGACCCAAAATATAGTAAGTATCCAAGCATGAGCTGAAGGCGTTTTAACAGTCCTCCTGCCCACTTTATGTGCCATAAGGTTGAATATCTGAAAAGAAAACTTCACCAAAAATTTAGTACCTTATAGGGCTAGGAAGCCCAATGTCTAGATGTAAAAAATTCAAGAGATGTGGTAATATATGCACTTTTTGAAGAAAATAATTAAATACCATTATGGAACAATTGGTCTATTGCATTATACAGACATCTTTGTAGCTTTGAATTTGAGCTAGCACATAACTAGTAAATTAATGATGCAATTTAATTACACGTCAATAACTTGGCATTTGGCTTTTTGAAAAAAGTGTAAACCATTGTACATTGGATACTTATGTGGAGTTTGAAGCTGACAATTTCAACATTAGAAGTAAATGTTGCTTTCATGCTTTGATCAATTAGCATAAATATTGAAAAACATGTAGCATGGTATCATCCATGCTTAAGAATTATATTCACAGACAATCAGGACCATCAGGTGTCCTTGTCTTGGTATTGATGAAAAAGAAAGAAAGATATACATTACCCAAGGTCAGTATAAACTTTTAAGATACGTATTTTGACTGTTGGTGGTCAGCCAATCCAAATGGCTTCAAATATAGACATGTGCTTAGTGGATTCTTCCACTATCTTCTCGGTGTCATCTTTGCAACTGGGTGTCAAATCTAGTAGGCTTCTTTGTAAGCCCTTTTGCCAGTTTTTATCTGTGTTGAGAGCTTTTCGACATCATCAACATTATCGGTATTTAATTTGTACAATAATCTCAACAATGGTATTTTTTCCTGGGTCATCGTCAGAACAAAAACCACTACTTCAAGTTCTCTTGGAATGATAATGTCAATGTCGCAAATGATTTGTAAGTTATCTATCCTATTTGGTTGTTCAGTAAAATTGGGTCCGAGCTTTTATGAATCAGGATGCATCGACTTGGGAGGCTAGCTTTAAAGGCCTTGGTGGGAATAGGGTCGATTTCTCATAAAATCAAGTTTCAAAGCTCAAAAGTTAAGGTCACAAGGTCATTTTTAATAAAATAGTGCAAGATTATGATGGGAGACTAGTAAACAAGAGTTAGACGGCAAATAATTGTCGCTTAAATGACTAGGCATGCAATGGGCATCAGACAAAATAAGAATGGTAAGAACAGACAAAATAACCAAGGTTAGGCGGTCAAAATAAGGTGTAAGTTGGGTGGTCGGAAGAATTTTAAGTAGTTGGCTTTGAAGCTTTGTCAAGTGCAAGTCTGGTTGGGTGATCGACCGAGAAAGTTTTTAAATGGGACGGCCACTCAAGGGTATAATAGGGTGGACACACCCTTGAGGATTTGACCCTTGAGTACCAAGGGGTGGTTGACAGTGTTTGGGAAAAATCATTCTTGTAAACATACAAATTCCTTTTCTTGAATTTGCCAAGAGGAAATTTTAGGAAATTAGGTTTATACATATATATATATTTTTCAAGTTTTTACACTATTTTCTCTATTTTGGGGCGGAATTTTTTCTTTCTCCCTTGCCTCAAGCAGCATTTTTTTTTTTGAAATTGAAAAATGGCACGATATTAAGCTGAGACACAATTTTTTTTTTTGGTGTGAACATGGGTGGTCTACCATGAATTCATGTGACTGCAGACTAAAAGTATTTGAAAATAAATGAATGGCCAAAGTCTAGGTACATGCAGGAGACTGGCATTGACCACTATCGATAACTCTTACTTGGGCGGCCAAAAACACGTGGTCGAAGCTAAATAAAAGCCTCACTTTATGGTTAAAGCAAGTGAAAAGCATGGCTGAGCGTCGTCGGCAGACAGTAGTGCCGTGCGCCAGGGAGTTTGTCCGAGTAGTTAAGGGGGCGACCTCAGATCGCCTGCACTCAAGTGCGCGAGCCTCGAGGAAGTTTTAGAATGATGGCGAGTTGTTGCAGGGAGGCAGAAGGTGAGAAGAGCGACTCAAGAGCCTAGGCGACAACCTCGTTGATGCAGACAGTTAGCAGATGATCGGAAACGGCCTACAGCTGTGTGCACTGTGGAGCAAATCAAAGCCTGAATCAGGGAGGAAAGCAGCCCTTGGGCTGGCTAGTGGCGGCCTTGAGAAGCTGAGTGGGGTGAGGATTGGCTAATTAACTTCGTCTTGTACCCTCCAGCCAAAGGTAAATCTGATGATAGCATGGAAGACAAAAAGCCTTTTGAGGCTTAGGTGACCTCGTTCTCGAATCTCAACAGGTCCAATGAGTTTGGTGATGCCGAAAGTTAGCAAGAGGGTAGGGGCCAGCAGTGTGGAACAAATTGAAGCTTGGAGGGCCTCGTTGGTCTCACAGTTTGCTCTCAATTACAGAGGAAGAAAACGACGGTGCAATAGTATACCAAGTACCTCATAAGCTTGCTTTTTTTTTTTTTTTCAAAAATTGGCTGACAGCACCAGCTCGGGGCTTTTTCTCATGACTGTGGAGTCTTTAATTTTATTTTTTTTATTTTATTTTTTATTTTGCTTCGAATTGTCCCGAAAACCTTTCCAAATTTCCTTTTGTTTTTTTTCTACAACGGCACCTATGTTTCTAGAACTCTACCATTTTGCCTCTCTAATATTGTGTTCACTAATTCAATCCACCTACTGCTTTATGAATATTCCCTATATACTATTATCATTTAATTGACAGTTAGAGGCTTCTTTGAATTCAACCACTACTTTCATTCCTAATTCCTACTATTATAGAGTCAGCCTCTCTCATAGGCTTATTGGAGAGTTCTTCCCTTTGGTACCAAGATTGGCACGAGGGAGCAATTATTGATTGGTGTCCTCGTTTTAGATCCATGAGACACATTCTTAAAACTAATCTTAAGAATAATTACATGAAGATATAAACAAAATCAAACTTATATGTAATAATTGATCAACAAGATCTTCGTGATTGTGAATTGTTGTTCCACCAAGAGGATTTCAAAATCCCCAATTTCCAATTCAAATCTTTATCCCCATGGTTGGCGCGTTTCCAAGAGCATCGTCTTGCTCTGATACCACTATTGGGAGAAGAGGGGGAGATCGACTGCTTAAACTATTCAACACAAGCTTCCAAGCAATCACCATCAACCTGTCCACCTCTTCTTCCAATTTCCAAGCACACACACTCACCTAGACTATGACACACACACACACACAGTAAACATAGAATTGACATAGACATGCTTGTAAGGAGGTGTAAGAGATGTGTAAGAGATGGAGACTAGATTAGAGAGTACACAACAAAATAACCATAGCTTAAAAGAGTAGAGAAGAGAATCTGCAAGAGAAAGGCCTAAATCTAGCCCCAAACTCCACGCCACCTCTCTTGTGGAGTTGGTATTTAATATATTATTTTTGAGTTTGAGGTGCCAAAAATTGAGGCCCCTCTTTTACAACCACTTCACTTTTGTAAATGAGTGAAGCTCATTAGTTCTTGCATGACCCATAAGGGGAGTTCCCACTACAAATATTTACAGAGCCATAGTGGCTTATTGAAATGAGATTCTAAGATACCGTGTAACTATAAAATGGCCAAGAATAATTGCCGTCGCCTCTTCATCAACTCCCCGCATTCCACTCTACAAAATCATCATCAACTCAATTAGTAAAATAAATAGACAGCACATAATTAACCATTACGCCCAGCTATCCCAATTGCAGTTAACCACTACAACAGGAGGGTGCACAGTCTTGTAACACATCCTCAATAAGATTTTCTTTGATATAAGTCTCCATTTTAACTGTGCTCGAGGACTTTGTGCCGTCGTCCGTGGGTGACCAGTCTTGATCTCCATTCTTGGTTGTCTTTGAAGACTCCATCATGTTTGCATTGTGTATCTCTGACATCTTCTGAGCCTTTGGCATTCCCATTATGATGTCGTCTGGCATATCCTTTGTTGTGATCACATGAAATTGAGCTATGATGATCTATGAACTTACTTCAATGATGGTGGAGATGATTCCCGAGCATTCTGCTTGTTTGTCTCCAGATATGCTCACAAATTTAGGAGCATCTTCCAGTTGTGGTTGGCCAAATCTTTTCCAAGTGCGAAAAGACGTGAGGTTGTCATCTAATTGAAAATCTAGCTTCACTTCCCTTGACAGCTTTTCTTCATGTTCACCAATGATGTTACACTTGATCTTCTTGAGATTTGTGTCTGGATTGACTTCTTTTGCTATGGAAACATCCTTTGGTTGGACCTTATCTACATTTTCTTTTCTTTGATCACCTGCTTCAATTGATGTTGACTCCATCTGTTGTAACATTGCACCTTTTTGCAATTGTTGAGCATTGTCTACCTGCATCTGAGTAACCCTTGATCTTAATAGATCCACTATACTTTCTAGCAGAATCTATCTCTTCGGAGGAGATTTCGATGGTGATATTTTGTATCTTTTTGGACTTTAGCTCACATTGACTTTGACTTTTGTGCCACCTGTTCTGGCATCTTGAGGCTTTGCACCATCTTTAGATAGTCTTTGACTTCAGTCAGGCCATCCATAGGGGTTTGTACAAGGTCATGACCTTGATGATATTCATTACCATGTGCATCTTGATATGCATATGTGAGCTTGATCACATGTAGCTGTTTGAACACTATTGGATTTGTCGACTTTTGACTTTGACTTCTGAAGATCAACTGAAACTTTTGTCCTTGATGATCTTCATAGAGGCATTTTTCTGCAGAATCTGATGGAATCTGGGTCAATTGGAAACTTCCAACAACCATACGATCTTTCATTGGTTTCTGCCTTGAAGGGGTCTATTGGCTAGAGGCTCTAGGGCTTCTAATTGGTGTAGCATTTCCTGGTATAAGAGCTGAGCTTGATGGATTTACAGCTCCCCCCTTCCTAGGGTGATCACTATAGCCTGCTTCATTGTAAGAGTTCAAAATTATTTGTCTCTAGTTTAGTCTCACCTTTTGGGACTGAAAAGGCACACTTTAGGTAGCACTATTGATGCTTGGCATTTGTAAACCTTCTACATAGTTTCCTATGTATCTGCTTGAAACATGAAAAATTATTTCCCAAGTTAATCTATAGATAGCATTATCATTGTCGTGATATTTTCTATCCCATGGGTCTCCTACGATATGAACTTCTGTGATTTCAGGACCCAAGGCATCATAGATGCTAGACTCTTGTATGTATCTACGACTGTTTTGGTCAAACTATATGTTCGTTTGGTCACAACATCAAAGTTTGATTTTCAATGGGGAAGAGTTTGGCTCTAAACAGATTTCTTGGTTCACTTGGGTAATATCCTTCATCTCTAGAGAGGATGGGCTATAATAGATTCTTTCCTCTAAAACGAACCATCCTTCTTGATCTATCACTGAACGCACTTCTATGAGCTGGTATGTGGGCCGTTCAAACACTGGTTGATCCTTTTTGTACAGTTGTCCTTTTTGGTCTACATAGTGTGCATATGAATTCTGTGTACCATACAATGTTAACATCATTCTGTTTGATATGTCCCTTAGAATCGTGAATGATTGCACACTTACCGCAGTGGATGCAAAATCATTTGCAAACCTAACAGTCTTTTCAATCATCGGTGATATCTCGATACCTTTACTAAATTCATGCAAGAATTTGTTGTTCAAAGAATCAAATTTAAGCTTTTCAGGTGTCTGTGCATCTTTATGCTAACTTTGAACTTGCAGTGTTTTTATTGGTGCTTCTAATGGTAATGCAGAATCATCCGATTGCATAAAAAGTGACGAGTTAAATGCACTTACATCAAGATTTGCATTTCCAATTTGCTTTGTACCTTGCTTGGAAGTTGATGTATCCCTGTTGTCTGGATTTCTTGGACACTCTTCAGAAAAATGTCCACCTTTTCATCCACAATCTATGCAGTACGCCATGACTGGTGGTATTTCAATTGGCTCTATCATGTCAAGCTCATGCTGAGAAGTTTCTGCTTCTATGCTTGCCAAGTTGTTGGCGTCTTCTTTTAAAACACTGACCACCAAAAGCTATAGATTGCTCCGTCTTGACCTTTGTACCATCTTTGGCTTTGTTCTCCAATTAGATTTGCTTCTATTGGTTGATCTGTTGGATCTTGCAATTCTGGTTCTCGACTATAGATCTGACCACTGTAATCCATGTACAATGACCCTGATTGCATATGCACCAAATAGATGCTTTGCAGACTTGTGCAGATTTCTAGATAAACACTTAGGTTGACTTTTTGAACCTCTATCTGCACTTCATCTTTAAGCTTGCAATACCTGGCTTCATTGAAGTTTGTGAACATTTGGGAGTTCTCTGAATTTGGTTTTACTCTTATCAATAGGATCTTGGCTCCTGTGCTACTTTTACTGCTCATAAGATACCTATGACCTTTTCTATATGTGTACAAAACCTTATCCCCATTGTAGCCATATAGCTGTAAAATTTGCTATGTTGCAGTTGTGCATGTGTTGCCACTGCTACTAGCTTGCTCGATTGTACTTGAACTCTCAGCTTGATTTAAGTCCATGTTGGTTCAATCCACAAAAACTGTCAATTGGCAGATTCTGGTATTGATTATCAGAATTTATCCTGCTCAATTTTGATAAAACTGCTTGTGGCAAAGCACTTTTGCAGTTGACTGCTCTTTAGATTTTCAAGAGTTGATTAACCCTAGCTCGACAATGTCAAAATTAATTGCAACCTTTTGAAATGATGAAAAACTGGGCCTTTAACAGATTAATGTGCAATCCACCGTGATTTGTCAATTTTCAGCTTGATTTTGAAAATTTTAGAAATTCGTGCGCCCCTCACGGCTTCGAGTTGATCGTTTTCAACCTTTTTCGGCTATTCGGATTCGCTTCGGTACAGTTTGCTCCGTTTACGGCTCTTCTCGCTTTTTCGCGGTTTGTTCGGTGTGCGATACACTACTTCCTAGCTTCCCAGGTGTTGCTATTTTTCTCAGTTTTCTTTTTGCTTTTCAGCCTCGTTCTGGCTTTTTTGACTCTTTTTTATTTTATTTTTTTGGCACTTCAGGCAACTTTCTTTTTATTTTTTCTAATTTTTAATGAAATTTTGAATTTTCTATTTTTTTGATATTTTTATGACGTTCTACGCTTTTTTGGGAAAGTTTTGATTTTTTATAATTTTTTTGTGAATTTTTCCAATTTTCTGGGTTTTTTTTGAAAGTTTTATGAATTTTTTTATTTATTTTGATTTTTTCATACGATTTTGGATTTTCTATGAATTTCTTTTTATTTTTATGATTTATCGTGAGATTTTTGGGTTTTAAAAGATTTTTTATGTGCTTTTTATTTTTCTCTGAGCTTTTCTAATTTTTGTCGTGAGTTTTAGGATTTTTTGAGTTTTTTACTGTTTTTGTAAATTTTTTGGTGGTTTTCTATTGAGTTTTTTATTTTTAATAATTTCTAACTCTTTTTTTGATTTTTTATTGGGTTTTTGAAAATTTTTATTGTTTTTATGATTTTTAATGGGTTTTTTTTTTGTGATTTTTTTAAAGCTAATATAGAAATTAATGAAATGAAAGTGAGAAAAAAAAAGAAATTGAAATTGAAATGAAATGAAATTAAAATGAAATTGAAACAAAATGAAATGAATCAATACAAAAGTCAATCACACAAAAAAAGGCAAAAAGATGCTCCGCAGCTGTTGAGGAAAGAGAGAAAGAAGACAAATAGGTACCCTTTTTTTTTCAAAAAATTATAATGTCTTCGTGTAGCTTGTGTCTTGTGTGTATAAGGGTGGGTTCACACGTCACAAAGCACAAGAACAGCGACAGAAGCAGAAGAAGAAAGAAGAAGAAGATTATTTTAGCATCGTAGAAAACTATACCAAGAGACATAAAGCTCTATCCGCGACGAGGAAAGTCCATGCACGGAAAGGCACGCTCGCGAACCGAAAAAAAACCGAATTTAGGTCAAACATTAGCCGAAATGCGTAAAATCACCCAGAAATCCAAAAAATTGCAAAAATTATCCGAAAAATACCCAAAAAATCTATACAAATTCTCCACACATTGAGGAATAGTGCAACCAAATGAAATTGCAAAAATCACATCAATTCAACTGCCAATTAATTTCATAAATAAAATAAAGATTAAGCAATTAAACTGGCAAAATTATCGACAAAATTAGGTCAAAAATTGACGCAATCAGAGTGTGTAAATCCCTGTTTTGAGCACAAAAACACAGCATTTAATCATTGCATACATCAATTATGCAATCAAAATATGAATCAATCATGCAAATTAAACACTTTTTTAGGCACACACACACACTAAAAAATTGGCAGTTTTTACCAATCTTTAGGTGCACACACAAAAGGGTTAAATTTATCGGATTTGCAATGTGATTTCACAAATCATTAGTTGGGTATAAGCACAACACAAATCAATCATCACAATTGAAAAATCATAACGCACACATTGATTTCTAGGTGCTCAAACATGGGCAAAATAGTGCACACACACTTAAAATTAACATACAAACACTCAATTAGAATGCACACACACTTGAAATTGACCATCCAAGCATGCAATTAACTCAATGAGGCACCCAACTAGCAATCTACAATCACCAATTAGCAATTGAATCTTGTCAAATCATACATCACCAATTCTTAAAAATTTCGGCATTACGACGGCGTGAAAACAAAAAATCGCAAAATTTAAAATTCAAATTGCATTACATTACATTGCATTAACATAGCATAGCATTACATTGCATCAACACATCTCTAGATTCTAGGGAGGTTGAGAATACCACCTTGATTACCTTTTTGTTGAAGATCAATTGAATGGTCGAACGCTCCAATCCTTCATAGCACATTAGTAAATTAGCAAAAAATATTCAAATTAGCAAGGGTTTAGTGTGAAATTAGAGTGTGTAAATACACAATTGGCAAGATACGGTCACACATCAGGGAAACGTTTTTGCAACTATACCACTTTAGAATTCATGTTTGTGAGGTCTATAATGCTAGAGAACTATCTTTAGTAGTCCTCGACATGTCATGATGCTTCTAGGGAGAAATAAATATTAAAGTTGTAAGTTATGACCAAATTACAAAAATTGTCAAATCCTGTTTCTTAGCCAATTTTAGCTCTTCTATGATTTTTTTTGTGGATTTCATGATATCCAAATTCATTTTTGATTTTCTATGTCGCATATTGTAACATAAAGCTAACATTCCTTGATTTTTAGGGCACCTAATACCCTATTTTGCATAGTACACAACGATGGTTGATTTTTTTAATTATGGAAGAAAACGAAACATTCTAGTATATCAAGTATAGCTTTTTCAATATTGTTAGTTTCTTGTGACAACTACATAAATTTTGTAGGTAGTAACCATATCTAGTCATAAGGATCAAATTTGGCTAGATAATGAATAGTTTCTATGGGATTCTACAACTCATAATGTTCAATCCAGTTTTTTCATGTTTGCTGTATTTAACACTTCATCTTTGTCCCCAAGATTCCCCTTGGTAAGAGATGTATTATTCTTTTGACATGCTCCATGGCTCCTTATGAACATAAAGGACAATAGGGAACTAATAAAACATGCACATATTATTTGTATTGAGCGTGGCTATAGAAACTTTGATGATAGGTTTGCAGAATGGTAAAAATTCAACTTTTTTGTACCTATTTATTTTGGCAAAACAAAAAATAGTGAGTGAGAAGCAATCATATGTTCTGATCACCAACCCATTGAAGTTAACTAGGGAATTTATCTCAAGTCCTACAAAAATCCCTAATCTTATTTTTATGCAACAAAACGTAAGAAATGGCTGTTTTGATGAAAATTCACTGGTCCATCAACTTTGGAGGCTTGGTGTGACCAAAAGATGAGAAATTTTATAAGTTTCTTATTTTTTCCATGTTTAGTAGGCCTTGAAATATAACCTCATGAAAGGATTTTACAAAATGAGTGGATCTACTATGGTTTTGGAGGGTTTTTTCAAAACCCTGAAAGGACACTTTTATGTCCTGTTAGGTTACCAACCTAGTGTTAAGCAACACATTCCCAAGTTTAAGAAAATGGAAAACGGATCATTTATCATTAAAGACGAATCTCCAAGTGGAGCAATTAAGTTGTCCACCCTAGATGGTGAACCAATGGCTAATTGGATTAGTGGATGTCGTTTAAAGAAGTACAATTTGCCACTAACCAGTGAACTGCTAGAAAGCTAGAATGCATGCAGCTAAGAAAAGGAAGGTAAAATGACAACAGTTTATTGATGAAGCCCAAGATGAAGCTCGGCTTCGAGTACTCAAAAGGAAAGCTGCTCTCAAGAATCAACAAATACCTATTCCCATCAACAGTCTGGAAATAGATGACCGACAATGGAAATTACTGAAAGATGTCATGTCAACAAATGATGAATGGTTAGATGGAATGAACCTTCGCATCAAAGTACAAATCAACAATCATAGCACACATGTATTGGTCGATACATGAGCTTGAGCAAATGAAGTCAATTATTCCACATATAAGAAAGCAACGAATCAGTCTTTGACAACAGGAATAGCGACTATCAAAGGATGCAACAAGAACCCAACACCAACATTGATAGTAGTCAACTTAAGTGTGATAGTAGTCAACTTAAGTGTGATAGTACATGGATGTTCATTTCCTCATCAGTTTGTATGCCTACCAAATGAGCACATGAATGAGACAATGATTCTTGGAATCCCATGGATGCGGACGTACAAGAAAGCAGTACCAGATTGGGATACCAATGAGCTCAAGATATCACCTAAAGGCGGACAACTCGTTGTTCCAATTGCACCAAGCAAAGAGGAATGGAAAAGAAGTTACCACCAAAGCAAACCACGAAGAAAACAATCTTCCCCATCCTATTGACAAGTAAATGCTCTAAGTAGCATGCAAGGAGTCAGTCAAATTTGGGTACCAAAATCACAACTTAAGGACAAGCCAATTCAAATCTGGATACCCAAAATATCATCGATAATACCAAAGACGGTTCCAAGGATCACAACACAAAGACGAGCATCGCCGAGCAAGGAACCTAACACAAAATGAACATGGAAGAAAAAGGAGCACTTATCTTCTCCGCAAACTATAAAACCAATCAAGCAATGGAGAGTTAAGTCTCAGAAAACTCAACCACACCATTTTGACCAAGACAAACCAAGATATCAATGGTGGCTAAAAGCTCGACAACAGTCAAAAGTGATACCAACAGATCAAAAAATTAGTATGCCAAAGCATCCTGATGGTACAATCAAGCAAGGAGCACACAAGCTACAAGATTTGCTCTTTGGAAGAAAGCATCAGAAACCCTTGAGTTAATTACTCAAGACCCAACTCTTACACGGTATGATGGTTTGAAGTGTATCGATCTTCAAAGCATGATAGAGCCAACCAAGACTATGCATAGACACGATTGTTCAATCCATGCACACAGTCGTCCCGGAGTACACCATCTAGGAGGGGTGGAAGGAAACTAAGTAATTAAGGGCAATGTTTGAAGAGAGAGGAAAAAGTTCGATGTAACGTGTGATTTTTTGTAAAATTACCTAATAATTCCATATAAATTATCAGCAAGGGAAATTTAAATGATAATATCTCCCCGATGAGTGTAAATAGTGTATATACTATCAAAAAATCATTAAAAAATAGTCCTTTTTGGTTATTTTTCATCATTTTTCTTGATATTGAGACTTACAAATGGAGAAATTCAACAAAAAACAATAAAGCTATGTTTTTCAATAGATTTTATTAATTATTGGATTTACATTGATTTTTCAGCACATTTTGTTATTTTCTTTGATTTTTTTAATAAACAAGTCAAAAAATAATAATAAATAGCAAATGAGCTCAGATGGAAAAACTAAAGATACATTGATGATCAGATGAACAAGGCAAATAGGCACAAAAAAATTCACTCAAGTCGGCAGATGAAAGAGGGAAGCCTAAATTAGGCGACCAGACCTACTTTTGCAAAATTCTTGCAGAATGAGCTACAGGAATCTGATTGGGGAAATTTTTGACTCTAACATAGATTTCACGGCCTGGTAGGACTAACAGAGGAAAATCACCTCATTTCCACTTGTTGCCTTTGGAGAGAGAGCTTTTCGACCTTCTTCACGTGCATTTTTTGGAGTCCATAGTTGCCTGTTTTCAGCGCCGTCTCACACGAGACATGAGGAATAAGTTCTATACTTTTCAATGATCCATTCTGTATGGCTGGTAGCTAATCTAAACCCCTGGAAGACCTACGACCAAAAATCGACCATAGCGGCCTGTCAGCTCAACCAAATCAGATGAGACTTAAACTATAGCATGCCCCAACATAATAGAACACTTCTATATCAACAATTGACCATTCAGCAAGGGTTGAGGGGGTCCCAAGTAGAAAAGATAGGTTTTTGACAGATGCTAGAATTGGATTCTGACTCCACAAACAGCTTATATACGAGGTATATATACAATGTATATGGTTGGTTTCATAAAATCAATAAAGCCAAGCCCTTGGAAAGCAAAAAACAGCTTGAAGGCTACAAAGAGTCAAATTTGACATGCGAGGTCAAATTGACTCCAAATGGGCCAAAATTAAATGAGTTGCTTCATGACTATGTAGCGGAAAAGTCCATAGCTTTAAATATGACTAACCAACTCCACAGGCCATGAAGTCACAAAAATTAGTGATTTCAAAGTCAACAAAGCACGAAGTGATGCCGGCAAGACAAAATTTTACCAAATTCAATTTAATAGGACTTGTTTTAGGTGTATAGAATATGTTTAGGTCAAAATTCTCAAGTTTTGCAAGAAAAAGTTGACTACTGTAAGTAATCACGATTATTTACTTTTGCAATATTTTGGTTTGAAAATGTTATCATCACCTCACCTATCACTTTCACACACCTATTACATGCCACATTTCAAGTATGAGTCAAAATGATCAATGATAACTTGGAAAATTGTCAAAAAACGCAAAGAAGTCCTTGCAAACCGATTTCTGAGTTATGAGTCACATTTTTTTATCCAAATCACCTCAAATCTCATACACACAGTTTACATCATGCCTAGAACCAAGTTGCACCAAAAATGTTCATCATGATAAAAAAGTCAATAACCGCGATTATTTACCTTTTTGCCAAGATGGGGGAAAATTGCAACTTTGCCATCATGGGACCAAAGTACATTATGTCCTAAGCCGACTAACCAATTTTGAACAGATTTGGAGCTCAAAATCTCAAAATTCCTTTATATCTACTGTTTCAAAGACCTAAATCTTAAATCTGGCACCATTCTCACCCAGTGCACTCAAATGAGCCCACACTTCACTCAAAGTATCTATTTGATATATACATCAAGCCTATAATGCCAAAATTACAAAAGTTGAAAAAAATCCTTAGCTGCTGTAAATAATCGTGATTATTTATTTTTGTGCAAATTTTTGCTTGAACTTCAAAAAATTGATCTTTACATGTTTTTATGCATCTATACATGTTCAGAAATTGATTTGAAGAAAATTGGACTCAATTTGTCAATGATTCACACTGAAGGACATTTCAGAGCAAAATCTGCCAAATTTGTTAACTTTGACACTCTATTCACTTAACAGGAGCCATGCAAGCTACAAAAAAGGCCAAGAAGAGGGTCTCTCAAAAGAGAAGCTGCAAGAGCTGCCACCATACCAACTCGACCCTAGTTCGATAAAAACAGCCAAAGCAACCTATTTGTCGAAAGGACAGCTTGAGGAGAACAACACCATGGTTTTCACAGGTAGATTCAAAAGTGAAGAAGGACATCAGGTAGAGCTACAAATTTTGCCAAAAGAGGTCTATGATGTCGCAGCAAAGTCGAAAACAAAATAAGCTAACAGAAGGCTTGGACTTAGATAATTCTACGACCAAGAGCCATGTGGTGTAGATTTTTAGAAATCTTATGAGCTCGTGTGAACAATCAAGGAAGATGGAACAACCCACTAACCAGCAAGGGCACAAGGTAGAAGTGGTAACTACTAAAGAATAGTAGCTGAATCTCTCAAGCTGGTGACAGAAGGGATGACCATGAGAGCTAGAGACAAAAAGACGGGAGGTACCTTCACCAAGAAAACTGTTGTGGCAACCTTTGCTGATCTCATTCAGAAGCAAGTGGAAGAACCATCAAGATTATATCATCAACACTTTCACTTTCTAGAAAAGAGACCACCAAGGTACACAACACCCAATCATGCAATTGCGTCTACATTTACACAAGTGTTAAAGTCGACAATCAAGCAACCCATCGATCACGCATAATCTGTGCTATCCACACTGAAGGGTACAAAGAAAGAGGGCAAGATAAATTATATGGGAGCACCTAAAGTACTCACAAGAATTTCCTACCATGCTATCGCCATGGTAGACAACTTTCCACTTGCCCCAGATCAGAACACATGTGTTCTCCTCAAGCCACAAGGTCAACCAAATGAGTTTACAATTCTGATAAAGAATCTTCCGAGAGCTCTCATGAAGAACATAGAAACAAAAGCTCAGACAACGAAGAGAAGAGAGTCAGACGTGAGGAGATGAAGAAGAAGGCAGTGGCCGCACATCAAGAAGAGCCTCAGTAGAAAAAGGAGAGGATTGAATGAGAAAAAGAAACCTACGAAAGAAGTCGCCAAGCTGCAGGTGAGGACCCTAGAAAGTGGGTACCAAAAGAGCTAAAGGGGCCGAGAACAAAGAACCCTGCACGAAAAGAAGCAGAAGACCCAAAAGATTTTCTAGAAAGAATGTACAAGGAAGCAGAAGCATTAAATCTAAAAGAGGCCCAAGAAGCTGGGAGAAAATCTAGAGAAGATGCTTTCGAGCAAGAGAAACATGCAGAAGAAGTAACAGCACAAGGAGAGACCCAGCATGAACAAAGTGATATGTCTCCCCGACCATCGTCACCTGCTACAGATCAACACGGCCACCCCGTACCAGGCCCTCCACCATCACCAACAGATAGACCCACAGAGGGCGAGCCAACCCAAAAAAAGGATCTTGAACCACAAGAGACAATAGGTTCTGCAGAATAGGGAGCAACTACTTTTGATCAAGCTAAAGAAAAAGAACCAGAGCTGAAAAGAGCAGCAAGTCCTGCACCATAGGACACAACAAGTTTTGAGCAACCAAAGGAATAGAAAATAGAGGAAACCTTGTCTACCACCACCCAGCAAGAAACGACGGAGGCATCTTCGAAGCCTCAAGAAGACAAAGCAGTAGAAACAAAAGCACAGCCTCAAGGGGGAGAACAAACTCGACCGCTACCACAAATAACCGTTGTAGCCCCACCAAAGGAATCACAAGAGACTTCCGAAATTTCTAGGCAGCTCACAGAAGCTAAAGACTGGCAGACAAATGATGAGGTAATTCTCCAAGTTAATGAATATGCAAAGCAGATGCAGGAGATGAAAGAAAAATTGTGATCAGCAGCACGTAGGCGCATAACCAAGGCTAGAGAATTAGAGATGGTCATCGACGCTCTTCAAGGAGAGCTAGAGGATAGATTAAATGTCATCACCAATCTATAGAAACAATTCTAAGAATTGAAAGTTGAAGCTGAACAACACAAGCTAGCCAGAGAAAAACAACAAAAGAAAATGGAAGAGCTAGGTGAACTTTGCATGAAGTTGACAGATGCCTGCAAAAACCAAGGATGAACAGCTGACAGAGGTTACCAACGAACAACTCTGTCAGTTCAAAATATCCAAGTACAGCTAGAGGTAGCAAATCCTCATTACAATATTTAGAGTACAGAATCAACGATCAAGCATCCTTTTTGCAACAAATAAGAGAAAATCCCGCGGTGGCCTCGATCAAAGTTACAGATGAAGTGTACAAAGCACTGGAGAAAAAGAATAAAGATCTCGAATTAGAGCTAAAAATGGAGCAGTCATCACAAAACAGAGACCTTGTATTAATGCGGGTACAAAGAGAAGAAGAGTTTCTCGAGGAAATAGCCGAGAGCAGAAGAGAGTCAACTAGCTATTGTGAGATGGACAGCAAGAGATATAGGAAAAAGCAAGTACATTAGAGTAGCCACACATTGATATTCCCTATGTCTCTTTCACTGAGATGGAAACATAGTAGCAGAAGGTCTAGGTGGCAAAGAAGAATTTCAAGTACCATTCACAAAATCTGATGAGGTGTTAATGGTCCAGTTGTCAAAAGCTGAGGAAGATGCACTTAAAGAAAAGGTTACCCGGGAAGCGGATGAGCAGTGGAAAGCAACGATGGATTGGGAGTTGAGAGTTCTTCACTCTGTCAATGTTACTCAGCTCACTCCCAACCAAATCAATGCACATTGCCATCAAAATCACTACCATATCCCTTGATCAAGGTAGAGCTGCTACAAGTCAAGAAAAGACTCTTTAAAGACATGCAAGTAGAAGGCGCAGATGAAGTCCACCCCAAGTGGAGAAAGAGCTGGCTGAACAAGAATCCTAGATACTTGATTTTGTTCACAAGAGCACATGCAGCACTTCAAAAGGACCCAACTTTTTGTCCTGTACCAAGAGTAAGGACGTGGCAATCACATGAGGCAATGACAAAGAAGCGGCCTACATGGCTGAATTATCTGAGATTGCCAGCTCTAGAAAAGGGAACGCCGATAGAGGAATACATGATGAAAACCCTAATGGGCACCATGTCATTCTTCAAAAGCCTCCTTGATCTCTCATGTGCTACGCTCTATAAATTTTTCCGAATGCTGCTCACATGCATTGAAGTCTTTCATGAGCCAGAGCAAGCAAGAGCCACATGGATGTTTTTCCTCGATGGAAATAAGGGTTTATGCTACGATCTCAATGGCCAACCTTCAAAAGAAGTCCTTTATGGATTCTACGTCCACTGCATGTTCTTGCCATCTCATAATATGTTGGCGTTTGAGGAAGCATTCTACAAAGGGTTTTTCACTTGGCGAACGAAGATTTTTGGGCCAGTGATCAACAACCTTACTTGTAGATTCGTAGCCTACTCCGCAATCAAGTTAGAATATAGAGTCACTATGCAATTTTTGCAGGTGCTAGACAAAGAGAGAAATATTAGATATAAAAAGGCTCTACATGCACTTAAAGATCGCCTCGCCAGCCATCAACTCGATGATTATTTAAGCCCATAAAGTTGTGTCAAGGGACGACACAGGCGAGGAGGGGGAAAATGTTAGCAGCAAGCTAACTTGTATACCAATTTTTGGAGCTCTCATTGTAAAAACACTTATTATTTTGATAAATCAGGAATATTGGAACTCTTATTTTCCGGATAAACTTTGTAATTGATGACTTGGGGCTACAAGCTTCCAAATTGTCTCAACCTGTCTTTACCCATCTTTAGTTAGAGCTCCCAGACTGAACAACTATCTCATACCTTGCAACACAAATGCACCCACCCTTCTCGACTCACCCTTTTCGACTCACAAAACACCCCAATTATACCCTCCTAGTAACACCTTTCAATCTGCAGGCAAACCTTCTACAAGCACCGGCCAATACACAAAGAGCGAGAGAAAAGGAGGGGAATGGGGAGAAGCAACACAAGAAATAGGGGCAAATATGTGGTATTATTCCATAGGGGAATAGTACAATCAAGTATGCAGATTCAATGGCAAGCTTTGCACTACACAAGTTTGCAACTTTCAATCACACTCTCAGGCAAAAAATCCCACCTTGGTCAAAGACCCCAAAAAAAGAACATACACCTCCTTTTATAAGGGTGTGTCTAGGAGACTTAAAAAAGAAAAATGGGGTGAGCTTTCATCTCTCGTGCACTTCACTTAGAGCTCTTTTTAGAATTTCCTTGCATTGCTTGCACCTGCCATAGTTCATTTTTGGAAACAATTGTATGCTACACCTCTTGACTCCTTTAGCCTCTCAATTTGGCCGCCCGACTTGTTCCTCTTGGGCCTTTGAGTTCTCTCTCTATCTCCTGTTGTCCTCTACTGGCCGTATAGGCCTTGAATTGTCTCTTTCTCCCTTCTTTTCCGCAAGACCCCTCCCTTGGTCGGCTTTGTGACTCCCTCATTCTTATCATATCACTGGTTGCGAGACCCTCCCCTTGGTGAGGCAATAGCGACCTCGCTATTTGGGGGGGGGGGGGACTTTTGATTTCAAAAGAGGGCCTGTATGGCCGCTCGATAAGACCCCTAAGGGCGCCTGCCACATCACTTGACTTCCACGCGGGTACGCCCCGTCCTCAACCCGCCACACAGGCGCGTGCAGCGATTTGTCCGCAATCAACCCTCCAGAACCACTGGCGTTTACGCCCTGCGTAGCCCCCAGCAGGGCCGCCTCCATCGCTCCATGGCCAACGGGAGGGAACTCCCCCCTCTCTCCCCTGTTGTGCTCTCATAAGGGCTCACGGCCTACACTATATAGTGCGGCCCCCAATCCTTCCATTGCGCATATGGGGCAATCCCCTAGACACGTGGCAGCCCATGAATGGGTAGCCCTTGGGTCTCTCCAAAATCCTCCAAAAAACTTCCCATTTTAATTACAAAACCTCTTTTCTCCTACCTTCTTCTCCTTGCTTTACTCTACCGCCCCGGAGTTGGATCTTCAAACCACAAAGCCAAGTTGGATCTCCATTGTATTGTCTCCCGAGCCATGCAAACCCCACTACATTCCGACTCCCCGGAGTTCGCTATCCAAGGCAACCAAAAACTTGAAAAATCATCTGTAAACACTTTATCTTCATCAGCCCTAAGTTTTCCCAAGCCATAACTCGATGCTCGAGGATCGGAATCACATGCCGTGACTTCGTGATAACTCCACATGATGTACACTATCATCGAGAACTTTGGCGAGGCCCAAAAGATGCCAGATGGCACATGCTCCAATGCAGCCAAGTGGAATTAGGGTTGCAAAAAAACACACAGCTTGGAGAAGATGAAAGAAACTCAAGGCACACAGCTAAGAGTATAGCCCTAGAATGAATGCGGATATATACAATGCACGCGTGGAAAAAACTCCTAGAGACGGGAAAAATGCCCGGGCAGTCCTTAGTGTTTTCACACACATTGTGGGACGGGTGTCTAACCTCACTCCTATCTTATTGTAGACTTAGCGAGAACCAAGATCAAACTGTCAATCCATGGGACAAAGATGACTCAACTAGTGCATAGAGGCTACAAGAGGTTGTCAATCTCTCGGAAAACAACAAACAACTTGCATCTAACTCAAGCTACACTCAAGTGACTGAAATCACCAAAAGCCAATCGCTCATCGACAAACAAATCACATCCGTTACAGAATCAAATGACATCCAAATGTAACGAAACTTCTAGGAAAAGTTTATAAGACCTAAGCACACATGCTTATGGTCTCAAATCCCACTTTAGGTCAAGTGCAAAAATCGTGATTAGTAACAACAATGGATTTTTGACCTAGTCATTTTTGACCCAGAATGCATCTAAATGCTTAGCAATGATGCCCCAATACCCCGCCTATCCTTAGTTTTTGATTTCAAAGTGTAAATTCCTACCTATGATGAAATTAGGCCGCGGATCGGCAATGCCAAAAGCTACAAAATACCGTGAAATGCTAAAGCTCTACGATTGCAACGCAGCAGACACTACTGTAATGTGACAACCGGGGAGGGAGTAGGAGGTGCGAGAAGGAGAGAAGTGAGTGTCATTATCTCTCGCTGTGTATTTTACTATCCAAAACTTGAAAAATGACTTACAAAAATTGGCTTTTATACCTTAGCCAAGGTGCTAAAGTGGAGTTGTTAGTGCAAATTAGCCAATTTGAAGGTGCTATTTGAGAGGTTAGGGGTGTTGTGGAATCCTTCGGCTATAGAGAGAAAGACATTTGGTGTGCTGGGTGTGTTCCCTATTCCCCTCTCCATCTTCTGGTGCCCCCACGGAGGAGCTGTTTGGTGCTCTAATTTGAGGTTCGAAGCGATGATTTTTAGCCGACAAAGTGGTTGACCGAGGGTCGAGATGTTTGATGGTTGAGTTTGAAGCTGACAGAGATGGTGGAGCCAAGTTTTGGCCCCATATTTACGGGCATTTAAGATCCCGAGGATTGGTTAGCAGATTTTGAGTTATGGATGTTGTCAATGCGTATGTCGACGGATGCCAAAAGGTTACAGACGGTGTTGCTGTTGATGCGAGGACGAGCCAAGGTATGGTTCGATGGTTTAAAGAGCAGTGATCAAGAATCATGGCAACAGTAGCAGAGTCAGTTTCTGGAGCGGTTTCGAGAGGTGATTACAATGGAAAAAGCTGGTGCAAGGCTGAAGGCCGTACACCAGTATGTAAGTAAAGATTTCTCTATTTTCATTGAGCAATTTAAAGTCTATTGGAATCAGTTAGAGATTGCTACTGGGGTCAAAAGCAATCAATCTTTGAAGTTGTCAAAGTTATTAGAGTGCTTGCATCCAAGGATTAGAGAAAAGGTCGAAGATAGTGCAGATACATAGGAAGACATGGTCTATTTGGCAAAGATAAAGAGAAAAAAGGTGAAGCGGAAGTTAGAGTTGGGCGTGTTAAATCCAGTAGATTATATGCTTGTTGCGGAGGTAGCAAAGTAGCAAAGTGCTCTTTGGTCCGATCCAAGGTGATTCCAATTGTCCAAAATGCAGAGCCTGTAAAGGTAAGACCTACTGTTGGTTATGTTCTTTGGAGGTTTCCAATTGGTGAAGTGCATGTGCTGAGGGTGGAAGAGCTTGTCAATGAGGAGAAGCTCCATGTCGAGGTGAACCAAGATGCAAAAGCGGTAGCAGATGTGGAGGTTCCGGTATGGATTGAAGAGGAAAAGCATGTTCTTGTGGAAGTTTGCATGAAAAGGTAGTAGAATGCAATCAAGATGCAGATACCGAGGATTCAGAAGCTGTTGAAGAAATTTTGCAAACTGGTGAAGATGGTCAAGCTTTTGTGGAGCAGCAAGCGGAAGGATATGCAGATACGGAGTCAGTATATGATGTCGATGATGATGCAAGCTTGATTAGCTGGGAGACAAGCGAGGAGAATAGAGCGGATGAGTCCACATCCTATGAAACGGGGAGAGGGAATCTGGTGAACCTGAACTGGTAAAGGTAAAGCTTCCCTCTTATATGTTTGATGATATGGTAGTAGCCCATGTGCAAGAAGAGCAGGGAACAAAGCAAGCCGAGATGCACGATGAAGACCAAATGGAGGGGTCTAGGCCTATAGATGATGGAATGTAGGTAAAGGTAGTGTGTGAAGCCATGCTAATGGCTGTGCTGATGAAATTAGTGGTGGAAGGTGCCATGGTGGTGCAACAGGTGCAGCATTTTTCCAGGAAAGGTAAAACGGCCGTTTCTATGGAGGAAGGCAAAGATGGTGCAATAGAGACCGATTTGCTTTCTTCCCAAGAAGATCTTGATGCAACGGTAGAAGAGGTGCTTAAAGAACAAGTAATTGCAACTGAAGAGAAAAAGGTATTGGTCGACCTTGAAGGGCCATTAGACCAGGAAGGGCTCGATGATGCTGGAATGGAGTGTGCTGCCAAAGAGGAGGTTGTGATGCCAAAGACGGTGGAGATTCCAATGCGGTTGACATGTCCAATGGTGGAGAAAGGAGAATCTTGTAGTGGATTTGCTTCCAGTGAAGGTATGTAAATTATGGTTGATGAAAAAGATGGTAGATATAGCTATGCGGTGGTTGGCTCACCAGGTGCAGGGTTCGATGGTGAAGTCCTCCACTTTATTTCGTTGGGAGGGAGGGTCAGACATATGTTGGAGCTTGGTGTCAAGTACATGTTTTCCAGATGATGATATGCTTGGTGCTGCTTGGTATGGAGTAGACAGGCTGCAAAGGAATGTATGGAGTGCAGAAGGTGGGCTAGGGCCAGCCTACACACATGATGGTCTAGGTGATGTGGTATGGTACTATGGTGAGCATTTATAGATAGGTGGAAGATCTCAAATGCAGGTGTTTGATCTCGGTGGAAGCTATATGATGCAGGGGGTGGGGCAACCCACTTGAAGGTTTGGCAGTAGGATGCAATAAAACTATGTAAATATGGTTTTAGTTTTCTCATAGTGTGTGCTAGGTTTTGCGGTTAGTAGTGGAATAAAAGGTCTTATGTGGTTGAGCATTAATGCTCAACTGGGGGGTGGGCAATGATGGTACAACCAAAGTGTGTCAACTCTAGAAAGTGGCATGGATAGATATATGTAGGCGACCAGAAGCATGGCAAAGGGCTGGAGCAGCTAGTAAAATCATGGGCTGATAGGTAGCAGCGGAGTTGTATGATTGATGCCGCTTATAGGCCAAGGAAGGCTCCATGAGGGGCTAATTTGGGTAGTAGATGAAAGAGATGAAAAGTGCAACTTTTGGGTCCAAGAACATAGAGCTTGAAGTGCTGAAGAAGCAGGTCCAGACAGCTCACCAAACCGAGCTGTGGAGCCCAAGTTATTGAAGGTTGAAGTTTTAATGAATTGCAGATTCTTGCCGGACAGGGCTAGCTGGAGACAGGTGGTCCAAGTGGAAGTCAAGGTACAAGTGTGTAGAGCTCAATTCATGGAGCCTACTCGTCTTTTCAGATTGCGGATCAGAGCTATGGTTTGCATTTTATGGCCAGTTGAAAACTTTTCGGGGACCAGTTCTAAGTCCACTTGGCTACATTGGAGAATGTGCCATCTAGCATCTTTTGGGCCTCGCCAAAGTTCTCGATGATAGTGTACATCATGTGGAGTTAGCACGAAGTCACGACACATGATTCTGATCCTCGAGCATCGAGTTATGGCTTGGGAAAACCTAGGGCTGATGAAGATAAAGTGTTTACAGATAATTTTCAAGTTTTTGGTCGCCTTGGATAGCAAACTCCGGGGAGTCGGAATGTAGTGGAGTTTGCACGGCTCGGGAGCCAATACAACGGAGATCCAACTTGTCTTTGTGGATTGAAGATCCAACTCCAGGGCGGGAGAGTAAAGCCAGGAGAAGAAGGCAGGAAAAAAAAGGTTTTTTAATTAAAATGGGAAGGTTTTTGGAGGATTTTGGAGAGCCAAGCGTGGTTTGGTGGTACAAAAAAAGGACCTATTATACTTCTACCAATGAAAAAGTGGGGACTGGTAGTTTTTTTGTATTTTAGGTCAAAACTTTTCGGACCTTGTGTTTTTAGATTCTTCTTTTTAAGATCTATCCACACTGATATATAGTATGATAAGGTAGTTTTTAAGATCTTTTTAAGATCTATCCACACTGATATATAGTATGAAAAGGTAGTTTTTCATGTGACATGTAGAAATTGTAACTCAAAGATTTGTCTAAGGTGCTATCAAGGACAATCATTTTTGTACCACCAAAGCGTGCTTTAAGTGCCCAAGGGCTACCGCTTTACGAGCTGCCACATGTCCAGGGGATTGGCCCATATGCACAATGCAAGGCTTGGGGGCCGCACTATATAGTGTGGGACGTGAGCCCTTATGAGAGCACAAAAGGGGAGAGAGAGGGGAGCTCCCTCGCGTTGGCCATGGCACGATGGAGGCGGCCCTGTTGGGCGCTGCGCACGGCGTAAACGCCGTTAGTTTTTGGAGGGTTGATGGCGGCCAAATTGCTGCGTGTGCCTGTGTGGTGGTCTGAGGACGTGGCGTACCCACGTGGCACTCAAGTGATGTGGAAGGCGCCCTTAGGGGTCTTATCCCACGACCATAAAGTCCCTCTTTTGAAATCAAAAGTGCCCCCCCCCCCCCCCCCCCCCCCCCCCACCCCAATAGTGAGGTCGCTATGGCCTCACCAAGGGGAGGGTCCTGCAACCAGTGAGATAGGAGCAGAATGAGGGAGTCACAAAGCCAACCAAGGGAGGGGTCCTGCAGAAAAAAAGTGAGAAAGAGACAGTTCGAGGCCTATCTGGCCAATAGAGGACAACAGGAGATAGAGAGAGAACTCAAAGGCCCAAGAGGAAGAAGTCGGGCAGCCAAATTGAGAGGCTAAAGGAGTCAAGAGGTGTAGCATACAATTGTTTCCAAAAATGAACTATGCCAGGTGCAAGCAATGCAAGGAAATTCTAAAAAGAGCTCTAAGTGAAGTGCACGAGAGATGAAAGCTCACCCCATTTTTCTTTTTTAAGTCTTCTAGACACACCCTTATAAAAGGAGGTGTATGTTCAGTTTTTGGGGTCTTTGACCAAGGTGGGCTTTTTTGCTTGAGAGTGTGATTGAAAGTTGTAAGCATGTGTAGTGCAAAGCTTGCCATTCAAGCTGCATACTTGATTGTACTATTCCCCTATGCAATAATACCACATATTTTCCCCTATTTGTTGTGTTGCTTCTCCCCATTCCCCTCCTTTTCTCTGGCTCTTTGTGTATTGGCCGGTGCTTTGCAGAAGGTTTTCCTGCAGATTGAAAGGTGTTACCAAGAGGGTAGAATCGGGGTGTTTTGTGAGTCGGAAAGGGCGAGTTGAGCAGGGTGGGTGCATTTGTGCTGCAAGGTGTTTTTGCAAGTTATGAGATAGTTGTTCAGTGTGCTCAAGTGGAGTTGTTAGTGCAAATTAGCCAATTTGAAGGTGTTATTTGAGAGATTAGGGGTGCTGTGGAATCCCTGGGCTATAGAGAGGCATACATTTGGTGTGTTGGGTGTGTTCCCTATTCCCCCTCTCCAGCGTTATGCACAACAAAAAGGCATATATTATGAAGAGACTTTTTCTCTCACTTGTCGTATGACTATTGTGCATTTTCTATGGGCATTCAGAGTTCATTTTGGTTAGGATGTACATCAGCACGACAATGTTAGTGATCTTTTGAATGGTGACATATTTGAGGAAGTTTATGTAACGGAGCCTCGTGGTTTTGTCAAGAAAGGACAAGAGGATAAGGTGTGCAAATGTAACAAAGCTCTGTATGGGTTGAAGCAATCTCCTCATGCTTGGTATGAGAAGGCTGACACTCATTTGGTCAAATGAGGCTTTCGTAACAGTTCAACAGAAATCACATTGTATGTAAAGCGTGAGGGTGATGTACTTCTTATTGTGGTTCTTTATGTAGATGATTTACTGATCATTGGATTAAACCAGAGACATATTGCTAAATAATATTGATTTGAATGCTACTTTCAAGATGAAATATCTGGGGCAATTGCATTATTACTTGGTTACAAAATTTCAGTAGTGTGATGGTGGTATTGCCTTGTGTTAAGAAAGTTACATAGAGACAGGAAAACCTTGCAGATATTTTCACAAAGGCATTGTCCCCTGAGAAGTTCAAAGATTTCTGCAAAGCATTGGGCTTACTCCCCTTTGTGGACTGATCATATCCATAGGGCATGGCACTTCTCTTTACCCATGTGCCAGCTCTAGTTCACTGCATCACTCCAAGGGGTATTTGTTACCATATACATGTGGTAGTGATGTTTGTGAGCACACTTAGGACCTCTGTAGCATCTTTTCCCTCTCTAGGAGGTTTTACCCCCAGTGCATTGTATATACGCCCATTCATTCTAGGGCTATCCATCTTTCCATTGCACACTAAGTAAAACACCCTCTATTGTGTGCCTTGACTTTCTTTGTCTTATCCAAGCTATTTGTGTTTTCCTCCGCCCCCTAGTGCTAGGTATTTCCTAAAGGAACTAAATGCTAGTGGCCTATACCCAACCCCCTGATAAGTACAATTGATGAGGCATTAAATGATGAAAGTTGTGTCAAAGCTACACCCCCACCAGAGTCAAATTCAATCGTCTTATATTATATTACATCAACTAGCTTCCACTCAAAAATCAATTGAGGTTGATGATTCAATTACATTCTTTTCTGTATTATGGATGACTAAGGGGTTCTCTTCTTGTCTTAAAGTAGAGGATGTTCAATGATTTTTCATTTTCCATCTAAGGATGGAAGTTCCAGTTTTAGCTTTAATGGACTCTTTTTCATCTTGTTACATTGCATGTGTTGGAGTTGGCAACCAAATCTTCATGCATGTCTACTTGAATATGGTTGCACTCATTCACCTGCACAATTTCTTCTTGAGCTTTAGCCACTTCATTGTTTTGATCCCCTGATTTTTTTTCCTCATGTAGTGCATGTATAGGTTCTCTGCAAAATTCACCCTATGTATCTTGAGGTTGTAGAGCCTCACCCTCAAAGACTTCTACTTCATGCAAGGCATCTGCAAAACACAAATTTTCATAAACACCTTTAACTATATCTTCATCATTAGCTTGTAAAAAGTAGCATCTTGTACAACAAACTCATCAATCACAGCTTCTAATCTTGATTGTACTTGTCCTCGAACATCTCCATAGTTTGGTATACTTGGAATATGTTCCTGATAGCTTTCATAATGCTCATAACTTACGTGTACAATAGCTTCTTTGAAGTATTCCCAATCGTCATTGGCTTTGGTAGCCTCTTGAATCTCCTCCCTCAAATTTGAACTTACTAACTACTCAAAGGATCTGATCCCTTTTTTCTTAACTTGGTTTCCAACTCATAGCACTCTAGCTAGCCCTTTAGATCATAACCATGAAAGACTCGCCTCTCGTCATATACCGTGTCTAAAGATGCATCCAAAGCTTCATCCATTTGATTCTTCTTCTTCATGACCTCCATTTCAAGCAGAGATCCATGAACCAATTGAAGCATCTTTGAAAAATCTAGAACTGTCGACTTATCATCAAAACCATTTTCACTTAACTCTTCAATCAACTTCATAATATGTTCTAAAGTCTCCATGTGCACCTCACACCCCGGCTCGTATCGCATCATGTTCACCAAAGATGTCGAGGAACATGTTCTCAAAACGTGTAAGCCAGGTAGGCACAGGGTCTTTGGTTGTGGTGAGCATGGAAGAGAGAGAACAACAGACACTGAAAGCTCTGGCAATCACCATAATCATCAATTGATTGAATAATTCTTTGAGTTCACTTTAATCAATGACCAAGGCGGGCTGTTATAGCAGTACCGTCGCTCAAATAAATGAAAACTAGGAGTTTAAGATCCCTTTACAAGATTAAGCAAGCCGTTAACGGCTCCGTGACTTAACAAGGTGATTAATCAATTTTGAATTGATGATGCTGACAGGAATTTCCTCCATGTCACTCTAATTGCTTCAATTGCCCTTGAATTATGCAATCTTCAAAGCATGTTCTTTGTGTCATTCTTGGTGCTTCAATTATTTTCAAAAGCTCTACAAACTATCTCTCTATGCATTTTTTGATTCTCTAATATCATCCTGATAGCTCTCCTTGAGATCCTTCCTCTTTCCTTGCGTTGCCAAAAATTTGAGCTTTGATTGCTCCTCGCCCAAAAATCTTTAATTCATTTCTTGCTCACCAAGTTTACACAAGAGAGCCTTAAAGCCCTCAATAGAGAGAGAGAGAGAGAGAGAGAGAGAGAGAGAGAGAGAGAGAGAGAGAGAGAGAGAGAGCTCCCTCATGCCAAAAGAGAGAGCACAAACTTTGGGAGAGAGAGAGAGAGAGAGAGAGAGAGAGAGAGAGAGAGAGAGAGAGAGAGAGCTTTTTTCTTTGTGCTTGATCAAGAGTGAGTGAATGCCCAAAGGTTCAAATACAGTATACCATAGTGAATTCCAACTTACTTGGACCACTGCAAAGCTACAATGATGAGGAAGAGGATCATGTGGATGTACAAGCTACAAATTCATATCAATAACAAGATACAATAGTGATGAGGAAGAGGATATTGTGGATGCACAAGCTACAGATGTAGTACCAATAACAAGCCCATAGTTTGAAACATCGATACAAGAATCTTGGGAAAATGAAAGGGTTCTTTTAAAGGATGAGACAATGATGCACATTGTCAGTGAGGGAGCCATTTTATATGTATTTTCACATGATTATGTCAACTTCCAGGAACTTGGTCTTGATTGTGTGGGTGTGGCCATTGAAAGATCAAATGCAAGCAATGAGAAAGAGGTTGAAGTGGGTAGAATTACGTTAGTGAAATGCAAACAGACAACAATGTTTGATGGGAGCCCATTGCAATGATTTGTTCCCATTGATGGAATGCATGCTCGAAGTGAATATGTAGACGCCCATGAAGACAATGCTCAAATAATTCATGAGGAGAATGTTGTTCAATGTTCAAGGAAGAGACCATACACTTTCATCAAATTGGATGTAAAAAGAAAAAGCACAACCATTCTCTAGGTTCTATATATCAGCTGAATCGGTTCAAAGGGTTTCATGGATTGATTGTTGTGCAAAAAAATGTTGTCAGTATTCAAATCGTGATATGGTGTTGAGGTTATGAAAGATAATTTTGGGGAGATTCTTAGAAGACACAAACAAACTATTTTTATGATGTTCTCTCCATATGCTACCAAAACGATGAGAAGGTGTGGTACGAGTTCAAGATAAATGGGACTGTTGTTTGTTGTAGGCCATGGTATGAGCTACATGGAATACCAAAGACATTGTTTTATCACTGCAAGGAAAACTTTGAGAATGGTGTGTGTCAATATTTGCATGGAAACACATGTACATTGAGAAGAGGACTTCAACATACTAGCCTAGCAAGAGCATTTCTCAATGAATTTGTGGATAACACCTCTAAGAATATGCCACATAGAAGTAGAACAATATTGGATGGTTCAAGGGAGACTGAATTGGTAATTCCATCAACATACAAACATGTGGATATTTAACTGAAATCTACACAACACTTGAACAAATGGGGTATAAGAAGAAGCTTTCCGAGTCTTCTTTTTGTAGAATTTGGAACAAAAAGTACCCACATGTCACCTTAAGAAAGACAAATGAGTTCTCTAACTCCAATATTTGTAGTTCAATCAAAGCAAGATTTGAAGCCAAACATAACCTTGAAGAAAGAGGTCTCCTCTTGAGGGAGAGAGAAGTTCACATGGCACAACAGAAGGTTGCAAAAGCCTATATTATGCATGGCGCACATTTTTGGAAACTCAACCAGATAAATATGTATGCATAATTCATGATAAGATGGATCAAAAGAAGACAACAATTCCAACACTAGGCGTTGTTCCCAAAGGTGTGGATTCAGGTTACAATTGCAGGTGGCACTAATTGGCATGATCACTCATGGACATGGAGAAGGTCATCATGGAAACTTTATTTTGAATGGTCTATGATCCAAACCTTACAATTGGCTCAATTGCTAAATGTTTACACAGCTTAGAAAGGATGGATAAGCATCCACTTGGTGATCTGGTAACAAATGGGCTTTCGACGAGCAATGTTTCACTGATACATGATTTGAACACAAGGGATGCTTTAGACTACCACAACATGAGTGACACTAAAGAGGCTATTGTTCAATCACCTAAAATTGCACAAGAGGATAATTTGTGGTCAACGTTATGCAAGTTGCTAGAGAACTTATTGTTACAACATTATTGTGCTAGGGAGAATAAAAACCGATATTTATTTGCTTACTTGTCATTGCTTGTTGCAAGGGGGGTTTTTTAAACCATCCAGGTAGGATTTTTAATGGTTGGACATACACATGAGGACATAGATGCTATGTTTAGAAAGCTTTCAGAGAATTTGAGAGTTACACAAGCTTATACTTTGCCACATTTGATGGATACACTAAGAACTAGCTCATCTTCATCTCCAACTCCATTCTTGCTCACTAAGGTTCTTGATTTCAAGAAATAATGTGATGGCTATCTTTGTGATGGACATGAGATACTTGTTGGTCACTCCAAACCACTTCAATTTAGGTTCTTTATGCAAGAGAAAACACCAGTAATGCAATATAAGGCACATGTAGGTGTTTCAAATTGGAGTGGAAGTATTTGTCTTTGGAAAAAAGACAGCAAAGGGAATCCAATGTTACCACAAGAAAATCCTGCTTTGGTACCAATGGTGCAATATGTTAAGTCCTATGAGGAATTGGTTCTAGCGAGAACCACGATTAATTTGTCAAACCATGGGATGAAGCTGACTCGACTAGTTCTAGAGGCTACAAGAGGTTGTCAATCTCTCGAAAAACAACTAACAACTCACATCTAACTCAAGCTACACTCAAGTGACTGAAATTACCAAAAGCCAATCGCTCATTGACAAGTAAATCACATCCGTCACGGCATCAAATGACATCCAAACGTAACGAAACTTCTAGGACAAGTTTACAAGACCTAAGCACACATGCCTATGGCCTCAAACCCCACTTTAGGTCAAGTTCCAAAATCACGATTATTAACAGCAGTGGATTTTGACCTAGTCGTTTTCGACACAGAATGCATCTAAATGCTTAGCAATGATGCCTCAATACCCCGCCTATGCTTAGTTTTTTATTTTGAAGTATAAATTCCTACTTATGATGAAATTAGGCCGCAGGTCTCGGTGATGCCAAAAGCTACTTGTTCTCCTCAAGTTGTTCTTTCGACAGATAAGTGCTTTGGTTGTCTTTACAAACTAGGGTCCAGTTGGTATGGTGGCAGCTCTTGCAACTTCTCTTTTTGCAATACCCTCTTCTTGGCCTTCTCTGTAGCTTGCATTGCTCCTGTTAAGTGCATAGAGTGCCAAAGTTAGAAAATTAGGCAGATTCTGCTTAGAAATGTCCTTCAATTTGAATTGCTGACAAATTGATTCCAATTTGCTTTAAATTAATTTTTGAACATGCATAGATGTATAAAAACATGTAAAGATCAAAATCTTGAAGTTCAAGCAGAATTTTGCAACAAAATTTAATAATCGTGATTATTTATAGCTGATGAAATTTTTTAACTTTTTGTAATTTTGGCATCATAGACTTGAAATAGACATCAATTAGATACTCTGGGTGAAGTGTGGGCTCATTTGAGTGCATAGGGTGAAAATGGTGCCAGATTTCGGTCTCTAAAACAGTAGATAAAAAGGGATTTTGAGATTTTGAGCTCCAAATTTGTTCAAACTTGGTTTGTGGGCTTAGCACATCATATTCTTTGGTCCCACAAGGGCAAAGTTGCAAAGTTCTCCCATCTTGGCAAAAAAAAAAAAAAAAAACACGATTATTAACTTTTTTTTTTACTTTTTCCTCAAAATGAATATTTTTTGGTGCAACTTGGTTCTAGGCATAATGTTGACCTTGTGTATGTGATATGAGGTGATTTGGATCATAAACTATGACTCATAACTCAAAAATTGGTTTGAAAGGACTTCTTTGCGTTTTTTGATAGTTTTTCAAGTTATTATAGATCATTTTGGCTCATACTTGAAAGGTGTGCACAAGTGATAGGTGAGGTGATGGTATCATTTTCAAGTCAAAAAATTACAAAAGTAAATAATCGCGATTATTTACAGCAATCAACATTTTCTTGCAAAACTTGAAAATTTTGACCTAAACATATTCTATAGATCTAAAACAAGTCCTAAATTGAATTTGGTAAAGTTTTGTCTTGTCGGTATCACTTCGTGTTTTGTCAACTCTAAAATCACCAATTTTTGTGACTACATAGCCTGTAAAGTTGATTAGTCACTTTTGAGGCTATGGACTTGTCCGCTACATAATCCTAAAGCAACTCATCCAATTTTGGCCCATTTGGAGTCAGTTTGACCTCGTATGTCCAATTTGGCACTTTGTAGCCTTCGAGCTATTTTCTACTTTCTGAGGGCTTTCCTTGATTGATTTTATGAAACCAACCATATACATTGTGTATAGACACAATCTATAAAGCTGTCTGTGGAGTCAGACAATTCTGGCATCTGCCAAAAACCTAGCTTTTCTACTTGGGACCTCCCTCGACCCTTGCCGAATGGTCAATTGATAATATAGAAGTGTTCTATCATCTAGGGGCATGCTACATTTCAAGTTTCGTCTGATCTGGTTGAGCTGACAAGCCACTATGGTCAATTTTTGGTCGTAGGTCTTCGTGCACTGTTCGGATTCTAGGGTTTTTTCCAGACGTTTAGACTAGCTACCGGCCGTACAGAATGGATTATTGATAAGTATAGAACTTACCCCTCATGTCATGTGTGAGACGGCGCTGATAACAGCCAACCGTGGACTCCAAAAAATGCGCGTGGCAAAGAAGGTCAAAAATCTCTCTCTCCAAAGGCGACAAGTAGAAATGAGGTGATTTTAGACTACCTTGGGTATCTATACTCTGACTTCCCGAACCATTTTTTCCCAAATTCCCCTGTTACTCCTACTAGGCTGTGAAATCTATGTTAGAGTCAAAAATTTCCCCAATCGGATTCCTGCACTTCATTCTCCAAGAATTTTGCAAAAGTAGGTTTGGCCGCCTAATTTAGGCTTCCCACTTTCGTTTGCCAATTGGATTGAAATTTTTTCTATCTGTTCGCCTTGTCCTTGTGATCATCAACGTATCTTCAATTTTTCCATCTGAGCTCTTTTGCTATTTATTATTAATTTTTGACATATTTATTGAAAAAATAAAAAAAACTAACAAAATGCGCTAAAAAAGCAAAGTGAAAATGCAATAATCAAGAAAATCCATTGAAAAACACAGCTTTATTGCCTTTTGTTGGATTTCTCTATTTTTAAATCTCAATATATAGAAAAATGATAAAAAAAACCAAAAAGGACTATTTTTTCATATCATATACACTATTTATACTCATCTGGGAGATATTATCAGTTAAATTTCCCTGCTGATGATTTATAAGGACATTATTAGATAGTTTTGCAAAAATCACGAGTTAACATCAAACGTTTTCCTCCCTCTTCAAACATTGCCCTTAATTACTTAGTGCCCTTCCACCCCTCCTAGATGGTGTACTCCGAGACGACCGTGTGCATGGGTTGAATAATCATGTCTATGCATAGCCTTGGTTGGCTCTACCATGCTTTGAAGATCAATGCAAATTAAAACCATTATGTTGTGCAAGAGTTGGGTCTTGAGTAATTAACTCAAGGGTTTCTAATGTCTAGGTTTTCTGATGTTGTCTTCCAAAGAGCAAATCTTATAGCTTGTGTGTTCTTTGCTTGATTGTACCATCCCGATTCTTTAGCACGCTCATTGCATGAGCTATTGGTATCAATAATGGTTGTTGTCGAGCTTTTTCCCACCATTGATATATTGGTTTGCTTTGTGCAGGGAATGGTGTGGTAGAATCTTCTGAGACTTAACTCTCCATTGCTTGATCGGTCTTACAGTTTGCGGAAAAGATAAGTACTCCTTTTTCTTCCAAATCCATTTCATGTTAGGTTCCTTGCTCAGAGATACTCTTCTTTGTGTTTTGAACCTTGGAACCATCTTTGGTACTGTCGATGATGTTTTGCGTACCTAGATTTGAATCAGCTTGTCCTTAACCTATGCTTTTGGTACCCAAATTTGCTTGACTCCTTGCATGCTAATTGTAGCATTTTCTTGTCGATAGGATGGAGGAGATTGATTGATTTGTGTTTTGATCTATTGGTAACTCCGTTTCCATTCTTCCTTGCTTGGTGCAATTGGAACAATGAGTTGTCCGCCTTTAGGTGATAGCTTGAGTTGATTGGTATCCCAATCAGGTATTGCCTTGTATGTCCGCATCCATGAGATTCCAAGAATAATTGTCTCATTCATGTGTTCATCTGGTAAGCATATAACTAATGAGGACATGAACATCCATGTACTATCACATGTAAATTGACTACTCCCAATGTTGGTGTTGGGTTCTTGTTGCATCCTTTGATAGTCGCTATTCTACTGCCAAAGACTAACTTGTTGCTTTCTTGTACGTGGAATAAACGACTACATTTACTCGAGCTCCTGTGTCAGCCAATGAATTCGTGCTATGATTGTTCCGCTGTACTTTGATGCAAAGGTCCATTACATCTAACCATTCATCATCTGTTGAAATTGCATCTTTTTGCAATTCCCATTGTCGGTCATCTGGTTTCAGAGTGTTGATGGGAATAGGTGTTTGTTGATTCTTGAGAGAAGCTTTCCTTTTGAGTACTCGAAGCCAAGCTTTCATTTTATCTTTCTTTGCGTAGCTGCATGCATCCTTTCTAAAAATTCAATGGTTAGTGCCCAATTGTACTTCTTTAATCGACATCCACTAATCCAATTATCCATTGGTTCACCATCTAGGGTGGACAACTTAACTACTCCACTTGGAGATACATCTTCAATGATAAACGGTTCGTTTCCCTTTTTCTTAAACTTGGGAATGTGTTGCTTAAGGGAATAGATTAAAACTAATCCCCTTTTTAAAAGATTTTTGTAATTAGATGGGAATCAAAAAATTGTTTTTGTTTCCTCTTTTGTGCATACAAGTGAGCTACGACAGCTAGCCTTTGCTCATCTAGCTTTTCAAAATCTTCAAGTCTCTCTAACAATTCGTATCCAGTCCACTCAAGATCCTTAGCTACCCTTAGTGTCTGCAATAGAAATTCTATTGGGAGTATGGCATCAAGACCATAAACAAGGCTAAAGGGTGTAGCATTTAAAGCTATTTTGAATGAAACTTGATCAGCCCATAGAGCTACATCGAGATTCATTGCCCACTCTGTCCTTCCTGATCTATCGTATTGTTTTTTATCCCCGTTTTGGAACAAGCACCTACAAATCCTTGAGCTAATGTATTCAAGTCCATGATTGACCTTGGTGGAATGGTTTGGAACCATGTCAATACTTTTCCTTCTAATGTCATTCCAAACTCCTTGAATTGAGTATGGAAATCAAATATGCATTCTGCTCTTAGCACTTGCTTAAAGTTTGCTAAGTGGTCATATGGATCCCCAGATCCACTGTATTTTCTGACCCATTTCTAAAAATCAGCTGGTCTGACACGTCTATTTCGTTCAACTCCCAATCTCTTAGCAATTGGTCTTGTTCCGAGTCATTAAAACCAGTCTGTTGAAAATAGTGACTCATGTAGCCCTGAACTGGCTTTAGTGTCACTCTGTTTTCTTTGTGATGAGGTGGTTTGTGGTTTCTTAACATTACTCTCAGAAGATCTCTCACGGTGTTCATCTCTTGGAATAGTTTCTGGTCCTTGGCCCATTATTCTATCTTTTTTACTTGGAGTGATCTCAAGCAGTATTTGGATATTCACTTTGTTTCTTTATCCAGTAGAGAATTGCATCCAAAACTTGCTCCATTTGCACTGCTAAGGACTACAGATATTCTCATTGGTATCTCTATTGAAGATCGTTGTCCTTATTTTTCTCTAGTCTTGTCTTGATCTAGCTTGGTCTCTATGGAAGGTGACTTGCAACTTGGGTTTCCACAATTATTTCCATTTTTTACTCAACTCTCAATTTTTTACTAAGCTTTGGGCTTCCTATTGCTTTCTGGTTGTCTGCAACCTTGATCTTCTTAACTTTTGACTTTGATGGCATTCTCTGCTCAATATCTTCTGTGATTGCTATTTGCTTTGTTTTATCTGCACTTGATTTCTTGATCTACTCTAAGATCTTTTGAGGTTCTATTGGATGGAGATGAATCATCTTCAATAATTTTTGCTTTGAAATTAGTCTCCATTTGAACGGTACCTGTGGACTTTGTGTTGTCTTCCTCTAGTGACCAATCCTGGTTTTTATTCTTGGTTGTCTTTGAAGGGTGAATCTTGTTTGAACTCTGTATCTCTAAAAGCTTTTGTGCCAATGACATTCCCAATATAATTTTTTATGGTACATCTTTTGTCGTGACCACATGAAATTGGGCTATGATGGTCTTTGCACCTATTTGAATGCCGGTGGAAATGATTCCCCAACATCTTTCTCATTTGTCGTTTTCAAAAATGCTGATGAATTCAAGAGAATCTTTCAACTGTGGTTAGCCACAATTTTTCAAGGGTGAAAATACATGAAGTTCTTATCCAATTGAAAATCTAGTTTTATTTTACATGACAACTTTTCTTCATGTTCACCAGTACTAATGCACTTGGTCTTCTGGGGATTTCTTGGGTTGAACTCTTTTTGCATTTGTTTCAGTTGATGTTAGCATGGTTGTCTCTATGGTTGCACCTTCTTTTGCGTGTAATTATTGCGCATTATTTGCCTACGTTTGGGTAACCTTTGGTGTTAACAACAAGCTAACTCAGATACCATTTTTTGGAGCTCTCGTTGTAAAAAAATATATTATTTTGATGAATTGGGAATATTGTAACTCCTATTTTCTGGATAAACTTTGTAATCGATGATTTGGGGCCACAAGCTTCTAGATTGTATCAACCTGTTTTTAGTTAGAGCTCCCAGATTATTAGTTTTGACCACCAAAAACCTTGGCTAAGGTATAAAAGTCAATTTTTGTAATTTATTATTAAGTTTTGGATAATGAAATACACAGTGTGAGCTGACGACACTCACTTCTCTCCTTCGTGCGCTTCCTATTCCCTCCCCGATTGTCACATTGCAGTCGTGTCTGTTGCGTTGCAGCCGCAGGTAAGAGCTCTATGCATTGGTGTAGGCATTCACAGTATTTCGTAGCTTTGGCGTCACCGATCCACGGCCTAATTTCATCATAAGTAGGAATTTATACTTCAAAATAAAAAACTAAGCATAGGCGGGGTATTGGGACATCATTGCTAAGCATTTAGATGCATTCTGGGTCAAAATCAACTAGGTCAAAAATTCAAACTTGTTAATAATCGCAAATTTTTCACTTGATCTAAAGTGGGATTTGAGACCATAAGCATGTGTGCTTAGTTCTTATAATCATGTTCTAGAAGTTTTGTTACGTTTGGATACCATTTGATGCTGTAACGGATGTGATTTGTTTGCCAATGAGCGATTGGATTTTGGTAATTTCAGTCACTTGAGTGTAGCTTGAGTTAGATGCGAGTAGTTTGTTGTTTTCCAAGAGATTGACAACCTCTTGTAGACTCTATGCACTAGTCGAGTCAGCTTCGTCCATGGATTGACAATTTAATCGCGGTCCTCGCAGCTACATTTGCAATAAGATAGGAGTGAGGTTAGACACCCGCACATTTGGCACCGTTTCCGGGGATCGAAGAGACCTAAACTAGGGAAAAATACGAGCGTATTGTGAAGCTATCCTTTAACTTCCTCTAGGATCTCTTAGAGTAAAAACTTTCCTTTTAAAATCGCATAGCTTAAGATTGTCGTCTTTTGCTGTGTAGAGGTAGCTTGGAAGTACTCATACTTGCTGAGTGCTTTTAGGATTGTAGGATTGTAGAACTAGATTAGGATTTTGAGAATGATTGGTGGATGAGACAAGTCTTAAGATCAATACTCAAGAAACCATTAAAAGAAAAAAAAACAAACAAGAAAACGAGTGTTTGTGGACACTTTCCACAACTCCAGTACAGTAGAGCCTAGGAGTAGGGTAAGTAGAATCCGAAGTGGGTTTCAGAACATTGCTCTCCGTGGAAGAATCAATTGTGAGTTGTTATTTGAAGTTGCAAAATTTCAGGTCTAGATGCAAGTCAATAATAAATTGGTTTCTATTTAAGCATCCAAAAGCATATATGAAGAGTAGGTAAAGTTTCAAATAAAGACTTTCAAGAAAATGCATGCAAATGTCATCCTTGGACATCAATGGTTAGACCAACACCAGGCCTACAAAGAAGATATAGTGCTAATACTCTACTTTCCAAAAGGTAGCCAACAAAAGTTACATGTATTGTTATAAGTCTAGATTCAGAGTTGCAAATGTCACAAGAATTAAAGACAAATCTTGCAGACAAAGGTAAATGTCAAGTGGACCTTTCACTGACTAGCACAAAAGGTGTGGCATCATATGACTCTACATCAAAGTACCCTCATGGATCAACTTCTTCAAGCAAGTCAGGCTTTATAAACTTCAAGTCAATTGTTGACCCAAACAAAACCTCTAGGGAGACAACCAAAAAAGAAAAGGTATATCAACCGAAGTACTCAAGAAAGTAAAATAAATCCAAGCATGTATTTTTTTTTAGTATTCTAGTAAAAATCACTAATCCAATTTGTATTGCAGACAAAAGATCAATACAAAAAGACAAATACATGAGATGGATAGCATCAGAATGGAGTTTAAGTAAACAAGAATACTATAGAGGTAACAGACACATAAGGGAACCAGAACCAAAGGTCAGGTCTAATGAAATGAATTGAGACTCTCCCAAGAAATAAGTCCCACTAGGTATCAATCTCAACAATATCCTAGGATGCCTAAACAGCAGACATACAAAACATTAGGGAAAATTTGGACTCACAAAGGGGCCTTATAAGGAGTTTGACTTCCTCTCTCATATCCAAAACGGACGTGCAATAAATTTTTTCCAAATCAACTCTAAACTTGACGGGGATTTGACAGTTAGAATCTACTCTTCAAGCTCTTTTTATTGATATATAGCATGCCATGAGATTCTCATATTTTGAAAGGTTCTATTTTTTATTCTCTTGGGATGTGACAACTCTGTTTAGAATCTAGAGAATAAAAAATAGAATCTTTCAAAATATGAGGAATTTTGTGGCGTGCTATATATCAATAGAAAGAGCTTGAAGAGTAGATTCTAAGTGCCAATATTCGCCGAGTTTAAAGTTGATTTGCAAAAGAATTACCGCACACCCGTTTTGGATATGAGAGAGGAAGTCAAACTCCTTATAAGGCCCCTTTGTGAGTCCAAATTTTCCCTATTGGGACAACATCAAATGCTACTCAAGTCTGCCGAGATACAAAGCAGATTCTAAAGAATCTTCATCTTGCACAAAGGTTCTACATAGGCTATCCAAAGATTTTCCCACCAGTCAATCAAAGGTCACCTGCACTTACATACAAGATGCATGAAGATCTCAAGAGCTCAAGAAGACCTAGTGCCAAGAAAAGTCAACAAAGAACCTATGAAGGTAATGAAGAGATTTGGATTCCTACATCTTCCAATTCCTCGAGTCAAAGGACAAATGGTGACAGTCAAAAAAGGCCTACACCAACTTTTAAGGCTCCATTCAACATGCCTAATTGGAGCACCAAACAAACAATGAAGTCTTCACAGTCAAAGAAGGACAACCAAACCAATACAAATGAAGATTCAAAGATTAAAAAGGTATGGACAAATAAACCTTCCATGCCAGCTTGGTCCTTCAATAATCCTCTTTTTGAGGATTCAAACATACTTTTATTAGAAGAAATGTTTGTAGTAGTAAGCTCAAGAATGTAAAAAATCATGTTGTCGAGGTGCAAAAAACACTCTTTAGCATAGTGAGAGTCGGGCGACTGAGCCCCTAAATGAAAAAAGAGTTAGTCCCAAAGCTTCAAGTTGTAATAACCATTGTGCTAAGAGGTGTAGTTAGTAGGTTTAAGCTCAAGCTTGGAAGAGTTGAGCATATCTAAGTCGTGTCGCTCATGCTAGATGAGATGAGCATAAGAGTTAGAGTTTATTAACTTAATCATGGTGGAGTGATGTAGAGTCCAATACTCACGCACAGTGCACACTAATATGAGAGCACATATCCTCGATTAGCAAAACGCGTTCCTAAAGGGGTGCCAACTTGTAAAGCAATGCCATATGCTTTTATAGCTACCCCTTATTTTTGAAGAACCCATCCAAAATCTTTCTTGCACAGCAGATTGTTTTTTCATGCATTTCTGTATGCATATATAAGATATCCCATCATTGGACATATTCGTTAGACTTTCTTTTTGCTTTCACCTATGTACCTTGAGCGGACTACAATAGGAAAACCAACTTTCCATCATGATACCCTATATATTTGTTGCCCTTTTATTTCCATATTCATCAACAAATAATCCTACAATAGGAAAACCAACTTTCCACCATGATACCCTATATATTTGTTGCCCTTTTATTTCCATATCCATCAACAAATAATCCTTTAGTACTTTACTAATACTTCCCATGCTAATAAGTACTCCAATAATGCGTATATCCCAAAAGGCACTTTTTCCCACTTGGGTTTTTTTCCCTTTGGTCATCTAGGTATTACACCCTAATTTAGATCATCATTTATCTACTTACATTGTACATACTCTTAATAAATAAACAATAGCCTCACCATTATGCTACTACAATGGAAAAATGTGACATCATCTCTCACATCAAAAACAAATTCATACCAATGAAGATCCTACAATGGATGAACCTCATCAACAAATATAGCCCATCAACAACCAATCAAAAACCTTCAACAACCTCCACAAACACTTTTCAAAAGTACCCGAGGATGTGCACTAAAATTGGAAGGGGAGAATGTTGATTGATTCAATGTCAGTTAACAGAAGCTGCTAAAGGCCCAAGCCTGGCAAAGAAACATCAAAGACAAATACGGAGAAGTAGTGAAGATTGAGTTACACATTTTTTACATTTTCTAGAATGGCCATGTATTGTAAATTCTCGATTTATTTCAAGCCATTGTAATTTTGTAATGGGTTATGGGCTCAATGAGAGTTACAAGCTAATATGGAGAAGTAGTGAAGATTGAAGCTACACATTTTTTACATTTTCCAGAATGGCCATGTATTGTAAATTCTCGATTTATTTCAAGCCATTGTAATATTTGTAATGGGTTACGGGCTCAATGAGAGTTACAAGCTATAAATAATAGGTGAGTTAGTATGTGTAGGTTACAGATTCAGTAATTTGAGGAGCCCTAAAGGCCTTGAGTACCCGAACATTGCATATTTTTACCCTAGGTATATAAGGCAGTGTGTAAATGGAAGTAGGGTTGTCATCCTCATTTGTTGAGACCACTCTTTAGTGAGAGCTCATGAGGTGTGTTTCTATGGAGTCCTTGAGATTATCCTTGCTCATGTGACTAGATTGACACTAATCAAGGCTTAGTTTTCTTTCATTATGCCTCTCTCATAATTTATATGATTGCTAGTGATGCTTTGATTAGCTAGATCGTAACTAGTTAGTGGTTAATCCTACTTTAATCTTGTATGATTGCCCTCTATTCTTTGTGTGTTCATGTAGGTTTGATTGGAGTGTGGATGCTCAATGGATCTATGTGTGTGTGATTGTGATTAGTGTGTTGCATGATGTGTGTATCTTTGCAACCGTTAGTGTGTGTGATTAGGTTGATTTAAGGTGAAGAGAACTCGATGTGGAGGTTCCCAGGCACGATGGCTTAGCTCCTCCATAGGCCGAGAAGCTCACCTCATAGAGTTTCCATTCATTTTTCCATGATTAGCTCACTAATTGGTGAGTGTTTCCATTACCTAGCCGGGTAGCTCATCCTTCCGGATTGACAATTATTATTGGTCATTGGAGCTATGATACGATGGTACCCCCAGCATATGGCATGAGCGTCCACAGCATTGTTGCAGGTAGCACTAGAGAATTTGGTGTCAACAGGGGAAGACGATGGTGCTTTTGGCCGACAAACAGGCAGCACAATGATGATGATGTGGCATATCGAGTTGGGGGTTGTTCCCATGGCCCTTACGGGCACCCAAAAGTTTTATATGAGGGGTGTGCTCCCTTAAGCGATTTCATAGCACCATAACAACAAGAAGACGGGGCCAAAGAGGTGGTTCACATGCACAATATGAGAAAGTGTTCGAGATGGCAAGTCATGCAATGCAATGCTAAATATAGAGTTCCAAGTGTGTGAAGTGTATGAAAATTTCTAAAATGGGCTAAAGCGGAATGCATGAGCAAAGATAGCCATTTTTTCCCTTTTTGTGGGGAAATGAAGGCCTCCTATAAGAGGGATTGTTTCAAAATGTAAAGGGATTTTTTCCATTTTAGATTTTTGTGGTTCAAGCTTTTGGGACCGAGAGGCTTGGGCCATTGGTTTGTTGAGCCAAGGAAGCTGTGCGGATCCAGGAGGGCTACCTTTGAGGATGGTTTGAGCTTGTCGATGCGCATATCGATGGAGCAGTGTTGTATATGGTTGTTGTGTGAAGTGAAGCTATCATTGTCATTCTTTTGTGTCAATTTCCCCTTCCCCCTTCTCTTATATACTCGTGTATGCATGTTTGCGAGCATGCATTGGCAAGTGTGCCCCCCCCAAGGTCGAGTTCTGCAAAGAGGGATATAGAGAGGTGATGTGTGTGTGGAAGGCTGAATATAAACATTGTAGAGTGAGTAGGCTGATTTGTGGTATTGCAATGAGTGTGTGCATTGGATTGTGTGAACACAATGGTTTGCCTATGGAATTGTGATGTTGTGATTTTCTTTTCTAGTGGATTGGGTTGTTGTGGAAGCCCTGGGCTATAGAGGCAATTTGGTTGTGTGTTGGGTGTGTTTCCCTTTCCACTTTTCCAACCTACATTTGCAAAAGGAAAACAAAATCTATCAATCCATCTCCTCAAAGAAAACATAGCTTTGGTGGATGCCACCTTGGGCAAGCCATGGTAGCAGTAAGAAGGTGCAAAGGAACAAGATGGAGAAGAGAGAGAGAGTCGACACAAAAAACAATGCACGATATGCTTAATGTTATTTTCTTGTATTGATTCAATCAAAACTATTACATATATAACGAAACTTGCCATGCAACACTCGGCTCTAACTGAATCTCACATGCATGCCTTATGAGGCTTGTTCCCACAGGCTTGGAAACTTAACAATCCCCCCCTCAAGCCCGAACTAGACAGGTCACTCTAATGATACCTCGAGTTTCTGGTGTACTCGTCAACCGTGAGTTTGAGGTTCTCTCACACCCAAGGGTTTTGCTATTCCCATAACTTGGTGCTATAATAGTAGAACCCCCCCTTGAAAAGATAGGGTGTGGGTCAAAAAATTAGCTACCAACAAATGTAGTTTTTGGTTCACTGCCAAACCTTTTAGTTTTAGGTGTACCCAGTAACCTCACAAGAAGTACAACAAAATAGGACTTGAACAAAAAAAACTAATAATTTGGGAGGTCTTACCACTCATGTGTGGCACTGTCTATAGCCCCTACAACTAGGACATGACAATAACTTGCAATTAACAAAATAAACTATGACATGGAAATAATACTCTAGACTTGATAGTAGTATGCCTCACCGTAAAACCAGGGCTCCACATAAATATCCCTTGCTTGTGAGGGTTCATGTCTACCGTGTTCATCCTTAACATGGTTCATATCCTCCACACAGGCCATTTTCAATAGTAAAGGTCTATTCCTTGGACCCTTCTTACTTAGAGGCTCTGTTTTTAATAGGCCTAGAGACTTGTCAAGGACACCATCTCAATTTTTTATTGGTGGATTGGGTATCTCATAGCCTGGGAATTTCAGAGTGCGGAAAAGATTGGGTGGATCTGAGTTGAGATGATGAGATTCCTCTAGGTTTTTGCAGCTCGAGAATCGGGTTACTTAGTAAGAAATGGTGGCAGTTCAAAGGGGGTGCAAGGGAAAGGGTTTTTTTGAGCATAAGATGGGGTTTTTTGGGAACTTGGAGACGAGGAGAACCATGGTCCTGCCACGTGGTAGTGGGAATTGTTAGGTTTCTAGTTAGGTTTCCAAGCTCGTGGGAACAAGCCTCATAAGGCATGCAAGTAAGATTCAGTTAGAGTCGAGTGTTGCATGGCAAGTTTGGTTAAATATGTAATAGTTTTGATTGAATCAATACAAGAAAAAAAACATTAAGCACAGCGTGAGTTGTTTTATGTGTCCACTCTCTCTCTCTTCTCCATCTCGTTCTTCTGTACCTTCTCGCTGCTGCCATGGATTGCCCAAGGTGGCATCCACCATAGCCGCCCAACACTGGTATTAGAGCAGAGGCATAGGCACAAGAGTGGTGGATGAGCATATCAATTCGTTGTTGACACTTCCAATAGAAGCCCTGGCAGTTGTGCCAGATCCAAGCAAGGTTAGGTGTAGAAGGAAAGCGATGAGCTGATCTATCGATTAGCATCTCAAAACATTGCCATAGTTGTTGGAGAATTACTATATAGAGTCACGTTGTAGAAATAAGCACAAAGCATTCTGATAAGCTAGGCCGTAGGTGAATGAAGGCCATCCTTGAACATCGCTACAATTTGGCCTAAGGGAAGATAGAGGAGAAATGGCACTAGGCGTTTTCATAGGGGTGTAAGAAGCAGCAACAAAAGAAGTTGGCTATAATCATCAGAAGGCTACACACAGAGCGACAGGAGACATCAACAAATTTTGAAGTAATCACTGATTTCATAAGTTACTGACGTGCAGTCTATATTTTTTCAGCTTTTATTAAAGTTTTTATCATCAAAATAATAATGGCCGTTTATTTATCCAAGAGGATGTTCATACTATTGTTAAGAACATATGTGTGTACAATCCGTTTGGTAAAGAATGTAAATGCCAAAAAATCAACTTGCAGTCTTCACTGGATTCGATCTACTCAACAATAATGACAAAAGGCTTCCTTGCAATTTCTTGCAACTTGCTAAGACTGCATGGATTTTTTTTTACAAGCTTGCATGGGCATTTGAGCCATGTGCAGAGATTTTCCATGATGGTAATGACTCCTCCTTCAATGTTGTCTTAAGGATGAACAATCATATGTTTCCTAATTTAACCAATCTTACCAAAACATTTATTTCTTAGTTTATTAACCAATTGCAGTATGGTGTCTTGGAAGATACCCTTTTGATTTACATCTTCTCATAAATCCTTACCCACTTTTTAAAGTATACAATGTTATTACTTACAATAATTTGAATCTCTTAAAACTTAAGTTTAATGAACACCCACTTGGGACTGATCGGGTATCTGCTAGATCTCCGAGGCCTGGACACTCATTCGTGGGCCTATTGCTGGGTCCTACCTCATGGTCGCAAGAATCCCTGGTTCTCTTTGTCACATTGTCTTCTTCATCAGTTTGGGTGTTTGTTGTTACCATATACACTAGTAATGATGTGTGTGATTACACTTAGGACTGTTGGGGCATTTTTTCCCTCACTAGAAGTTTTTTTTCCCCCGTGCATTGTATATACGCCCATCACTCTAGGGCTAACTTATCTTTCCATTACACACTAAGCTAAACACTCTCTATTGCGTGTCTTGAGATTCCTTCATCTTCTCCAAGATGTGTGTGTTTTTTTGCAACCCTAATTCCAACAACTGGTATCACAGTAGGTTGCATCCTCCCAAGCTTAGTCGCTTGCAGCTTCAGCACATGCCTGGTCACTTTCTTTGATTTTAGTGAGCTTTGCCAAGCATTTGGAGGTCAACAAATATTTTGTGCAAGCTCAAAGAGCTTAGTTTGCTCAAATTTCTGATTCAATCTCATTTCGGCCTCTGTTTCCACTACAAACAGTACTGCATAGGCTATTTTATCATTTTGTGCAAATTTTTTGTCAATGCCATTTTTGGCATAACAAGTCCCTTATAGTCTTCTACGGTTTGTGCTGTATAACATGTGTTCTTCCCACTTTGTTTTTCCTCTTTTCTAGTAATTTTCACATCAAGTACATACATTTTCCATGGTTGACAACAACACAAATGTGCTCAAGATGTTTGCTGTTGAAAACACATTGGATGGGGATAATTACCCTATGTGGGCTTACATGAGTGCAGCATGTTCTTGTGTCAAAGTGTGTTTGGAATATTGTGTAGGGCATTGATGTACGTCCTAGTACTAAGGATGTAGGCAATGTTGAGGAAGTTGTAGGTCTCCCTACAAGGATTGTTGTTGTTAGAGTTGTTTTTCCTACGACAGAACAAGCTCATTGGGATGTAAAAGATATGCACGCTCATCCATTGATTGTGTTTTCTGTGAAGTGCACTATTACTTCTCACATTTATTCAATGAAATTTGCAAGACAAGCTTGGGTTATTTTGGCTGGTCTTTATGCAAGTGGCAATGAGGAAAAAATAGCATTGCTGTGTAAAGAGCTAGAGTCAAAGATTATGCATGAGGAAGATGACATGGACATTTTCCTTGCTGGTGTCAAGGATATCAACAAGCAACTTATTTCTGCAAGAGAAGTCATTTCAGATAGTTCCCTTGTGGAGACTATTCTTGATGCCTTGCTAGATTCTTACCAAACTTTTGCTAGTACTTAGAGACTTATGACCCAAGGAAATCCTAAAGTTGCAAAGTTTGATGCATTTTGCACATTGTTGTTGCAAAAGTCTCTTTTTTTAAAAAAACTATATAGGGTGTATTTGGACATGCCTTTACTGCTACTAAAAGAAAAGGTGGTAACAGTAATTTAGCCACTTCTCATGGTTCTTCTGCGAGTGGAAAATCACATGTTCCTAATGCTTCTGCTGGAAGAAATTCATTTGAAAATCATGGTGATAAGGGTAACAATAAGATGTGTTCCCACTATTCTAAAGCTAATGATCACTTGATCAAGCAGTGTCCTAAGTTGAAGTCCAAAGAGGCTAAGAAGAAAGAGGCTAGTTTCACTACTAATGCTGGTTCCACTACAAATGTAGCTATTGTTGATTCTTCTGTGAAAGGAGACTGTGATGCTGATGTTGATGCATAATGGGCTTTTAGTGTACAAAGCACTTATAATCCTGTTGTCCATGATGCATGCATGTCAATTTTTGCAGATTCACATGTGTGGTATTTTGATAGTCGTGCTACAAAGCACACTACCTCACACCGTGATTTGTTCACCTCTCTTGATTTTTTCCCTCATGGAAATTCAGTTACTTGTGCCAACAATGCCTCTTATCCAATTCAGGGAGTTGAAAAGATTGTGCTTACTGCTGCAAATGGAAGTTCTTTCACACGTGTTGATGCACTTTATGTACCTAGGATCAAGAAAAATCTTTTGTCTGTATCTTCACTTGCTAGACTTGGTCTTGTAGTCAAATTTGTGGATAACATATGTACAATATGTGTTCTCATTTTTGGTGATGGAATTGTTGCATGTGGCATTTTATACCATGGGTTGTATAAGCTCACTTTGTATGACAAGTGTGGGAAGAATTTTGCAAATGCAGTTGTGGATTCTAAGGCTATTTCAGATGTAAAACTTTGGCATGCACATTTTGGTCATGTGAATTTTTCCATTTTATTGCGTTTGCAGAAATCTAATATGGTTGCTTCTTTGCCTCCTCTTGAAGCACCTATCAAACGTGTCTGTAAAGGATGCATTTTGGGTAAGATGCAACGTTCTGATTTTTCAAAGGATGGTTCAGTTAGGGCCACATGTAGGTTGCATCTTGTGCATAGCGATGTTTGTGGGCCCATGCAAACTCCCTCCTTGGGTAATTACCTTTAATTCCTGAATTTTATTGATGAATACTCTAGGCATGCATGGGTATATCCGGAAGCGAAGTGCGAAGTATTTATGTGCTTCAAACAATTTCTGGCTATGGCTGAAAATGTCTCAAAGTTTACTATGGGCACCCTCCATTCCAATCGAGGGGGGGAGTATATGTCTCATGAATTTAATGCATTTTTTTATAATTGTGGGATAAAACACCAAAGTACAGTACCTTATACGCCTTAGAAAAATGGTGTTGTTGAGAGGAAAAATAGGTCACTTACAAAAATGGCACGATGTATGGTCAAAAGTCAAGCTTTGTTGCATTTGTTTTGCCTTGAGTCCATCATGTGTGCCACTTATGTACTTAATAGGTGTCATATAAATGACTCCATATGAAGCATGGCATGATATTTCGAAATCCTTCTATTGAGCACATGTGTGTTTTTGGTTGTTTGGCATATGCTTTGATGCCACAAACACAACGCGAAAAATTGGATGATAAGGATGTCAAATGTATTTTTGTTGGTTATAGTGCTAAAAGAAAAGGTTACAAGTTGTATCATCCACAAACAAAGCGTATTTTGGTTTCAAAGGATGTTATGTTTGTGGAAGATTCTATTCATCCCTTGATGTCATGTACTAGAGACATTAATGTAATCTCATAGGATATTTATGACACTTTTTTGTCCCTTTTTAGTGGTGGAAGTTCGAATGTACATTCTAATGAGGAAAATGTACAACATATGGGGGTTTTTGAAAATGTTACAGATCAGCCTATTACTGATGCATATGTACATGATGTACTTGACGACGAAAGGACTGAAAATGAGCAAGCTAGAAGTATGCCAAAATGGTTGGTGCATACATTGCATGACAGTAATTTGGATGCACCTTTATCTAGTTGCACTCATTCAGGCTCTTGTCATGCATATGATGCATAAGATTGTTATACTTTGGCTATGTCTAGCTTACATGATGCTAAGGAACCTCTGTCTTTTGATGAACCACAGAATTCAAAAAACTGGATGACTGCCATGCAATCAGAATATGATGTAATTATAGAAAACAACACATGGAATTTATGTGATTTGCCTCCTGGAAAAAAGTTTATTGGTACAAAGTAGGTTTACAAGTTGAAACACAAGGCTCGAGTCATTGCAAGGGTTATGCACAACAAAAGGCATAGATTATGAAGGGACTTTTTTTACCTCTTGTCGTATGACTACTGTGCGCTTTCTATGTGCATTGGGAGCTCATTTTGGTTGGATGTACACCAATCAGACATTGTTATTGCTTTCTTTTAATGGTGACATATTTTAGGAATTTTATGTAACACAACCTCATGGTTTTGTCAAGAAAGAACAAGAGCATAAAGTATGCAAATGTAACAAAGCTTTGTATGGGTTGAATGAATCTCATCGTGCTTTGTATGAGAAGGATGGCACTCATTTGGTCAAATGAGGCTTTGGTAACAGTCCAACAGAAAGTACATTGTATGTGGTTCTTTATGTGGATGATTTGTTGATCACTAGATGAAATGAGAGACAAATTTTTGAATTTAAGCTGATTTGAATGCTACTTTCAAGTTGAAAGATTTGGGATTGCTGCATCATTACTTGGGTATACAGTTTAAGCACTATGATGATGGTATTTCCTTGTGTCTTAAAAGTTACATAGAGACATTGCTATGTAAGTTTGGACTTGAGGATTGCAAACCTATTGCCACTCCCATGGAAACAAGTTTGAAATTGAGTCTTCATGATGTTGGTGATCCTGTAGATGTCACTCTTTACCAAACTGTTGTTGGATGCCTCATTTATGTATGCAACACTAGGGTGGATATTTAGTTTGCAATCTCACGGGTCAACAAATTTATGCATAGCCGAGGGTCTAAGTATTGGCAAGTTGTCAAGAGGATTTTCCGCTACTTGAGTAGCACTTTACATCTTGGCTTGTTTATTCCAAGAGGGGATCATTGCCATGCTTTTTCGAACTTAGATTGGGTTGGTTGTTTTGAAATGCAAGTGTCCACAAGTGATTTTTTTTTCATGCTTGGCAGCTCATGTATATCATGGTTAAGCAAGAAGCAACCTACTGTGGCCACTTCTAGTTGTGAGACTCAGTTAGAGAGGCCTTCATAGCTACGATTGAATGTGTATGGCCCAGACGCCTTATGGCTGATTTAGGTGTTGGACAAGACACTACCAACACTATCTACAATGTCAGTCAAAGCGCATTGGCAATTTTGAGGAACCCAATTTTTCATGCTCGCACAAAGCTATGTCCAGGAGAGGCTCAAGTAGCAGGAGAAATCATCTTGCCTTATGTGCCAACACAAGACAACCTTGCAGATATTTTCACAAAGGCATTGTCTTGTGAGAAGTTCAAAGATTTCCTCAAAGCTTTGGGCTTACTCCCCTTTGTGGATGTATCATGTCCTTAGGGCATGGCACTTCCCTTTACTCTATGTGCCAGCTCTCGTTCACCACATCACTCTAGGGGAGATTACTTCCTCCATATACATGTGGTAGTGATGTGGATGAACACACTTAGGAATTTCGGTGAATTTCCCCCCCCTCATAAGGAGGTTTTCCCCCCCGTGCATTGTATATACGCCCATCACTCTAGGGCTAACTTATCTTTCTATTGCACACTAAGTTTGACACTCTCTAATGTGTGCCTTGATTTTACTTCGTCTTGTCCAAGCTGTGTGTGTTTTCCTCTTTTGGGACACAATTTTTATCCTTATAAAAAGGACATCTACTTATTAGATAAACCATCACAAAACTTGACTTTAACTTTGTATTGAATCTTATTCCTCTTTTCACTCCAACTAAGGTTAAGTTTGTCGTGAAAAATTGTAATTTCTTCATCTAGTAATTTCTTACTTGCTTTTATAAATAAGATAAGTTTATCTTAGCCTTTATAAGGGTTTGCTAAGCTCCCCTAATTTTTATTTAAATATTTCATTCTTTTTTCTAATTTTTCCTTTTCTATTAAGCTTCAAATTTGATTATTTTTTGCTTAATATTTACTAGATTCATTATCTCCTAAATATTTAATTTTGCAGCTTCCTATCAGTGGGTTATATATCTAGTAATTTAAAAAATAACTTTTAACCGTAATTTCTATTTATCCTAATTCAATTTAAGCTAAAAATAGGGTTTTTGATCTATTATATTTACTTAAACTAATTAAATAATTATGATATACTTTACCACTATCTAATGATGTTTTCTAGCATTGATAATTACCTTGTAATTATTCAAGTAAGTCAACTAATTTTCTTCCTTAATTTATAGCTAAAATCAATCAATTTTATCTTAAGTAAATAGCTAAACTAACTTTCTGATCATAAGATCATTGTCCTACATTACTAATGATATTTGTCAACTCTTATAACTACCTTATAGTTATCTATGCTAATTTAATCAATTTTTCCTTTAATTTATAGCTAGAACTAGTCAATTTTAGATTAATTAGATAGCTAAAGTAGATTTTTGTTAATAAAATAATCATCACGGCTTAATTTTAATGTTTGTAAACTTTGATAGTTACCTTATAGTTATTTATCATTCGCTCATTTTCCTCTTTAATTTATAGCTAAAATTAGTCAAATTAAGCTTAATTAAATAGCTAAAATAATTTTCTATTAAAGAGATAACTATCACATATTATGAATGTAGATTCTACATTCCCCACTTGGCCATTTAGACAAAGAATTGGGAAGTAGGTGCATCAAAGATCCATCTCTTGGCCATTATAACAAAAACTTGAATTGTGGATCCAATTGTTGGTGTCTCCTAGATCCACCACTTGGCCATTCTAATCATGTCTTAAAGTTAGGTGCATTCAACACTTGGTCATCATAACACTTGTAATTTTACACAATGTTTGTGGGATGACTAGATCCTAGATCCACTACTTGGCCATTTAGACTAAGAATTGGGAAGTACGTGCACAAAGATCCACTACTAGCTTGGCCATTATAACAAAGGCTTGAAATGATGATCCAATTGTTTGTGTCTCCTAGATCCGCCACTTGGCCATTCTAACCATGTCTTAAAGTTAGGTGCACGCAACACTTGTGCATCATAACACTTGTAATTTTACACAATGTTTGTGGGATGAGTAGATCCTAGATCCACCACTTGGCCATGCAGACTAACAATTGGGAAATAGGTGCATCAAAGCATTCAACACTTGTCCATCAAAACAATTGTAATTTTACACAATGTTTGTGGGATGAGTAGATCCTAGATCCACCAATTGGCCTTTTAGACTAAGAATTAAGAAGTAGGTGCATCAAAGATCCACCACTTGGCCATTATAACAAAGTCTTGAATTGTGGATCCAATTGTTGGTGTCTCCTAGATCCACCACTTGATCATTTTAACCATGTCTTAAAACTAGGTGCATTCAACATTTGGTCATCATAACACTTGTAATTTTACACAATGTTATGTGGGATGAGTAGATCATAGATCAGCCACTTGGCTATTTAGAGTAAGAATTGGATAGTAGGTGCATCAAAGATCCACCCCTTGCCCATTATAACAAAGGCTTGTAGGTGCGTTCAACACTTGGTCATCATAACACTTAAAATTTTACACAATGTTTGTGGGATGAGTAGATCTTAGATCCACCACTTGGCCATTCAGAGTAAGAATTGGGAAGTAGGTGCATCAAAGATCCACCACTTGGTGCATATAACACTTGGACATTATAACAGTTGTAATTTTACACAATGTTTGTAGGATGAGTAGATCCTAGATCCACGACTTGGCCATTTAGACTAAGAATTAAAAAATAGGTGCATCAAAGATCCACCACTTGGCCATTTGAACCATGTCTTAAAGCTAGGTGCATTCAACACTTGGTAATCATAGCATTTGTAATTTTACACAATGTTTGTGGGATGAAAAGATCATAGATCTACCACTTGGCCATTAAGAGTAAGAATTGGGAAGTAGGTGCATCAAAGATCCATAACTTGGCCATTATAACAAAGGCTTGAATTGTGGCTCTAATTGTGGATGTCTCCTAGATCCACCACTTGGCCATTCTAACCATGTCTTAAAGTTAGGTGCATTCAACACTTGGCTATCATAACACTTGTAATTTTACACAATGTTTGTGGGATGAGTAGATCCTAGATCCACCACTTGGCCATTTAAACTAAGAATTGGGAAGTAGGTGAATCAAAGATCCACCATTTGGCCATTATAACAAAGGCTTGAGTTGTGGATCGACTTGTTTGTGTCCCCTAGATTCACCACCCCTAGGTATAAAAGACAATAACCTTATTATGAAAGGAAGGCTTACCTTTTGGAGAAGGATGCTTTGTGTATGTACGCTCAAGTGGCCAAGCAGATCCAACTTGTGGTCAACTTTTCTAATGATTGGATAATCCGATTTCAATTCCAAAACTTATATTGTGTCTCCTCTTTCCTTGGTCTTTCATTCAAGTGTAAGCATTTCAATTTCTATTGAGGTTTGTGACTACACGTCTGCGAGTCTAATCTTTAGTTTTGAGTTCTTAAATCACTATTTTTTGATGTTTTGAGTTTTACAAGACCTTAGAGGGACCTCTTTGGGTTGTTATGTTGTAGTTTTGGTGGCATGATAAATGATGGATCACAATTTTGGTACCTTGTTTGGATTGTGACCGGAATTTCTAGATATGTTCCATTAGACCAACTATAGCTTTCCTTAAAGTTTCGTGGCTATCCAAGTTTGTTTAGTCATCGTGGTGTGATGATTGAGAGCGGTGAGATAGGACAAATTTTTTGATATGGCCCGTGGTGATTTGCTAGGTGAGTTGATGTGTTTGCTTATTAGGCTCACTTGAAATTGACAACCTCAACTAGTCTCCATGCCCTATGTGAGTCAGTAATGACATAATATGTTAGTGTGAGATAACTATGCTACAAATGTCGGTCGCCGACCCGCTAACATAGGGTCATTGAGGAGAAACATGAAGTGATTTTTGGGTAGGCATTGGATTCTACAAACCTCGCTGCCTAGGGAAATTCGGTTCGTCCTTATCCAACCTCTAAGGATGTCTAAGAGGGGTGAGGCCTGGCAAGTAGACCTAAGGCCTAAATTTTCAAGAAAGTGCTCCTGTTGCTTAATCCAAACAGAAGGGAGGATTATGCGGGGCTTACCCAAGAGATGATCTCTCTGGTGATGTCTAGCAATGTCGGTATTCTCCTCTTAGAGTAGGTTTTCGAGAAGTGGACATGCCTGATCCCCAACCTTGGTGCAACTGCCACCATCCTTTGCGCTCTCTTGATTAGTCCCCCTGAGCTTAGTAATGTTGTAATCCATAGATAATGGCATGGCAGAAAGACTTTTTGTGAAAGATCTTGTTGGGTACCTTAGTAGGCAGCACCTTAAATGCTTTAATGTTGGTTTGTGACGAAAGAGCAAGGATGCAAGGGGTAGAAGGGGGGTGGGAATTTTTGAGAGTTAGGGGACTAAGAGCTTAAGGCTGTAGGAGTCATGTGGAGGGGAGGGGCTCTAAAGGGACTCCATCCCTACAACCCCTGTGTGTGAGATGATTGCTTGAGCATAATGAAAGAGAAGGGGAGATGTCATCAAGGAGGGTGAGCGATTGGACGACTGAAAGAGAATCTCTATGCCATCACTTTGCTTACTTCGGTAGGTTTTTTTGTGTTGAGTAGAACTTTAGATGTGTATTGCAGTGCTAGATCTAATCTATAACGAAGAGAAAGGCCGGTCTAATTTTACGATTGAAGGCTTAATAAAACGAGCCTTATAACATTTGTATGTTTTGCATTTATGCAAAATTAGGTGATGCCACACCGAAGGAGGGTAATCGTTACGGATTACCCCTTCCTTTCGCCCCTAACTGCGCCTCAAATAAGGGTAATTAGAAATGGTCATGTTGTCCGCTCCCTTTTTTGCATGTGTGTGTGTCTACATTGTCACATCATGTCTTTTCAATCTTATCCTACAAATTACCCCCTGGCGGGGAGGCCCCCCTCAACATTATCTAACACGTTAGGATATTGAATGAAGTATAAGAGGTGGGATCTACGGCGCTGAAGCGAAGCACATTTCCCACGAAACTCAAATGCCGTTTAATTTGTCCTTGTTACTTTTTTTGTCCATGTTTACTTTTTTGGTCCATGTTTACTTTTGCCCCTGTTCGAGTTCACTTTATCATAGAGTGATTTTGCCTTGGGACAAGCAAACCCATGCCGACGCGTGGTTAGGGCATTGAGCTACCAAACAAGAGGTCTCGGGTTGGAGTCTCTGATGGGGGGCATAGTGAGTCAATGCGTTGACTTTTTTCGTCGCCCGTCCTCCTCGAGAATCCCGCAACGAGTTCGCCATCGTTGATCCCACCGTCGTGGGGTATTAAGACCCCCTCTTAGATAGTGCTGAGAGAGGCCCTGTTATGATATACCTCAATGGTCAAAGGAGAAAGTGTTCTCTTAGTTGAGTACGTTGATAGGTTGACCTGGAGCAGTATAATATTAATATTGGGATGTGAGGTCCGAGGAGCGAAAGTCTTGGGTTGGAATATTTAGCGTGCAAAGGATGCGAGCCGTCCTTACGTGTGTCGAGGCAGGCAAGCCTACTGGGGTGTGCAAGTGTTGTTGGGCGTGCGCGCAAATGACGTGTTGTCTGTCCAGAGCAAGAGATGCTGTCATTGCTGTGGGCGCGCATTGTAGAGAGAGAGAGAGAGAGAGAGAGAGAGAGAGAACCGAGTCAACATACTGAGAATTTGCGACAATGCATGAACCCTTCTATTTTGTATTCGAACCAAGAGGAATCTCTTTGTGCAGGGCTCCACTCGCCATTGCCATCGGTAGTTTTATAACCGCCGAAGCCGTTAGTGGGCGTTAGTTGCATGCATGCACATTGTAGCAGCCGCAGTGCCGCACCTTACCTTCTTTTTGATACCTCCCTTTTTCAGGAAAAGGCCACCGACTCCCAACGCACTTGCCGCTCTTATTCTTTCAGGAATTATTTTCTTCTACTACAACCTTCCCTTCTCAAGCATCTCCACTGTTTCATTTCGCTCCAAGCTCTCGGACTCTTTACACATGTGCGTGCACTCAAGCACACACACACACTTAGTGCTGAGAAGTAACCAGTATTTTTAATGCAAAAGACAACGCATTGATTTTCTAAGAGCCTGGTCTCACAATGTGCTAGTGAGGTTTGTGAGATTAATAGGATGCAGCTAAAATATGGCCACCGGTATTAAGGGGATGGCTTCCTGAATCGTAGTAAAGATGCGAATATCTCCCTTTTTCTTGTATTAAAAGCTCTTCAAATGTAATAGCAAATAAAAACTCAAGTCTACTTTCTAGTTGAATGTGCACGATGTGATTTGGTGCATTTTTGGTAACTTAGAAAATGACTCTCTCTATCATGCTTCTAGTAAAACCACACACTTGGTATTTCTCTTTCATATATTGCTAATACCCTTAGTGCAATAGGGGGACCCAGCTCGAAGAATCATGTTCTAGGGATGAAAATAGTTCACACTATGTTACCTCATGTGGATTTGTAGAAGGTGGGAATCAACCCTTGCAGATATACCTTGGAAGGCGGGTTATCTCTGAATATTTACTTGGAAGGTGGTCAAGTTACCTAGCAGAGTTACCACCAGCTACCCTACATTGTATGGCTGTTTTGATTAGTCAGAGCCAAGTCCCAACACCTATAAATAGCACCCAATAATCCCATTTGGGGGTTGGAGGCCATGCGAAGCTACTTAAGGCTAGTCTACTCAATTGTATCTTGTACTTGAGAGCCTAAGAGAGCTCAAAAGAACTTGGTTCCAATCATTATCTTCTAACCAATCATTTTAGGGTTTTGAATTTGAACCAGTTGTAATTCTCAGTTTGCCCATTCCATGCCCTCTACATAGAGTCTTTCAATTTAGTTTAGTTTACTTGTTCGTTTGGTTTGATGTCAAGTCATCTGAAGTCTAAACTTGTCATCTGATCATCTGAAATCCGAAGTTCTTATCTGGCCATCTGAGAATCTGAACTCATTAAGTACTCTAAGTCTAACTCTGAAATAGTTGTCAACGCGATTCAACTCATCCAAGATTATAAGGCCACAAGGCAATCCATAGCTCATAAGTCTCTAATGAACACATAACTTAGAATGCAATATATATGCAAGAAGTGGCCCTCTTTGTATTCCACACAATGAAAGCACATAAGCAAGAACTAGTGGTCCATACTATCCTACCAACTAGTTTATCCCATTCTTTCATTCGTCGCGTCGGCTTGTAGCTAGGGAGCTAAAGGGGAGGAAATACACACTTCAAAGAAGAAATAATCACAATGCTCGTGTATAGATATTAAATGATTATCAAGTGGAGGCATGGGTCAAGGAAATATAGCTCAACATAGCACGTATACCCCCTAGAAGTGATTGGTTGGAGCACCAATATTAAGTGCAGTATGAACTGACTTTTGAGATCTTAGGGATCCCTATCCGTGTCAACTAGAGCGGGTGGCCGATCTTGCTACAAGGGGCTTCTAAATTTGGTAGGTGGAAACATGAAGCTATTCTATCATCCCATCATGGGGTTGTATGCAACAGTGTGAATATAGTGTAGTTATCTCCTCGCCACCTCATAAGTATCTTTGGATTTGTAAAATGTAGCCCTAGAAAAGACCTTGCTACTTAAATCATGCAAAGTGTAGATATCAATAGTCTTAAATTAATTCTAGCTTTGAAGATTGGCGACATGGAGAAATTTGGTTGAACTCCTTGGGGTTTTGTTTGGATGAAGTAGTAGATATGATGTAGCTCACACACCACCTCTCAAGTATTCATACATCAACCCGGCCCCCCCGGGCCAACGCCCCATCTCTTAAGTTTGACCTTACATAATTTTGCATATGCATTTGTTTGTCCCCTAACAAGGGAACACTTGGAGTAAAGTACATGTAGACAACTATTTTTGGAAAGAAAGTGAAAAACCATTCACCTCTAGCCGCAAATCAAGGTAGCACATCAATAAATCTGCAACCAACCATCAAGACAACTTGTTTTGAGGGGGTGTCTTTTTGCAGGTTTCTTATCACAACACTATGGTTGAGCAAACCATAACTTATTATAGTTATAAACATCTTCAAACTTTGGTGGATATTCAAATGAAGTTCAAAATCAATTAGATGATGACCTGCAAATTCAAGAAAATTATATGGAATCATCAAAAAAATCAGGTGAGTCCCTTTCAAATTGTGATTTGGAGCAGCGACATTATAATGACCTGAAAAGACATCCTTAGGAGCTTATGCTAGTGGAATTAAGTGTTCCTCATTTAGATGAAGATCGGTTAGAAATACAACATGATCTGGTGACTAGCTCACATGGCTAGTGAGGAGGTGGATCATCTCCTAGATCTGTTATAAATTATGGAGACAAAGAAGCTTCTGGGAGTGGAAGGACCAATGATGACAAGGCATGACATGTATAGTATATATTATGTTTAATTTATAATGTATACAATACAATATATAATCTATATATTTGTATAATCTATGTAGAGCAATATATAGAATATGATAGTCTTAAGTATAGAAGTTGTACATTTAGTATGTAATATTTAAATAGATTTAAATTAATTGTCAATATGTGATGTGTAGATAATGGCCGCCACAACTTTGTGGAGGAGCATTAGGGAGAAAGGGGGGGGGGGGGGGGGGGGGGGGGGAGACTCTAGCTCCTCCCCCTTTTTTCTGATGCAAAATCTCCACTGAGGCCCATTTGAAGGTAGAATCCATTTTTTTCAAAACAAGAAACACAAGCTCCACGGAGGCCTTGTAGGATAGTATAAATCCGAATTTTTGAAAAACAAAGAGGGGGATAGAGCACTCCATTCATGCATGCACGCAGACGATTGGAGGGTGGTCACTACTCCTTCCCCATATTTTGGCTAACTACTAAACTTAACAAAATATTTATGAGATTTCAATCTAAAAAACAATTTTTGAGTACGTAAGAGATCAAAATATCTAAATTTCTAGAGAAGAAGGGTAGCAAAAGACCTTCAAACATCTATATGCATGCGGATGATCCGAGCACTCTTGCCCGAGTGCTCCCTCTTTTTTTGAGCAATTTGGATATTTTGAGTATGTGAAGAGGTAAGAATATCCAATTTTTTGGAAAATGAGAAGGGGGCAAGAGCTCCTCAATATCTGCATGCACGCAGATGATCAAGAGGCTCTTGCCCCCCTTTTTTCAAAAAAGTGGATATTTTGAGCTCTTCATGAACTCAAAATTGTTTTTTAGATTAAAATTTCAAACATATTATTTTATTATTTTGTAACTAGCAAACTTATGGGAGAGAAGCACTGAGCACCCTCTCATTGTCCATGCTTTGTCAGCCGCTTGTGTGTGTAATACACATAATGTTTCGAAAACAAAGTGTAAAGCTCTGGGGGAAAAAGGGGAGGCTGGAGGCGTAGATGATGGGGGGCCTTGAGTCCCCCCCCCTTTTTTTTTAGATGCGTGAATAAAGTGTGCTTGGTACTGCTTGGGTTGACATGTTGTAAAGAAAAGAAGCTCTCCATTGTTTTTAGCAGGTAACAAGTGAGGGTCGCTCTCCAAATGCAATCACCCACGCTTGCATCTTGACGGCACTTCAAATAATGTTTGTTTGTGTGTGAGCTTTCACATTCGTGCACACACAACATAAGTTTGCACCACACATGCAACAAATGTTGGATGTTGACTAAGCACCATTGTCATTCTCTTCTTATAGTATACCCAAGAAATAGTGCTAGTTTCCATAGAATACTCTGCAGCATATGACAAGAGTATGAGTAGAGATAAATATATTATGCTTTGGACAAGTGTAGAATTTTGGGGGAAAAATGGAGGACTGGAGCGCCCCATCATCCGCGCACGTGGACAATGGGGAGCTCCTACCTGCCCTTTTTTGACTTGCGGCCTTTTGTAGTCACTGGGCAAGATCTCTTTTGAATGTGACAGCGCTCTTTTAACTGTTGCATCTCCCTACATGCAATAAATGTCAAACACACTAACACACACCCTCCAGCTAGTCTTCAACTCATGCACCATTGTGATGACGAATCCCAGCAAGTGGAAGAATGTTTCCTTTGCTATAGCTAAAACTCACACACTTTAGAAAGGAATCCATAACAATGTTCATAATCACAACCAAAACCAAAACTGAACATACATGAACCAAAAGCATAAACATAACTAGCTATACATCAATATGTCTTTATGAAAAATTATACATAAAACATACTCATCAAGGTAGTGCCTCCTAGTCAACGGCCTCTCCCACATCCTGAAGCTGGCAGAGAAGAGCTATTAGTCCATGCTTGAATCCATATTCTCTTCTCTATGTGTTGGAGGTTGCTTCATGGAAAGCTCCTATAATATAAAAACTTAACCATAAGATGAACATTAGAAAAACATATGTACATATATGTACATATGTACATATGTACATATGTACATATGTACATATATTATTTAAATAGTTTATTCCACTTATAAAACTCGTGGAAAAGAGTCTCATAGCCCCCACGCCTAAAAGACTTGAGACGTGATCTGGATGTATATCACTTTGCTGCTCAAACCTGTCTGGATGCTCTTGCAACTCTCGTGTGATCCCTACCCACTCCTTTTTGTCCAACCATGCCTGATTTGGCTCATTATTCGTTAGGGAAAATTTGGACTCTCAAAGGTTCCCTATAAGGACTTTGAATTTCTCTCTCTTGTCAAAAGCGGGCACACAGTAAAATTTTAGCAAATGAAACCAAGACTTGTCAAAACTTTTGGATTTAAAATGTACTCATAGAGATCTATCCATTGGTATATAGCATGCCATCGGATTCCTTATATCTAGAAGATTTTATTTTCTCATGTGACAACTTTGTCTTAAATGGAATCTCTCCCCACATTTGAGCTTCAACAGGGAGGCCATAAAATTTACAAATCAACTCTAAATTTTTTGAAGTTTGGAGATTTACTTTCTAATATCTTTCCAATAATATGTTAGTTGATATGGTTTTGGCAAAGCGTTTATGTACTTCACTAGGTTGCCCACTTTGGACAAGAGAGGAAAATTCAAACCTCCTTATACGGCCCCTTTGAGAGTCCATAATTTCCCTAATGCTTGTATCTATCTTGTGTGACATCCTCGCAATAGCCACACCCAAGATCCACTCATTGGAGACTAAGTCATATCCATTTTCTGGCATGTACTCTATGTGAATGGCATCAATATGTAATTATTTCTCTCCTGATCATGAGCATCCCATTTATCCATCACAGAGTGCCCAAAAAACATTGTACAAAACTGACAAACTCTATGTCGCATAGTATTTTTTACCCTATCCATAATTGGTGCTCCATGCCTGGTCTTGTACACCTTGCTAGGATCAAATTCATGTGATCCCCATGGTGTACGTGGTGTGCTAAGTAGTTTACTATCTATTGAAGAGAGAGATGGATGATCTCTTAGTGGTGAGGATGCGTTGGTAGTGTCACTATTAAAACAACCACCCCCACCACCTAAAAAACAATACACTTGCATAATCTTGAACAAGAACAAGAGAGAGCACGGTCTCTGGTGTAGCTTGACTCATCGGTGTAACTAGGACGCTCATCCAAGGTGTGACACCACCAGTCGGTGTGATTGGAATGCTGGTCTGAGGGGTGAGAGCAGCTATATGGAAGGACCATCACTCCAAAATTCTTGTGTGTATGCACACTGCCCTAGGAAAAATTGTGAGAAAAAAGTATGCATCTTCTCAGGTGACATGTGAACTATATTAAATGTAAAACTAAATCCCAGAGAGAAAACTAGTTTGAAAACATATATACAATACATTAGCTAGCCATAAATAGCCATCCTAAGAAACACAAATCACTATTTTTCATTGTTGGACAATAAACAAAATCCATAAATCAAAAGTAGACATTACAAGAGATTTCTTAACAAAAATCACTAGTCTATCTCACATCTTCTAAGACAGTTGATGCACCAAAGACATCTATCTCTATTTGAACTTTTGCATCTTTGTCATCAAATTCCACGGCTCCATCCATCTCTACATCTATCTCAATATTTGATATCTTATCTACAAGTTTAGGCATCTACTCACCAAGAGTACTGATTGAAAGCTCAAGCTCCTCATCCTGATCATCCGCAATCCGTTCATCTTCTCATGTATCTCCTCGTTCTCAAACTCCAATCCTCCATAGACTTTTTCACTCTGTGGAGCAACTTGGACGATAAAGATCCATCACAATTTAGTCAAATCTTCTTCACCTTTTTCCTTCCATAGTGGATCCATGATAAAGACAAACTATTCACAATGTTGTGGAAGAACAAATGTATCCGATCATCCGTCCACACTTGCCTAGAGCTCCCTTGATTCATTCCACTCCTATCTTTGTGCACAGTTGCATTCGGACCACCAGTAATAACCCTGAACCACTCCACATAAAAAATGAAAATATCAAACTTTCTAAAGCTAATTTTCAAGATGTCTTGTATGTAGCAAAGTATTCAAGTTGTCCGCTGCATGAGATAAATAAAACCTGCTTCAAGTATCTTGTTTACCTCTTCCTATAAGGATTTGTATTGAAGCTCTTCCAACCTTTGTAGCTTTTGTGCCTTTGGTATGCACCCTTCATTGAGCCAAATTTTGTGTTTCACCCTTTGATGAAGGAACCCTTTAAGGTCTTCATGAATCTCTCCAAGAAGAACATCCACTTGTAATGGACCGTACTTAAAATAAAAAAGAGAAACACAAAAGGATCAAGCATGGAACAAGCACCACCTATAGAATGCATATAGGTATGGGTTTCAAAGTACTGACCTGAAAACTCACTAAAGACTAGCCAATCATGCATGGTCCACATGAGAATTCCTTACACATGTGCATGTTGTTGACCAATTTGTTGGGACATGTCAACCACATCAGTACCTCTCCACAATATTTGAAGCTCTTCTATAAGTCGTGCCAAATAAACATCCATGTTCTTAACCTTGTACTACCCTGGAACAATCAGTAAGACAGTAGCATATGGCCCTTCTTTAGCCCAACCATGGAAAAATATTATGGTTCACCAAACAAATAGGCCATGTGCTCCATGAGAATTCTGAATTTCAAATGGGTTTACTCCATTCATTGCTAAAAACCAAAAGGGACACACAAGGCTCCATCGTTCCTCTATCTGCTTCCATGCAAGAGAATTAGTAGGCACCCACATCAGATCATATGTGGATCTAGAGTTTTGATGCCATGTCCTAAAAGCTGCTATAGACTTGCTCTTGAGCATGCTCTATCTTCTTGGAATTATTGGAAAGTGTTGTAGAATCTTTGTAATGATAAATTTTCTTTGTGTGTTCTCTCTTTACCTATTCGATCCGCATTTGGGACATTGTTCCAAATACGCATACTCATTTCATGTGATTGCCTTCCGGTAAAATATGCTTGTTGAGAAATATCTCAAAACCATTTAAACAATTCAGAGAAAAACTTTGTCTTTTCAGGTAAATTAGTATGACATATTTCTTTTTATACCTGGAAAGCTTTGTAACACTCCTGTTGGACCATCCATAAATAGATTGTAGGCTAAGCATTGCCAACGCTGTGCGAAGAACAAAGTTTTTGGCACCGTTGTAAAGCGGCATGCGGGCAAGAGTTTTCATTATCTCTCCTTCCTCTTTGTTATTCTCATGTCGTCATTGTGGATGTGATGATTGACTTTGAGAGGTATTGTTGCCTTGTCTACTAGCGCTTGGTCCACCTTGGATTTCAATGATGGGGACACGTCAATGAAGACATCCAAGCTCCATGTCAACTTCTTGAAATGTGGCATCCATTGTTGATGGGGTAGACTCCACCAGTAGTGGTTCATTTTACATTTACCTCCTCTATCGACTCCATGATGAAATTGGAGCAATATTTAAGACTGGCAATTGACCTATTCTCTCTTGGCCATGAGATTGATAACAAAAATCTTGTAGTTGCTCCATGGGAAAAAGGTTTTTGCTGCCCATATCTTGATCACATTTGTTTTCTAAAAGACTTGATGCTTACATAGAATACAAGAGCATGCCATCCTATTGTCCATAATTAATCTAAATATTGCAAAACAAATTAACAAGAATAGTGAGTACACATGGATAGACTGTTATTAGAGCATATGATAGCTCACATAATTTTGAACAAACGGCAAGATAGCCCTAAGTTGACCACCAGCCAACCAAAAACGTCTTTGCATGGCCAACCCTAATCGGACAAACCAAAAGCTGCTAGCCCTATTCGGCCAAACCAAAAGTGTATGTGCATGTCCAGCCTATTCAGCCAAACAAAAATCAAATAGTAAGTGTCACCCTTATCTGTCGACCCTCTTCTAGCTCCAGCACCATGGATTATCCCAGTGCTCACGTGCAAAATATCATAAAAACAATCTATCGCCAGCTTGGACTCAAATACTAAAAGATTCCTAAACTTCCAAACCTGATTCAGGTAGAAAAATCTAGTAATCTGGGTGCACATCAAAATGGCATGTCTTGGAATCCATGCCCTCCCAAGATCAGGTTATTAGTAAAGAAAAATTTCTTCCAAGTTCTTCGTATCCATTTGCATACCTTCGCGACCAGCCCCTATGAAGTAGGACACATGATGAACATGTGAAGGGGGTCTTCGGAGGCTGACCTATAGCTAGAGTAGGTGTTAGAGCCAAGCCCTATAGTAAACACGTTAATACCAATGGGCAAGGCTCCCCATAGCACCTTTTAGATGAATGTCTTCATGTATTCTAGCCATTAAGTCTCCCAGATGTCCTTAACACTCTTATGCTAGTGCTCTTCAGACCAGTTTTTCTTCTAGATTTTGATGAGTGGGATGAACCAATTTGCTTTGTATATCAGCACATTATAGATCGTATGAGTCTTGGGAAGTGTGAACACTCTATCTTTCCACCAACGCCAGGCCCTCCAATCAATTTCTGATCCATTAACGGGTGGAGGTGAAGCTGTAAGTACTTCCAAGAGCCTAGTGATCAGAAGCCTTTTGTACATACCCAAGTTATGTTGCATCACTACAAGCTCCATATTCATCCATCAGAAGCTTCTGTCATCCCAACGATGAAAGAGTTTAGAAATTCCTTTATTGTTTGTCAAGTGTGAAACTTCCCTCCACAAGGGGTCCAAGGAACCCTTCTCAAGTTTTGAGAGCCAGGGGGACTAGCTGAGAGAGGAATCTGTGAAGTATTTGAAACTCTTCCCATTCTAGAGTTGAATCTGCTTTCTTGCACTTTTGTGCTAGCTTCCCTGTGCTACCTCCAAGATTTCGGAGTGCCCAAATGGGTGCCAAAATATTGTCCTTCACTATGGAATTCTTCCAAGTGCCCCCGGATCAATGAGGTCACCAATTTGGCACACAGAGCTTTTGCATGAACCATGGGATCACCAATGCCAATCCGGCCTTGACTCTTTGGTCTCGCTACCCATTCCCATTTCCCCCATTGGCAAGGGGTTGAGGATTTTGTGTTGTTTTTCCACAGGAACGTTTGATAGGCTTCAAAAATTATTTCCAATTGGATTTTTAGCAATGGTGATAAAAATGAGATGTATGGGATCATGAAACCATTGATCACCGTGAGTCTGCTATGAGAGGGGAGGAGCACAAACTTCCACCTTCTCATTTTGCTATTTACTTTGGTCAAGACCCAATCAAATCTTTGCTTATCTGTGATGCTTACCCCAAGAGGAGCGTCTAGATGCCTGAACACAGTGCCTTTGCTTATGACCTCCCCTAACAATTCCGTGGGGTCAAAAGAGTTACTTTCTGAATGAGAAATCAATCTTAGTTTCTCAATGCTTCACATTGAGCCAGAAGCAAAGCAATCGAATAATATCAAGGGCTCTTCTTAGCATTTCAGTGTTGGCTTTAAGAAAGAGAAAAGAGTCGTCTGAAAACAACTTAGCAAGTAGATGCTTTCCTCTATGGAGTGAAAAACCTTGAGTTTTCCCTTTACTTGCACTATGCTCCAGAGTGGTCACCAGAGGGTGAGAGCCGATAACACAGAGCAGCAGGGCAAGGGGGCATCCTTGATTGATTGAACAGTTGCCTTCAAACCCTCCCATTGTCCTCTTGTTGAAGAGAAGCTCATAGTAGCTTCCTTCTCCTAGTGTGCAAACAATCTCAAAGCCTTCATAATAGCCTCAATGTAAGACCATGAGATTTCTTCATAGGCCTTATCAAGGTCGAATTGAAGGAGGATACATTCTTGCTTGGTAATAGAAGCGTACTCTATGTCAACCATGGCAGGGAGATTGTGGTCATAGATCGATTGTTCTTTGATGAATCCGATGTTAGCATGCAAACAACAAGGAAAATGAGTGCCTTTGTAGCCTTGGATGAGTCACACCGATAGAAGGGAGAACTATTGTACGATCGAAATCATATGCGACAAGCACCCGTAGAGATTTTTTAGAAAAACCCTTCAAGCATGAAACACACTTAGAATTAGGAGAAAATCAAGGACATCATGATGTAGATCGTCTTGTGGAGATTTTTGTAGAGTATCCATAGGCAAAAAACAGATGAGAAATGAGAGAGTTATGGCCACTCGAAACTAGATGTGTACTCCCTCTTGCTAAAAAAAGAGGTCTTTGGAATGTGTGCAAGTGTTGTAGCTATTAAAAAGGGGTTTCCCCTATCCACTCAAATCAATTTTTTCTCTTCTCTCTCCTTAGCCGACAGGGCCTCTTGGGGGCTTTTTTTAACTGCATCATTTTAGGCCTCTTTTGGTAAAGTTTGGAGCACAAGTTTTTGGCTACTTCTAGAATTCTCAAATCTCAACATTTCTAATTCAAATCGTCAAGTTGGCCTAGTTGCCCTTTTTGCATGCTACTGCACTCACTTTCTAAGTCGAGACCGCCCACATCGGATGCACATAACTCATGATGTACAAGTCCGATTCACGAGCTATAAAGCACGGGTGTAAATGTTTATTGAAAAACATGTTTTGGGGACTCGAACAACCCAGCACCCTAGTCCAGAGAAACCAAATCTTTGTACATGAATTTTTACATGGTCACTCCCACGACCTGTAGCACTATGTACACATATATACATGAGGCTAGTTAGAAAGCTTTTTGGCACAATCTACTAGCTTTATACTCATCCAAAAAATATTTGACATAGCTTGACAACCCCCCTAGCCTGCTTGATCATTCATGATGAGCAAAGGTTTCTAGGGCAAAAAACTGTTGTAGCTCATTCCCAGAAACCTTATTCACATTCTCAAATGTTTTCACACTATCTTCCTCCATTGATAACATCTCATCTGTCACAATTGTCATCAAACGTGCCATATATTTATTCAATCTGTAACCATTAACACGGTATTTATGTTGTGCACCACTCAAATCTTCCAGCTAATATGTGCCATTTTCAAACTTGTTCACAACAGTAAAAGGACCTTCCCACTTAATTTGAAACTTTTTCTGAAAGGTATTGTCCAACTTACTATTGTATCGCAACACAAGATCACCCTTTTCAATTCCCTTATCCTTTACGCATTCATTAGCCTTTAGCTGAGCCTTATTTGACACTTCTTCATAGTAGCTCAAAGCCAAAACTCTATCCAATTGCAAACATTGTAAATCCAACAACCTTTTCTATCAAGTATCTCTTTGCTCTTCATCTACCAATGACAACAATTTGAGTGCAAGAGTCTCCACTTCAATTGGCAATAATGCTTCCTTGCCATAGACCAAGTGGTAAGGAGAAAACCTTGTGCTTGTTTTGATAGCAGTTCTATAGGCCCGTAATGCACAAGGCAACTCTGAATCCCAAGTTTTCCCATGTTTCTGGGTCATCTTTGTCAAGATTTTTCACCAACTCTCCATTGAACCTCTCATTGAGACCATTGCATTGGGGATAATAATGAGAACTGTACCTATGCTATATATTGAGCTTTTTGCATAGGAAATCAAATAGCTCTCCTCAACATCCCGGTCCTCTATCAGGAAGTGGTTCTAGTGGCACACCAAATTTGCAGCATATATTCTCGTATAAAAAATTCCCCATTTCCTTACTAGTAATCTGTTTGATATCTTTGGCTTCTTCCCAACGTGAAAATAATCCACTGCTATCAAAATGTAAGCATTCCTTCTACTAGTCATGGGTAAGGGTCCAATAGCATCAAGACCCCATTTTTCAAACACATCAAAAGCTAGAATTGTCTTTCCTAATTTGGGCTTCAAAATTCTCTTTTCCATTTTTTGACAAGGCAAACAAGACTTGCACCAATGGTTAACACCCGTTGAATGCTTGGCCACATATAGACTTCTTGCAAAATTTAATACAACATGATCTTCATGGCAAAATGGCCTCCACAAGACCCCCCTCATGATTTTCTTTCAAAATCTTGTAAATTTCCTCTTTCCTAGACACACGACGTAAAACTAAATAACTTCCTTTCATGTAAAGCACATCATCAAGCATTTTGTACTTTCTAGCTTTTCTTATAAAATCATACTTTTTGGAGGATGGTAGACCTTCAGATAAAACACCTATCAATAGAAAATCCATCTCCTTTGATAACACTTCCCTCCCATGATATAAAGGGGCATTTGCCTCGAACACAAACACACAAGTGATCATTTCTTGGGCAGCATCATGAGCTTCTTCATTTTGAGACCTCTCAATATGCTTCAAACTCCATGCTTCAAACTTTTTGAGCAATGATTTCACCTTTAAGCATAAATTCTTCAGTTTAGGATTCTTATTCTTCTATACTCCCAGTACTTGCTTCACGACCAAGAAGGCATCTCCTTTGATTTGTAAGCGTCTAATTTCCAAATGTAAACAAATGTGCAAACCACCTTCAAGAGCCATGTATTCTGCTTCATTGTTAATTTTTGCATCAAGTTTCAGCCCTTGTGTCCTTACAAGTTTTCCCTGTGCATCATAAATGACAATGCCTTTTGAAGTAGCATCATGACTTCTTTGGTAAGATCCATAAAAATATAACAGTGAAGCATCAGATATGAAAAGATTCTCACCTTTATTATTCCCACCACCTCTTCTTTAAACAAAACACGAGTCTCTTTATAAGTGAGTAGAACTACCAGGGCAGCCCGAGTACTCTCTTCTACCAAAAAGGTGAACTGAAACTCCTGCAGTTCAATAAACCATTTCATCACTATTTTGATATATTCAAATTATTGAATAGCCGAGGAAGCAATGAATAGTTGGTGAAAAAAGTAAACGACTTTTGCAACAAGTAATGTCAGAGTCATCTGCAAGCATAAGCCATACTGTTCATTAGGTCTCCCCAATCTCAGAAAAATAAAAATTCTTTCAAAACATATTAAGTGCATAAGGGAAGGGTGAGTTTAGGAAATGAAAAGATAGATGAAGTTGGAAAGTCAAAAGACGAATGAAGGTGCAAAGTCAAAAGACAAATGAAAATGGAAAGTCAAAAGACCTTTTGTGTCCATATAAATAGGTGTTTCTTTTCTCTTTGATTATTCATTTAGCGTTTTCTTCTAAGTTATCTTTAGCGTTCTCTTCTCTCTCTCTCTCTCTCTCTCTCTCTCTCTCTCTCTCTCTCTCTCTCGCGCAATGTTTTATTAATCTTTCTTAGGTAACATTCTTGCAAATCTATGTGCTTTGTCATTGCCTGTCGTTACATGCTATAGATTAACGCAATGTTTTTTCTTTTAAAGGAATCTTTGAACTAGAAGCGCCTTTTAATTTTTTGGAAGCCATTAGGAATACCTTTTAGTTTAATTTCACAGTAATTTCTTTCATGAGGGGTCTTCACTCTGCTAGCATAATGAACATGCTTCATATATTGAGATTCCTTCCCCCTTTGCAACAACATGGCCCCAATGGCATCATCTCCCACTGATGGGTTAACATAGAACTCTTTTTCCAAGTCAAGAGCTTACATATTGGGTAGTGTACTAAAAAAAAAAACCTTTTAATTTAATTTCAGAGTAATTTCTTTCATCAGGAGTCTTTACTCTGCTAGCATAATGAATAGGCTTCATACACATGGTAGGTATTCCTTGTAGCAGGCTTGCACTATTCACCTCTGGTGGGAACGATCCCTAGGCGCTCAAACTAACTAAACGGGTAGTAAGGGTGATGGGCACTGAAGATGAGTCACGCATAAGAAGATAGCGTGCCGATTATGATAAAGGAAGGGTCGCTGAATAACGAGGTGCACCTAAGATACCATGCAATGGACGAGTACAAACACCCACTCTGCACGCCAAAGATACGAGCAGCAGAACCTAAGTAGAGATGAGCGCTATTAGGAGGGACCTACACCATATAGCAAGCACACGCAACATAGCTTCCTTGACTCCCTAGCTAAATCAGAGCCTTGATCTGCGACACACCAAATCACTGCATTGCGTAATAGCACTCCCCAATCCTCCAGGAGAATAGAGAGTGGCTTCAAAAATTTTGCAGCCCAAAACCTACGTCAAATGCCTTGCTCAACGCTACCCTGCACCCGCCATCTGTGCTACCATCACCAATGTGGAATAAAAGTTTGCAACAATTCTTAGCAAAGTAGAAGGATAAACACGACTTGGAAAAACAATAGTGCTCTTAAAGGGGAGTAATCTCATGATAGAGGTCTTGGTAGCTATGAGCCTATGGGAGTACAACACAAATAATACTTATATTTCAAGAGATACATGCATGGAAAAGCATGGTGAGCTTGTATAGAGAGTTGGTTATAGCTTCAATGTAATATTTTCAGCCTAGCTGTGAGGATAAAGGTGTTCATGATCATGATCTTGCCTTGTCATTCTTCCACTATATAAAGCACTCAAGCACAATAAGTTGTAGCCCTTGGGAAAAAAGGTAGGGGTGTTTCAAATCGATACTTTTAGTTTCAAGTTAATGAATGCTAGGGTTAATAAACCTCCACATTGTAAATCAAGGAGATCCAATGTGTCATCTATGAAAATTATTGATCGATGCCATCCACACTAGTAATGGCATCCCTGTAAGTAATCACACAATAGTCCCAAACAATTTCTAGAAGCAATCCCATCCAACTAGTAGTAACATTATCCACTCTTGAGACGCCTACCTTGAATTATCTATAGCATGTGAGTTCATTCAGAGAGGAATCATAGATTTACTTAGTTCAATAAAAGAGTTTATGAAGCAAAAGGGGTTATTTAACTAATGACCGTGTGTAAATGGGGATGGTTTGAAAATAATTATTGAGCATAATTATGTGGAAATTCTCTTCATAATGAATCACAACTTTGTAAGTATGTCACCTTTGACACTGAAAACATCAGAGGGGAGGGGGGATGTTTGAATATCTTCTCTCTCTCTCTCTCTCTCTCTCTCTCTCTCTCTCTCTCTTCGAGTGATTCTACAACTAAGTGGATGCTGGATGAATTATGTGCTAAAGTAATATGACATCCTTAATTAAGAAGTTCAACATGAAACTTTAGGTGCTCCCTAGCATATCGAATCAATTACATGTATTCTGTTGGAATTAGGGTTGCTTTCTCTCTCTCTCTCTCTCTCTCTCTCTCTCTCTCTCTCTCTCTCTCTCTCTCTCTCTCTCTCTCTCTCTCTTCAAGTGATTCTACAACTAAGTGGATGCTGGGTGAATTATGTGCTAAAGTAATATGACATCCTTAATTAAGAAGTTCAACATGAAACTTTAGGTGCTCCCTAGCATATCGAATCAATTACATGTATTCTGTTGGAATTAACACACACAACTTGGAGAAGATGAAGGAAGCTCAAGGCACACAATAGAGAGTGTGTTACTTAGTATGCAATGGAAAAGATAGATAGCCCTAGAGTGATGGGTGTATATACAATGCACGGGGAAAAAACCTCCTAAAGAGGGAAAACATGCCCCCGCGGTCCTAAGTGTGTTCACACACATCACTAGCTACCACATGTATATGGTAGCCAAACCCCCCTGGAGTGATGCGATGAACCAGATCTGACACGTGAGTAAAGGGACATGTCATGCCCCGAGGACATGATCTGTCTAGAAAGGGGAGTAAGCCCAAAGCTTTGCGGAAAGCTTCAAGCTTCTCACGAGACAATGCCTTTGTGAAAAGATCTGCAAGATTGTCATGCGTTGGCACATAAGGCAAGATAATCCCTTGTGGTGAGAGCCTCTCACTTACACAGTGGTAATGCACCTCAATGTGCTTTCTGCAAGCATGAAAAATTGGGTTCCTCGCAACTGCCAATGCCCTCTAACTGTCAGTGTAGATAGTGTTGATAGTGTCTGGTCCAATATCGAAATCAGCCATAAGGCGTCTGAGCCATACACACTCAACCGTAGCTGTGAAGACTACCCTGTACTCAGCCTCACAACTCGAAGTAGCCATAGTAGGCTACTTCTTGCTCAACCATGATATACATGAACTGCCAAGCATGAATACAAAACCCACTTATGGACACTCGTGTGTCAAAACAACTAGCCCAATCTAAGTCTGAAAAAGCATGTAAATTTGGCGGTAATGATCCCCCTTTGGGATTAAAAAAAGCCAAGATGCAAAGTGCGACTCAAGTAGCAGAAAATACTCTTGATAGCCTACTAATGCTTAGACCCTGGGCTATGCATAAATCTACTAACTTGTGACTCTGCAAACTGAATATTTGGCCTCATGTTGCATACATAAATGACGTAACCAGCAATAGTTTGATAAAGAGTGGCATCGGCAAGATCACCAGCATCATGTAGAATTAACTTTAAACCTGCTTCCATGGGAGTGGAAATAGGTTTTCAATCCTCAAGTCCAATCTTACATATCAATGTCTGTATGTAACTTTTCTAACATAAGGCAATACCACCATCACACTGGTTAAACTGTATGCCCAAGTAATGATGCAATAACCCCAAATGTTATGGAATTGATGTTTTATTATTTGTTTCAAATAACAGGTGGAATAGGATTGATCAATGTTATGGAATTGATATTTTACTATTTATTGCAGTGTGTAAATACTCATCTTGGTGTCGATCCGCCGATTTAGGCAGCAATAAATTGCAAATTCGTGATTCTTTTAAAAACATCATCAAATGCAGATTCATCGATTTAGGCAGCATGTCTTATTGGTATAGTTTCGCCGATTTAGGAAACATCGATCACGAAATCATGTTGTAGTGGCTGACCACCACTGTAAAACTGGTATGTTTTTAATACCGGGGTATACAAAATGAAGAATATTTGGATTTGGATATGAAATGGGTACATGTTGGCAGATATTTGGATTTGGATTTGGAATGGATATATGATGCTTTTTTGACGCGATAGAATTTGTGAACGTGAACTTGAGATTGATGAGCATAGATTATTAGATGATGAGTGTGACCAATGATATCCTAGTTCATCAGGGTATGACATATACTGCTTATTCTTGCGGTATGGGACACTAGAATAGGTAGTATGTGGATGACGCCAGGCATAAGCAATGTTGTTTAGTTTTATTAATTTTTTCTATTACTATGTGCTATTTTTGACAGATTTCTAATCACCATTTTTGAAAAGTATGTTTTGCAAATTTTTTATCTTCGCAACTAAGGACAATTGCTTTCCGATAGAGAGGTATATTATGGAATTGATATTTTATTATTTGTTCTAGCTGACATGTTGAAAGGGATTGATCGATCTAGGCCTATGTGAATGGATATATATTTTATGTACAAGTACTCTTTTATGAGCTTTGGCCATTTATGAAAGGTCGGCCAGTTTATACTCAATTTGACCATTCAAGAAATCTACAAATCAAATATGTACAAGAGGGAAAGGGTCACTCTTGCATGGGAGGAGATTGCACCCAGTGTCTATGTATTCTTCTCTCCTCTCTTCTCTTCTCTCTCGCTATGCCAATGTAGCACTCTGCTCTAGGAGGTGCACCTGCGCATGTTTTCTTCCTCTCTCGTTTTTTGTCCCTCTCTGTTTGTGTGCACCGTTGATTATGTGCTATGCAAGGCGTTAGGTATGCACATTTGTTCATTTATGCTTAGCAGTATGTTGTTTCGGGTATTTTTTGCAGGGCAGCCACACATCCATTTGTCGCACCAAATCTTTCATCTTGAAAGTAGAATTCAAATCAGCCTTAAATTCGGTAATATGTGCCTCATTGGGACTAGTGAACAGCAAATCATCCACATAAAGAACAACAATGAGAAGTACACCACCCTCAAGCTTGACATATAATGTGCTTTCTATTCGACTGTTACAAAAGCCTCGTTTGACCAAATGAGTGTCAGCTTTCTCATGCCAAGCACGAGGATATTGCTTCAACCCATACAAAGCCTTCTTACATCTGCACACTTTGTCCTCTTGTCCTTTCTTGACAAAACCGCGAGGCTGCGTTACATAAACTTCCTCAAGTATGTCACCATTCAAGAAAGCATTAACGATGTTTGATTGATGTACATCCCAACCAAAATGAGATGCCAATGCACATAGAAAACAAACAGTAGTCATACGACAAGTGGGAGTAAAAGTTTCTTCATAATCTATGCCTTTTTGGTGCACATAGTCTTTTGCAACAAGCCGAGCCTTATGGCAATCAACCTCACCATCCGGCTTGCATTTCAACTTGTAAACCCACTTTGTACCAATGGCATTTTTGCCAGGAGGTAAATCACATAAAGTCCATGTGTCATTTTCTATAAGTGCATCATATTCAGATTGTATGGAAGCCATCCAATTTTCAGAATTCTATGCTTCATCAAAAGACATAGGTTCTTCAACATCATGTAAGCTAGACACAGCCAAAGTAGAACAATCTGATGCATAAGAGGCATGGAGAGAACCTGAACGAGTACAATTAGACAAAGGTGCATCCAATTTATTGTCAGGCAAAGTGTGCACCAGCCATTTTTGCATACCCCTTGCCTACTCATTTTCAGCCCTTTCCTCATCAAGTACATCATGTACATCTGCATCAGTAATAGGCTGATCTGTAACATTTTCCAAAACCCCCATAGGCTGTACATTTGCCTCATTGGAATTTACATTCTTCCTTCCACCACTGAAAAGAGGCAAAAAAGTGTCTTAAATGTTGTGTGATCTTGCATTATTGTCTCTAGTACATAACAACAAAGGCTAAACAGAATCTTTCACAAACACAAAATCACATGAGACCAAATACACTTTTTTTGTGGATGGTACAACTTGTAACCTTTGATTTCAGCACTATAACGAACAAAAATACATTTGACAGCCTTATCATGGGATTTTTTGCGTTGCGCTTGTGGAACTTAACCATAAGCCAAACAATCAAAACCACGCATGTGCTCAATATATAGCTTTATATCATGTCATGCTTCATATGGAGTCATAGACTGCAACGCTTTTGTAGGACACATGTTGTGTACATAAGTGGCACTCATGACAGTCTCAAGCTAGAACGAATGTGGTAAAGCTTGACTCTTGGCCATACATCTTGCCATTTTGGGAGAAACCTATTTTTCCTTTGAACAACACCATTTGGTTGAGGAGTATACGGCACTGTACATTGGTTTTTTATCGGACGACTAGCCAACACTACAAGAGGTTGTGTGCTCTTGTGAGGCTGTTAGCGACGAAAATACACCGGGTTTTTATAACCCCCGGCGTCACTAAAACCGTCGCTAATAGCGTCGCTACGAGAGCGTCGCTATTTGCGTCGCTATATAGAGACGCTCATAGCGACGGTTATAGCGACGTTTACACAGAAGTCTATAGCGACGCTACAGAGCCATAAATAGCGACGGTTATAGCGACGTCTGAGAGAATTTTTTTTTGGTGACAGGGCATTGAATGCCCTGCCACCCATCAACCATATTGTACTTGATTCACTTTTTAAAAACAGTGCAAGGGTAGATAATAGACCCAAAATAGTCACCCACAAGACGCATTGTTTGCAAAATTGACAAGCGTAAAATTGACAATTGTACACATCATAGACAAAATGAATTGATTGGCAAATGTAATAATGACAATTGTACAACATCATAGGCATAAACAATTGATTGGCAAAATGAACTGCGGTGACAAATGTAATAATATACATGGTTCAAAAAGACGTATAAAATCCGTCTCATGATACATAAGCTATGAGAAACCCTAAACTAATGCTATCTAGCTACGGCTAAACTGACGTCGTCTAGTTAGACGTCTCATCGCGTCCAAGCGGCGTATCTGTCGGATTCTGCAAAAAAAGACAATAAGACAGCTTTCAGTAAGTATAAACATATAACGACATTTATAAAACAATACAAAAAATAGAAAAGAGTAAACCCTAATACTAACCATGCCGCCGCGAGAACTAAGAATGTCCATCAGGGCGTTTAAGACCTTCCTGCCTGCGTACTCGCGCTCGTACGGTGTGGGATCACGTCCTGTCATCGACCACTGTCAAAACATACAAAGAATTCATTATGTTAGAATTAAAAAACTCATAAACCCTAAACTATCGAACATAAAGAGCAATGCGAAAACACTTACAAAATCGGCCTCAAATGATGCCCATCCACCGCTTTCTTCGCATTCTTCCAATCTTCTTTGGCCAGCCAATCTGGCCTGTTCCACCCATGCTTGATTGCTTTTTGCACTTCGGAACGCATGTGTTTGCAGTATTCGAGTATTCGAATCTTCATCAGGTCTTCATTGAAGTGCTGATCCCGTGTTGGAACGGGAAACTCATCATGAAGTATGCTGATGACTCTGTTTTTCAAATCACTTGGTACTTCACTCAATTTGTTTAGTATGTAGTGTATAAACAGCTGAGAGCAAAGACCACGCATGCGCGAGATCACCTTCTTGCCGTCATCATCCATGATGATGCCGTCGCTGAAGTCGACGGAGTAAGGCAAGCCCTCTGGCCGGTGACGCGTGAACCTGGGTGTCCCGGCAGGGGTCTCTAGCGGCATGTCGATGGGGGTACGGACGTCAGGTGTCTCCACCGGCGTCTGGGCCCCGAAGCGAGGAGTGTCGAGTGGGGTGGCCCATGGCGGAGTAGGTAGAGGTGTGTAGCTGCTAGGAACAGTCAGCCGTGCAAAACCTGGCGTAGATGGCGATGCTTTGGCTGGTGTGGGGGCGGGCAAAGAAGGGGAGGGTAAAGAGCCTCGTCGAACACGAGGCGGTGTGGAGGCATCGGTGGCGGAATCCCCACAACAACCGCCACCGCCACCACTAGAGCGCCGGTGTCTAGACGAGTGTGAAGCTCGTCTTGTCGACGCTGAAGCTTCGGAGCGCGCCGAATGCTCCGAAATAGAAGGAGATGCGGATGGAGTAGGAACGCGCGATGATGCGCCAGAGCGATGACGCTCCACGTACCACTGTCTCTGCTACGGTGACAAAGAAGAAAGAAACTCCTCATCATCCATACCTGCATTAAACACACGAATATTTAAACTTAATATTGAATGAATAGAGTAGACAATGACGCAAAGACCATTAAATACAATGACGTAATGACGCATATAAATACAATGACGCAACGAATTGTGTGATAGAAGAGGCAAGTCGAAAACTCAAAATTTTCAATCAAAAGATGTGAGCGCCATGGAAGGTACTTAGAGAGCCAGAGCTTTTACAACACGGAGCAAAATTTTTCAAATACAATATTTGTGGCTTTAAGAGATCTCTCTCTCATCCTCGCATAACTCAGCATAACTTCCTATATCTATATAGAGCTCTCCGTTTAAACACATATCCTCTGTTTCATTTTGTAGCTCCTCTGCATGCACCCCATATAGAGTAGTAACATCTTGATGCTCGTCTGGCACCACCGCAGCGGCTTCTGATTGAGCATCTTCTCTGATCTCCTCCATTGATGCCGTTGTGATTGGCACATGGTAGCCTTCATACGTCCTTGCACTACGAGGGGCTACCTCTATGATGTACCACCAGTTTGATGTAGACTTTGTAGGATGAAATATTACCTGCCAGAGCCACATAACTTACATGAGAGCTTTCAAGCACATAACTTGTAAAAGGGGGATGTTAACTATTTACATACTTACTTGTTCACAATGCTCGGGTAGTACGAAAGTGTCTCTTAGGTCAGTCCATTTCTTAGTAGAATCCACCTTAAGAAAACCAGACTCTCCTCTACGCACAGTAGCGTTGCGACCCTCCATGATTATCTTGAACCATTGCACGTCGAACAAGTCGACAAAAAATCCTCTGTAATCGATCCTCAAAATCTCTTGTAGCGTGCCGAAGTAAGTGAGTTCCGCCACCACAGGATCTGCATCAGAGGAACGTCGTCGACTAGACTGTTCAAATTTTGCCATGATTCTACAATCTTGAGTAAAACGCTTTTTGTCGATTCGTTCCACCCTAAAATGTCGACCTTTACACCATGCTGCTGTGTATGACTTATACTACAACGAACAAAGATTATGAGTGGCCGTTCAAACGTTTAGAAATAAAGTCACTAGCATGTCGTACATTGCAAACTTACCTTGGTCGCGCAACCCTGAGAGTACTCCCACTCTTCCTCAGTCACTTCGTCACCGCATTGTTGTGCTCTTTTCAATTGGTTGTGCAACCATCTTAAGCTCATGAAGGTTGGTAGGCTCTCCAGAACCGTCGGATAGTGCATCGGTGGTGGTCTTCCCCGTCTCCACTCGATTCGTGCCCTTTGTCGCTCTTGCTTTGCATCCTCATATTGTGAAATCCACTTTTTCATCACTGGATTGTGAAGCATGCAAAATCGGTTGATTTTAGCCTCTAGATCTTCCATCCTCTTCTTCTCAACACCGAGATTGCACATGACAATCCCAGATATGCGCTCATCATCTATGGTTCGCCATAGCGTGTCCCGGGCTTTATCAAATCCGTCTAGCCACTCTCCAATGTACACTACGGACTCTGATACCAACCAACCTTCTGCCATGCTACCCTCCGGATGTGCCTTTTGATGCACATATCCCTTAAGCGTTTTCATGAAACGTTCTAAGAAGAACATCCATCTGGAATGAACTGTGCCAGCTATTTCCACCTCATCAACTATGTGAACAAGAAGATGCACCTGAATGGTTAGCATGGTAGTAGGAAAATGTTTCTCAAACATGCACACAAGCTCCGCAGCATTTAGTTTGGCGAATGGTATGGAGTCTACGTTGATCTCCTTTTGTGAGATCCATTGCACCAGCTTTGCAAGTTTGTAGATTGTGTTACGGATGTCGAGAGACAAACATCCCTCAATGGCAACCGGTAAAATAAACTGTAAAGTATGTGCAACAATGATATTAAAGTCCACTATGAACGTACCTGACACATTTTATGCCAATCGTGTGACTTCAAACCGGTAAGCTTTCCTTCTTTAGTAAAACACGTTTGGAGCGAGTGCATTACGCCAGTGGGGGTCCGTAAAGATCGAATGGTCTCTTTTACTTTGCTTTCTTGGGCTCCTGTGAAAATCCATGGTGCTGTAGGGAGTTTTATCGATCCATCAGACGCTGTTTGCGGCCAATATTGCTCCATACGATCCACATTTCTAAGGTCAACTCTGGCTCCCAAAGTATCTTTCTTACCGTTCAGATGGTCCCATAGTAGATTACCCACATTCTTGAATATGTGCATTGGATCGAGCAAGTGATTGATCATGAGTTGGGGCCAGTATGGTAACTCGTACCATAGAGATAGTCTCTTCATCCCTGGAGGCAATCCGTCATCACACATCTCCTTCTGCTCTAACCATGCTTGTGCAGACATCCTTGGTGGCTCTCTTCCCAAAAAGCCGTCGCGTAACACATGATTCTCTGGAAGATACGCTTGATGACCTTCGTAGATTTGCTTCTTCAGTGAGGATGCCCTACGTGCATTCAGTCTAGGTCCACATGTGACACATGCTCTGTATCCGCTTGTTTGAAGCCCTGCATGTATACACATGATAATAGATCAACTATGGGAAAAAACAAGATTTACAGTGTCTGAGTGAGGAGTGTCAATAGATCACCTGAGCATTCTGTTAGCCCGGGATAGTCATGCATGGTCCACATTAGAATGCCTCTGATCAAAGCATTCCGTCGTCCTGTGTGTCGGCTCATATCCACCACCTCTATGCCAATCCACAATTGTTGTAGCTCTTCCAATAGTGGACGAAGATACACATCCATATTCCCCACTTTATATCGTCCTGGCACAATCAAGCTTAGCCATAGGTGCCCCTTCTTCGTAGTCAACCACGGGGGAATGTTGTAGTTGACGATGACAACAGGCCATACACTGTAAGATGTTGATCTTTGACCAAATGGATTTACGCCATCCATAGCCGGGCCTAAGTGCAAATTTCGAGCTTCCCTGGAAAAATCCGACCATGTTCCATCTATATGTTTCCAGGCTGCGCAATCTGCAGGAATTCGTAGCACACCATCCGAAGATTTATTCTCCTCATGCCATGATGCTAGGGCGGCCATGGACTTACATTCGAAGAAATGCTTGATGCGAGGAAGTAGAGGAAAATGTCGCAAAACCTTTTGTGGAATTTTTGTCCCGTGGAGATCTACTCGATATCTTTTGGAATCACATTTCGGACACTTCTCCATGTCTATGTATTCCCCTCTGAAAAGAATGCAGTCATTAGGACAAGCGTGGATAGAATTGTAATCCATCCCCAAGTTTCGCAAAATCTTTCTTGCTTCATCTCGGGAATCTGGCATCACATTGTCAGCTGGTAGTATGTGCTCTTTAAGCAACCTACACAACATAAAAATACGATACAGTCTTGTAAAAATCTATCAGATCATTATACATTTAGAGTTTTATTAAAGTAAACTAATTGTAATAGATCACCTGAAAAGCGCTGTGACGCTAGTGTCACTCCATCCAAACTTTGCCTGCATGTTGAGAAGAACCAGGAGTGCTTTCAATCTAGACATACGTGCTCCATTATACAATGGCGTATCGGCTTCACTTTTCATATCATCATAGATAAGCCTTTCTGAATCCATGATCGTCTCGATCATTTCATCAATCTCGGGCTCAAACATTGCCTCGTTGGGAATGTGCTCTGCATGATCATCCCCCGAGCTGTCAGAGGCTACATCTTGTGGCCTCACATATGCTGCTTGACCAAAGCGCCTGCGAACACGTCTATTGGGTTGCAAGATTACTGCTTGTTGGCCAGCGTGAGAGTCCGACAAGTTATAATTGGCAACAACTCGATCTATAATAGATGGATCGAACTCGCCAAATTCGTGAACGTGCTGCAAAGAAACACGTCTTGTCCGTCGCACAGCATGCTTGCATTGATTACAAGGACATAAGACCCTCGTTGAGAGATAGGTGTTTCGGTTGGACGGTCCCACATCCTCGTCACTACTCATAATGAGGATAAAAATCTTATAACCTGGACAAAAAATTTAATATTCTATTGGCATTCTTCATCTTATCTCTCTCTCTCTCTCTCTCTCTCTCTCTCTCTCTCTCTCTCTCTCTCTCTCTCTCTCTCTCTCTCTCTCTTTACCTCACATTCTCTAGTCATGTCCAATCTCCGCACACCTCGGTCTAGAGGTGCACGGAGATCAGAACCACCGGGTTATAATCTCGTCTTTATTGGTTAATACCTATATTTGTGGGTACAAGAAATCTAGAGACCCACGTCTACATGATACTGCATGTAGTGGACAAAACCCCTTTGCCTCTTCTCTAGCTGTAGCACTTCACAGCATCTTAACATCTTTTCACAGTAGATCTTTTCACTGTTCGTCTAACTCTAAACCCTAAACCGTAAGTAATTCTTGCGTGGACTCGATCTAACGTAAATAAGCGTAAATCTAAATAAACGTAAATCTAACTAAAAATAAACCTAAATCTAATTTAACGTAAGTCTACATCTAACCTAATCTTTAACGTCTTTTGGGATAGTTTCCTACGACGTTAAAACTCTCTTCTTCTTGTGTGTGTGTGTGTGTGTGTGTGTGTGTGGGTAAACCTAAATAAACCTAAGTCTAATCTAATATAACATAAATCTAAATCTAACGTAAATTATGTTATATTAAAAACAAAGAACTAAACTAATAGGGATTATAAGAACCTTAAAACTGATTTAACACATAATTTTTCACATA